>NC_135236.1:178428292-178731322 GCF_051348905.1 Ranitomeya variabilis | reverse complement strand
GAAAGAAAACCGAAGAAAGAAGAGAGTCTACAAGCGTAAGTGTTAACAGCCCCTACCCGATCTCTCTTCACCCCCCCATCCCCCTTCCCCCCCATCCCCCTTCCCCCCCCTTTTTTAACCCCCTCCGTCCCCCTTTGCGCCACCTCCGTGCGCACGTTCAGCAGCCGCCGAGGTTTGATTGGTGACGCAGTTCACCGATCAACACTCGTGCTCGCTTTTTTTTCATCAGCCTCCTTTGCCCAATTCCGTACACCCAGCCCGCAGCCGCCAAACTTTGATAAGTGACGCAGTTCACTTATCAGAGCTTGTGCCTGCCGTTTTCCTTTTTTTTTTTTTTCACAACACCTGTGCGCACACCCAGCAGCCGCTGAACTTTGATAAGTGACGCGGTTCACTTATCAAAGCTCTCGTGCCTGCCGTTTTCTTTTTTTTTTTTCCCATTTTCGTGCGCTCACCCAGCCGCCGCGTCTAACCCGCGCCTTTCTTTTTTTTTTTACATCTCCGTGCGCTAACACAGCCGCCGCGTCTAACCCGTGCCTTCCTTTTCTTTTTTTTTTTCCCAATTTCCGTGCGCTTACCCAGCCGCCGCGTCTAACCCGCGCCTTTCTTTTTTTTTTTTACATCTCCGTGCGCTAACACAGCCGCCGCGTCTAACCCGTGCCTTCCTTTTCTTTTTTTTTTCCCCATTTCCGTGCGCTCACCCAGCCGCCGCGTCTAACCCGCGCCTTTCTTTTTTTTTTTTTTTTACATCTCCGTGCGCTAACACAGCCGCCGCGTCTAACCCGTGCCTTCCTTTTCTTTTTTTTTCCCAATTTCCGTGCGCTTACCCAGCCGCCGCGTCTAACCCGCGCCTTTCTTTTTTTTTTTTACATCTCCGTGCGCTAACACAGCCGCCGCGTCTAACCCGTGCCTTCCTTTTCTTTTTTTTTTCCACATCTCCGTTCACACACCCAGCAGCGGCCGAACTTTGATAAGTGACGCGGTTCACTTATCAGAGCTCTCGTGCCTGCCGTTTTTTTTTTCACATCCCGTTCGCACACCCAGCAGCCGCTGAACTTTGATAAGTGACGTGGTTCACTTATCAGAGCTCTCGTGCCTGCCGTTTTTTTTTTCACATCCCGTTCGCACACCCAGCAGCCGCTGAACTTTGATAAGTGACGTGGTTCACTTATCAGAGCTCTCGTGCCTGCCGTTTTTTTTTTCACATCCCGTTCGCACACCCAGCAGCCGCTGAACTTTGATAAGTGACGCGGTTCACTTATCAGAGCTCTCGTGCCTGCCGTTTTTTTTTTCACATCCCGTTCGCACACCCAGCAGCCGCTGAACTTTGATAAGTGACGTGGTTCACTTATCAGAGCTCTCGTGCCTGCCGTTTTTTTTTTTCACATCCCGTTCGCACACCCAGCAGCTGCTTAACTTTGATAAGTGACGCGGTTCACTTATCAGAGCTAGGGCCTGCTGTTTTATAATTTTCTTTCACAGGTATTTTTTTTCCCTATTTGCTTTTTTTCCTTTAGCTTTTTCTTTTTAGAGTAGTTTTGCACCAAGCACTATCCCCCCACACTTACACAGTTACCAATAAAGTACACCCAAGCACCACACTTACAAAAAAATGTCCCGCTCGTCCCGTTCGTCCCAACAGCGCTATTCAGCGGAGGAGGCATATTCTTTCCTTGTCTCCGACACTGATAGCGAGGGAGAGGATCCCACTTTTCTTTATTTTTCTGATTCTTCCTCATCCTCTTACCACTCCTCATCTTCCTCCTCCGGCCCTGCGGAACCGCCACGCAGACGCCGCAGGACAGAAGATGAGGCAAGGCCCATCGTTGATGAAGATGAAGCGCCCACCATTGCTGAAGACGAACCAGCGCACCCCACTGCGGACCCCATATGGACCTCGCCACCCGAAAATTACGAGCCACTGATTCCTGATTTTGTGGCAGAATCAGGAATCAAGTTTGACACCACCGGCCTCACAGAACTAGACTTTTTCAAAGTCTTTTTCTCTGAGGCTTTCGTTAACCTAATGGTGGAGCAAACTAATCTGTATGCTCGGCAATTTTTGGACCAAAAGTCTGGTTCATCATATTCTAACTGGTCTCCTGTAGACGCAGTTGAAATGATGCAGTTTTGGGGCCTGGTCCTCCACATGGGGATCCTAAAGAAGCCTGAACTTCGGCAATACTGGAGTAAAGATATTTTATATAACACTCCAGTATTCCGAATGGTCATGAGCCGGCCGCGTTTTGAGGCCATCCATAAGTTCCTGCATTACAACGATAATGCACGGTGTCCCGCACGAGATGACCCCAACTTTGACCGTCTGTTCAAAGTTCGGCCGGTCATCGAACACTTCAACAAAAAGTTTGCTGAAGTGTACGTGCCTCAAAGGGACATCTCCGTGGATGAGTCCTTAATTCATTTTAAGGGGCGGCTCAAATTCCGTCAATACCTGCCCAGCAAAAGGGCCAGGTACGGAATCAAACTCTACAAGCTGTGTGAGAGTACCTCAGGGTACACCCACAGCTTTAGAGTTTACGAAGGGAAGGACACCAGGATTGAACCGCCTGAGTGTCCTTCTATCCTGGGAGTGAGTGGGAAAATTGTGTGGGATTTGGTGCACCCACTGCTGGATAAAGGTTATCACCTCTATACGGATAACTTTTACACCAGCATCCAACTCTACAAATCTCTCTCTGCGCGAGGTACCGCAGCCTGCGGTACTGTCCGCAAAAATCAGAGAGGCCTCCCGAAGACGCTACTTGGGCAGACTCTCAGAAAAGGTGAGAGCAAAGCCCTATGTAGCGACCACCTGCTGGTGGTCAAGTACAAGGACAAAAGGGATGTCCTTCTACTGACCTCCATACACGGTGATGGCAGCGCCCTCAGCACTGTAAGGGGTACCTCTACAGAGGTCAGCAAACCGACCTGTGTACTGGGGTACAACAAAAACATGGGGGGCGTTGATCTCTCTGATCAACTCCTCCAACCATACAGTGCTTTGAGAAAGGCCAGGGTGTGGTACAAAAAGCTGTCCGTGCACATTGTACAAATGGCAATGCTCAACGCCTTCCTGCTGTCACGATGTGCACACAACACCAATACTTCGTACCTTCATTTCCAGGAGGTAGTGGTTAAGGCCCTGATGTTTGGCACGAGGGAAGGAGCTGGCCCCAGTACTTCTGGAACTGAAGGTACACGTATCGTACCAGGTCAGCATTTTCCAGGGGTGATCCCGCCAACTGGAAGAAAAGGTAAGCCGCAAAAGAGGTGCCGAGTGTGCTACAAAAGAGGAATACGGAAGGACACCATCTATCAATGCGATACCTGCCCCGAAAATCCTGGCCTGTGTATGAAGGATTGCTTTAAATTGTACCACACCTCCATGCACTATTAATTTACAGGAAACAGATTTATTCCAAAGGAGGGACATCTACGTAAGTTCTTTGGGGACCTACTTTCCAAAATGTTGTCACTTGTGGGTTTTTTTCCTGTTTAGGCACATCAGGGGCTCTGCAAACGGAACATGACGCCCGCAGACGATTCCATCTAAGTCTGCATTTCAAAACTTCAGTACTTCCCTTTCGAGCCCCAACGTGTGCCCAAACAGTTTTTTCCCACATGTGGGGTACCAGCGTACTCAGGACAAATTGGACAACAACTTTTGAGGTTCAATTTCTCCTGTTACCCTTGGGAAATTAAAAAATTGGGGACTAAAAGATCATTTTTGTGGGCAAAAAATAGGATTTTTTATTTTCACACCCGGGCGTTCTAAACTTTAGTGAAACACTTGGGGGTTCAAAGTTCTCACCACACATCTAGACAAGTTCCTTAGGGGGTCTAGTTTCCAAATTGGGGTCACTTGTGGGGGGTTTCGACTGGTTAGGCACATCAGGGGCTCATCAAATGGAACGTGACGGCCGCAGACGATTCCATCAAAGCCTGCATTCCAAAACGTCACTACTTCCCTTCCGAGCCCTGACGTGTGCCCAAACAGTAGTTTTCTCCCACATATGGGGTACCAGCCTACTCAGAACAAATTGGACAACAACTTTTGAGGTCCAATTTCTCTTGTTACCCTTGGGAAATTAAAAAATTGGGGACTAAAAGATCATTTTTGTGGGCAAAAAATAGGATTTTTTATTTTCACACCCGGGCGTTCTAAACTTTAGTGAAACACTTGGGGGTTCAAAGTTCTCACCACACATCTAGACAAGTTCCTTAGGGGGTCTAGTTTCCAAATTGGGGTCACTTGTGGGGGGTTTCCACTGTTTAGGCACATCAGGGGCTCATCAAATGGAACGTGACGGCCGCAGACGATTCCATCAAAGCCTGCATTCCAAAACGTCACTACTTCCCTTCCGAGCCCTGAGGTGTGCCCAAACAGTAGTTTTCTCCCACATATGGGGTACCAGCCTACTCAGGACAAATTGGACAACAACTTTTGTGGTCCAATTTCTCCTGTTACCCTTGTGAAAATAAAAAATTGGGGACTAAACGATCATGTTTGTGGGAAAAATAGGATTTTTTATTTTCACGCACGGGTGGTATAAACTTCTGTGAAGCACTTGAGGGATAAAAGTGCTCACCACACATCTAGATAAGTTCCTTAGAGGGTCTAGTTTCCAAAATGGGGTCAACTGTGGGGGGTTTCCACTGTTTAGGCACATCAGGGGCTCACCAAAGGCGACATGGCGTCCAATCTCAATTCCAGCTAATTTTAGCTTGAAAAAGTCTTATGGTGCTCCTTCCCTTCTGAGCCCTGCCATGCGCCCAAACAGTGGTTCCGCCCCACATATGGGGTATTGGCGTACTCAGGACAAATTGGACTACAACTTTTGAGGTCCAATTTCTTCAGTTACCCTTGTGAAAATAAAAAATTGGGGACTAAACGATCATGTTTGTGGGAAAAATAGGATTTTTTATTTTCACGCACGGGTGGTATAAACTTCTGTGAAGCACTTGGGGGATAAAAGTGCTCACCACACATCTAGATAAGTTCCTTAGAGGGTCTAGTTTCCAAAATGGGGTCACTTGTGGGGGGTTTCCACTGTTTAGGCACATCAGGGGCTCACCAAAGGCGACATGGCGTCCAATCTCAATTCCAGCTAATTTTAGCTTGAAAAAGTCTTATGGCGCTCCTTCCCTTCTGAGCCCTGCCATGCGCCCAAACAGTGGTTCCGCCCCACATATGGGGTATTGGCGTACTCAGCACAAATTGGACTACAACTTTTGTGGTCCAATTTCTTCAGTTACCCTTGTGAAAATAAAAAATTGGGGACTAAACGATCATGTTTGTGGGAAAAATAGGATTTTTTTATTTTCACGCACGGGTGGTATAAACTTCTGTGAAGCACTTGGGGGATAAAAGTGCTCACCACACATCTAGATAAGTTCCTTAGAGGGTCTAGTTTCCAAAATGGGGTCACTTGTGGGGGGTTTCCACAGTTTAGGCACATCAGGGGCTCACCAAAGGCGACATGGTGTCCAATCTCAATTCCAGCTAATTTTAGCTTGAAAAAGTCTTATGGCGCTCCTTCCCTTCTGAGCCCTGCCATGCGCCCAAACAGTGGTTCCGCCCCACATATGGGGTATTGGCGTACTCAGAACAAATTGGACTACAACTTTTGTGGTCCAATTTCTTCAGTTACCCTTGTGAAAATAAAAAATTGGGGACTAAACGATCATGTTTGGGGAAAAATAGGATTTTTTATTTTCACGCACGGGTGGTATAAACTTCTGTGAAGCACTTGGGGGATAAAAGTGCTCACCACACATCTAGATAAGTTCCTTAGAGGGTCTAGTTTCCAAAATAGGGTCACTTGTGGGGGGTTTCCACTGTTTAGGCACATCAGGGGCTCACCAAAGGCGACATGGCGTCCAATCTCAATTCCAGCTAATTTTAGCTTGAAAAAGTCTTATGGCGCTCCTTCCCTTCTGAGCCCTGCCATGCGCCCAAACAGTGGTTCCGCCCCACATATGGGGTATTGGCGTACTCAGGACAAATTGGACAACAACTTTTGCAGTCCAATTTCTCCTGTTACCTTTGGGAAAATAAAAAATTGTTGCTAAAATATCGTTTTCATGACTAAAAAGTTAAATTTTCATTTTTTCCTTCAACATTGCTTTAGCTCTCATGAAGCACCAGAAGGGTTAATAAACTTCTTGAATGTGGTTTTGATCAGCTTCAGGGGTGCAGTTTTTAGAATGGTGTCATTTTGGAGTATTTTTTGCTATATAGACCCCTAAATGTGACTTCAAATGTGAGGTGGTCCCTAAAAAAAATGGTTTTGTAAATTTTGTTGTAAAAATGAGAAATTGCTGGTCAACTTTTAACCCTTATAACTCCCTAACAAAAAAAAAAATTGTTTCCAAAATTGTGCTGATGTAAAGTAGACATGTGGGAAATGTTACATATTAAGTATTTTGCATGACATATCTCTGTGATTTAAGGGCATAAAAATTCAAAGTTGGAAAATTGCAAAATTTTCAAAATTTTCGCTAAATTTCCATTTTTTTCACAAATAAACGCAGGTAATATCAAAGAAATGTTACCACTATCATGAAGTACAATATGTCACGAGAAAACAATGTCAGAATCACCAAGATCCGTTGGAGCGTTCCAGAGTTATAACCTCATAAAGGGACAGTGGTCAGAATTGTAAAAATTGGCCCGGTCATTAACGTGCAAACCACCCCCGGGGCTTAAGGGGTTAACATGCATTGATACAAACAGACATATGTAAGCTTCATATTCACATAAATACAAATATACTATATATATATATATATATATATATATATATATATATATATATATATATACATACACACAGTGATCGGTATTAATGAGTACACCCCCTTTGAAAAGGTAGATTTGAATAAACATCTCACTGGACACATGTACAAGATACAGTTTTTTGATAAGAGTGAGTTTCATAGAAAATTCTTTTAACCCATAGCATGAAATCACGGTTAATAATATAACTTTCACTACTAATTCTTCAGTTTTACTAAAATTAGTTGATGCAGAAATGAATGCACCCCTCATCAAAAACTACTACATCTAGTATTTTGAATGACCTCCATGATTTTTAACAATTGCACCAACTGTTCTAACCATGGAATGAACAAGATGGCAGCATATTAAAAAATCGATCTTTTTTCATTCTTCAACAACGACCTCTTTTAGAGGCTGGATACTGGTTGGAGAGTGATGTTCAACATGTCTCATCAGAACTCCCCATAGGTCTTTGGATGGGTTCAGATCAGGAGACAGATTTGGCCACTGAATCATATTCACCGTGTTCTCTTTAGAAATGCAACAATGACATTAGATGTGTGTTGTAGATCATTATCATGTTGGAAAGGTGCACGTCTACCAAGGGCACAAGGTGATGGTAGCATCTTCTTTATCAAGATAGAGCAATGCATATGTAATTCATGATACCCTCAATGAAATGCAGCTCTCTGACACCAGCAGCGCTCATGTAACTCCACATAAGGACACTGCCACCACTATGATTCACTGTAGGAACCATGCATTTAGAAAAATGAATTTAGAAAAATGCATGGAGCCTACAGTGAAACATGGTGATGGCAGTGTCCTTGTGTGGGGCTACATGAGTGCTGCTGGTATAGGGGAATTACTGTTTGTGGAGGGTATTATAAATTTACGGATGTACTGCCACTATACACTGTAGATGTACTGCTCAGAGAAGATGTTACCATCAATCTATGCCTTTGTAGATCTGCTCTTTTTCAAAATGACAATGATCCAAAACACACATATGTTGCATTTCTGAAGAAGAACAAGGGTGAACGTAATTCAGTGGCCAAGTATTTCCGCTGATCTGATCCCAAGCGAACACCTATGGGGAATTCTGAATAGACAAGTTGAGCATCACTCTCCATCCAGCATCGAGGCTCTAAAAGAGGTCAGTTTTTAGGGATGGAAAAAGAAAGATGTTGCAATATGTTGCCAAAATGTTCATTTCATGCCTAGAAGACTTGGTGCTGTTCTTAAAAATCATAGAGGTCTTAAAAAATACTAAATGTAGTATTTTCTGATGTGGGGTGTATTCATTTTTGCATCAGCTAATTTGAACGCAAACTGAAGATTTAGTAATGAAAGTTTTATTATTATCTTTACTTTTATGTTATGGGTTAATAAAATGTTCTATGAAACTCAGTTTTGTCAAAATTGGAGATTGTTCTTGCATTCAGTGTAAGTGCCCCCTTAGTTACACATAATCTTTATATAGTCTAGAGATAAAGATAAGGTAGAAATATAAGTATTAGATCAGTATATAATACCCCATGTACAGGGATGACAGGGCCCATCCAGCGCTGACACTGCAGTGACCCAGGGATTAGCCGATCGCCAGGACTTGGGGTCAGGAAGGAATTTTTCCCCACACATGGGGTTGTTTCGCCTTCCTCTGGGTCACATCCTTTTTATGAAGTAAATCCTATAAATGGCGCTGGATGATTACATTAAACTCAATTTGATAATAGATAATAAAAATTAATAAACCCCATTCATTGTGTCTGTGTCTTCTTTATATTCTCTTATTATAATGTTGGACGGCTGTAGTGATTGTGATAAATGACGGGGAATTAAGAGTTAATCCAATACTTTTTGTGTGGAGTTGGGTCACGTGATCTCGCTGCCGATTCTTTCCCCTCATGACAGTGATGTTATGGCATCTGTCATATGGCTTTCCCAGACTGATGTCACTGCCCCAATAAGCCCCACATCATCCATCACATGTAGTACATGGCATAGGGCTGACGCCATCAGCGACTGTAAGCCAAGTGTAGTCTCCTCCACTAATGTCCCTGCAGGTCACAAATCATGTAGAGGACGCCATATTCCATAGTCACTGTACTTATCCCGCAGGAGCTCCACACCGAGCACCATCTCAGGAGCCTCCAGCCCATCACATATGGAAAGGTGACCTGGAGCAAGGGGATGTAATTGGATAGAATCAGGTACGGACTGGGGCTGAAATTCAGTCCTGACTAGTGTTGAGCGATACCGTCCGATACTTGAAAGTATCGGTATCGGAAAGTATCGGCCGATACCGGCAAAGTATCGGATCTAATCCGATACCGATACCCGATACCAATACAAGTCAATGGGACTCAAGTATCGGACGGTATTCCTGATGGTTCCCAGGGTCTGAAGGAGAGGAAACTCTTCTTCAGGCCCTGGGATCCATATTAATGTGTAAAAGAAAGAATTAAAATAAAAAATATTGCTATACTCACCTCTCCGACGCAGCCTGGACCTCACCGAGGGAACCGGCAGCGTTGTTTGCTTAAAATGCGCGCTTTTACTTCCTTCCGTGACGTCACGGCTTGTGATTGGTCGCGTGCCGCCCATGTGGCCGCGACGCGACCAATCACAGCAAGCCGTGACGTAATTTTCAGGTCCTCAATGCCTAATTCTAGGCATTCATGATTTTAAAATTACCTGAATGCAGAAATAGGCATCAGGACCTGAAATTACGTCACGGCTTGCTGTGATTGGTCGCGTCGCGGTCACATGGGCGGCACGCAACCAATCACAAGCCGTGATGTAATTTTAAAAATGCGCGCGTCTCCTGCCTCCCGTGACGTCACGGCTTGTGATTGGTCGCGTCGCCCATGTGACCGCGACGCGACCAATCACAAGCCGGAACGTAATTTTAAAATCATGAATGCCTAGAATTAGGCATTGAGGACCTGAAAATTACGTCACGGCTTGCTGTGATTGGTCGCGTCGCGGCCACATGGGCGGCACGCGACCAATCACAAGCCGTGACGTCACGGAAGGAAGTAAAAGCGCGCATTTTAAGCAAACAACGCTGCCGGTTCCCTCGGTGAGGTCCAGGCTGCGTCGGAGAGGTGAGTATAGCAATATTTTTTATTTTAATTCTTTCTTTTACACATTAATGTTGTTTCGATACCGATACCCGATACCACAAAAGTATCGGATCTCGGTATCGGAATTCCGATACCCGCAAGTATCGGCCGATACCCGATACTTGCGGTATCGGAATGCTCAACACTAGTCCTGACATTTGAAATCACACAGGCCCATGTTGTCCCTGTCCCCAAGCACTAGATGGGATATATTACTAATATTATACTGGATAGAGGAAAGCAAGACTTACTATAAGACCAATATTTCTAATGATACCGGTGGCCTTCTGGGATAAATGACGGAGTCAGCGACTTTGTGCTCCGTCACAACACTTAACAGTTTGAGTGTCTTGATTCCACCAATTCTGTTAACATTAACAATGTTGCAGACAAGGCGGCCCATGACCAGACAGGCCCTTCTGGCATTTGCCAGAATTGCCAGATGGCCAGTCCGGCCCTGGATAGAATATATTAGTGCAGCAAGAGATGTATTCGGAGGATAGAGATGGAAACAGAACAAGGAGGTACAGTGGCAGGCAGAGTCGTAGTTGGCATTCATGCTTCCCTAGCATGCCCCCTACTGATCAGTCAGACTACTGTATGTGCACACAGCATCTTTTTCAGGCAGATCTGCTATGTACCTCACCTGAAAAAGCACTAAATAAATGCTAAAAAGAATGAACTCGTATACTGCAATGTAGAAACAACTTGTTGTTCATATATTCAGTCTTTTGAGACATAATGCAGCTAAAGTAAGTGATCAGTCCATTACATGAATGGAATGGAGTGGAGGTTGATCATGCACACTACTGCTCCATTCATTCCAATGAGAATGTCCAAGCAACCAACAACACTAAAAAAACCACACCTACTATATACAACAACTTTAATAGAAAAGTATTTTAAAAAAGGGGCTTATAAATAATCAAGCAGGAATGTTACAGACAAAATCAATAGAGGTAGTGGCCCTAATTTCGGCCTATCAGTTACCCTACCGTGCCACGTATTTTGGCACCCTAGGAAACAATATGGCACCCCTGCTCAACGCTGGGTTATCCTCACTGACCCTCATAGACCCTGCAAAAAGAAAGCACCACCATGAAAACACAAACAGGAATATGTGACCTTAATTATAGAAATACAGAGATATTCATGTCAGGGACACTAGATAGATGTGAGGCCATGTGCACACGTTCAGTATTTTTCGTGTTTTTTTCGCGTTTTTTCGCTATAAAAACATGATAAAAACGCGAAAAAAACGCTAACATATGCCTCCTATTATTTAGGGTATGTGCACACGTCAGGATTTCTTGCAGAAATTTCCTGAAGAAAACCGGAAATTTTCTGCAAGAAATCCGCATTTTTTTTTGCGTTTTTTTTGCGTCTTTTTTAGCATTTTGCAAGCGTAATTAGCTTGCAGAACCCTAAAGTTTTCCAAGCGATCTGTAGCATCGCTTGGAAAACTGACTGACAGGTTGATCACACTTGTCAAACATAGTGTTTGACAAGTGTGACCAACTTTTTACTATAGATGCTGCTTATGCAGCATCTATAGTAAAAGATAGAATGTTTAAAAATAATAAAAAAAATAAAAAAATGGTTATACTCACCTGCAGATAGCCGATCTCCTCAGCGGCGTCCGTTCCTAGATGGTGTGGTTCAGGACCTTCGATGACGTCGCGGTCACGTGAGCGGTCACATGACCGGTCTTGCGACCAATCACAAGACAGCGACGTCATCGCAGGTCCTGAACCACACCATCTATGGGAACCGAAGCGGCAGCATGCAGCGGTGAGAGGCGGGAACACTCCGGGGGCCATCGAAGGTGAGTATATATTTTTTAATTCTTTTTTTTTGACCAATTATATGGTGCCCAGTCCGTGGAGGAGAGTCTCCTCTCCTCCACCCTGGGTACCAACCGCATATAATCTGCTTACTTCCTGCATGGTGGGCACAGCCCCGTGCGGGAAGTAAGCAGATCAATGCACTCCTAGGTGTGCGGAA
Source organism: Ranitomeya variabilis (assembly GCF_051348905.1). Taxonomy (NCBI): domain Eukaryota; kingdom Metazoa; phylum Chordata; class Amphibia; order Anura; family Dendrobatidae; genus Ranitomeya; species Ranitomeya variabilis. The sequence goes on along the minus strand of NC_135236.1, from coordinate 178,719,409 downwards.
TCCCCGCAATTACGCATTTTTAATGAACATGTTGCTTTTTTTTCCGCAATGCGATTTTTTCGCAGAAAAAAATGCAACATTTGCACAAAAAATGCGGAATACACTGTAAATAATAGGAGGCATATGTTAGCGTTTTTTTCGCGTTTTTATCACGTTTTTATAGCGAAAAAACGCGAAAAATACTGAGCGTGTGCACATGGCCTTACAGTGTATTCCGCATTTTTTGTGCAAATGTTGCATTTTTTTCCGTGAAAAAATCGCATTGCGGAAAAAAAAGCATCATGTTCATTAAAAATGCGGAATTGCGGGGATTCCGCACACCTAGGAGTGCATTGATCTGCTTACTTCCTGCACGGGGCTGTGCACACCATGCGGGAAGTAAGCAGATTAGATGCGGTTGGTACCCAGGGTGGAGGAGAGGAGACTATCCTTCACGGACTGGGCACCATATAATTGGTAAAAAAAAAAGAATTAAAATAAAAAATAGTCATAGGCCGGGGTCACACATGCGTGTTTTACGGACGTAAGAGCGCAGAAACTACGTCCGTAAAACTCGCATTACATACGGCACAATGATTCTCAATGGGTCTAGTCCTATCAGGCGTATATTACGGATCCGTAATATACGGCGTTGTACGGGCGTAGAAAATCGCAGCATGCTGCGTTTGTCAGCGTATCGTGCAAAAAATACGCCAATGCAAGTCTATGGGAGAGCGTATAATACGGAATGCTTACGGACCATGCGTGTGCCTTGCGAGAAATACGCAACTTACTGGCAGATGTCCTGAAACGTCCAAAGGCCTCAATCAGGCAGGTGAGACATGCTAATTAGCTGAAAAAGCCAGACAGTGAACCCGGAAGTCTGCTGCACGCCTCCACGGAGTGATATTCAGCATGGCCAACATTGTGAACGCGGACATGCTTATCATTTTGGTACAAGAGAGGCCTGTCGTCTGGGACCAAAGAGACCCAAATTATGCCAACAGGCAGGGGCTGGCTGGCAAATTTTAGCCTGGGGGGCAACCACACAGCAGTGGCCCATGAGTCGCGGCCCATCCTTAAAGGGGTTGTCGGATCTTAAGCTACATGTCTAAAGTCACTGTGTGTGAATCCCCATATCGTGCACACTGAGAGGATTCTCTGGTGCCGGCGCCGGGAACAGGTGGTCTTGTGACTGCAAGCATGCGAATGAATATATATTATATATATCTATATATATAATTGTCTAAGGGTTTTTCTGTCTGTCTGTCTGTCTTTCTGTCTGTCTGTCTGTCTTTCTGTCTGTCTGTCTGTCTGTCTGTCTGTCCTGGAAATCCCGCGTCTCTGATTGGTCGAGGCCGCCAGGCCTCGACCAATCAGCGACGGGCACAGCATGGAGACGATGATGTCATAATGGAAATCCCACGTCTCTGATTGGTCGAGGCCTGGCGGCCTCGACCAATCAGCGACGGGCACAGTATCGACGTAGATGTCATAATGGTTGCCATGGCGACGATGATGTCATAAAGGTTGCCTCATACTACGGGGACATGCATATTCTAGAATACCCGATGCATTAGAATCGGGCCACAGTCTAGTATATATATATATATATAAAACACACAGTCCTACTGTATACAGTGACAGTCACACACACAACCCCACTGTATAATGACAGGCACAGCCCCACTGTATAATGACAAGCACAGCCTCACTGTATAATGACACACACACGCACAACCCTACTGTATAATTAATGACACACACACAGCCCCACTGTATAGTGACACACACGCATGCACAGCCCCACTGTATAATGACAGGCACAGCCCCACTGTATAATGACAGGCACAGCCCCACTGTATAATGACAGGCACAGCCCCACTATATAATGACACGCACAGCCCCAATGTATAATGACACGCACAGCCCCACTGTATAATCTCACACACAGCCTCACTGTATAATCTCACGCACACACTGTATAATCACACACACAGGGCCGGACTGGGACAAAAAAAAACAGCCCTGCCACACAAACCCCACCAGCCCACATACTATAACACTCCCCATCCCGATCAGTGAATTTTGCTATACTTTGTCCTGCCCTTCAACACTTCTCTTAAAGGCGTTATTTGAAGAGCCACATGTGAATGGCGCCGCAGTGCGCATGATCGAACACAGGTCCATTTACATGGTGCACTTTACACCGCAGGCAGGCATCAGGGACACCCTGGGGATGAGGAGAGCCCAGAGGATGGCAGAGGACTGAGGAGCACAGCGCCCAGTGACCGCTCTGCAGAGGACTCACAGCAGAGGTGTCATCTCCCTCACAGGGGACCAGCGCTCCTCCTGCCGCCCAGCAGTATCTGCTCCGGAGCCAGGCGCCTCCTCCTCTCCTTCATTAGTGCCCCCGGCGCCTGCGTTGTAAGTTGGAAGGGCAGCGCAAGCTGCGCATGCCCGAAAAAAAACTTACAGCGCAGGCGCTGGGGACGCTAATGAAGGAAGAGGAGGTGGCGCTTGGCACACAGAGTACTGAGGGAGGCGTTTGTGTCAGGGGGGAAAAGACATGCCCCCCTGACAAACTACAGGTATGACAGGCAAATTCTAAAAACAATTACTTCAGCGTTGGAAGGGACCAGAACTAAAAGAGCCACCTTCACAGAGTGCAGCATTAGAGCTGCACAAGGTGGCTTTTTTAGTTAAAAACGCCGGGGGGGGGTGACAGGTTCCCTTTAATACAGGTGCTCATTAGGGTGGAATAACACTAGCATATGGCATTGGATGAGATCTGCCAATGATACTTGGCTCTTGCTCTGCTGCGAGCATGATCCGAGTGTCCGTGCTCCAATGCTCTCGCAGCACAAGTGTGGAGGAGACGGAGAAATTAATTTCTCCATCTTCTCAATGGTCTGACTCGCCGTGTATCAGACTGCAACATCTGCTGAGAAAAAAAAAAACGACTGCACACGGACAGCAAGTGAGAAGAGAATCGTACCACTTTTGTGGAAGAAAATGGAACCGATTTTTTTTTTATACACTATATTAGTCCATGTGGCAACATTTCACTTCCGTATCAGAGAAATGTGCAGTTATGGATCCGAAACGTTGCCACATGAGCCAATAAGGAGTACGCTACTTTTCTCACAATTAATCAGAGTGATAGATAGACAGATACACACACATACATAATAAGAATAGATACTGAGAATTACACCATTTATGCAGGACAGTAGAAGTATACACAGTTCCACAATATACCGTATATACTTGAGTATATGTCGACCCAAGTATATGCCGAGGCACCTAATTTTGCCAGAAAAAAACTGGGAGAGCTTATTGAGTCGAGTATAAGCCAGGTATGCATTGTCCCCACATCCCCGTCCTTGTATGCATGGCTCCCCTGTCCCTGTATGCATGGCTCCTTATCCCCGTCCTTGTATGCATAGCTCCTCATCCCTGTCCTTGTATGCATGGTCCCCCCATCCCTGTCCTTGTATGCATTGCTCCTTATCCCAGTCCTTGTATGCATGGCTCCTCATCCCCATCCTTGTCTGCATGGCTCCCCCGTCCCCGTCTGCATGGCTCCTCATCCCCGTCTTTGTATGCATGGCTCCTTATCCCCATCCTTGTATGCATGGCTCCTCATCCCCGTCCTTGTATGCATGGCTCCTTATCCCCATCCTTGTCTGCATGGGCTCCTTAGCTCCTTATCCCCATCCTTGTATGCATGACTCCTTATCCCCGTCCTTGTATGCATGGGCCTCTTATTCCCATTTTTGTATGCATGGCTCCTTATCCTCGTCCTTGTATGCATGGCTCCTTATCCCAGTCCTTTTATGCATGGCTCCTTCCTTGTTCATGTATGCATGGTTCCGATAAAAAAACAAACCACATCCTACTTACCTTCCCTGCATGCCCTCGCAGCATCTCGTTTTGGTGCCAGCAGCTCCTGTGGCTGGGTGATCACGTGTTCCCCACTCATTAAGATAATGAATATTTACCCACGCCTATGGGAGTGGAGAGGGGTGTATACTCATTACCTTAATGAGAGGCAGACACGTGATCGCTCGGCCTGAAGAGCTGCTGGTGCCAGAACAAGATGCAGCGAGGGAGCGCAGGGAAGGTAAGTAGGATGTGTGCTGGAAGCCGGCGGCTGTGGCTGTGAACCCTATAAGAGAAATGAATATTCACGGCACTGGAATATTTTGTGACTCGCTGCTCCCCCTCCGTTTTTCTGGGACAATGACTCGTGTATAAACCGAGGGGGGTGTTTTCAGGACAAAAAAAATATGCTGAAAAACTCGGCTTATACATGAGTTTATACGGTATACTACAATCTATTATATACACAGAGGCATATTATATACCGTGTTAAGGAATATAGAGCGGTGTATATATTATATTAGATGGTGGCCCGATTCTAACGCATCGGGTATTCTAGAATATGCATGTCCACGTAGTATATTGCCCAGCCACGTAGTATATTGCCCAGTTACGTAGTATACAGCACAGAGCCACGTAGTATATTGCACAGCGATGTAGTATACAGCACAGAGCCACGTAGTATATTGCACAGCGATGTAGTATACAGCACAGAGCCACGCAGTATATTGCCCAGCCACGTAGTATATTGGCCAGTCACGTAGTATATTGCCCAGCTACGTAGTATATTGCCCAGCCACGTAGTATATTGCCCAGCCGCGTAGTATATTGGCCAGTCATGTAGTATATTGCCCAGCCACGTAGTATATTGCCCAGCCACGTAGTATATTGCCCAGCCACGTAGTATACAGCACAGAGCCACGTAGTATATTGCCCAGCCACGTAGCATATTGCCCAGCCACGTAGCATATTGCCCAGCCACGTAGTATATTGCCCAGTGACGTAGTATATTGCCCAGTGACGTAGTATTCAGCACAGAGCCACGTAGTATATTGCACAGCGACGTAGTATACACCACAGAGCCATGTAGTATATTGCCCAGCTACGTAGTATATTGCCCAGCCATGTATGTCACAGGTTAAAAAATAAAAAATAAACATATACTCACCTTCCGAGGGGTCCCTTGTAGTTCTGTCGCCTGTGTGCCATGCAGGAGGCAGCTTCCGGTCCCAGGGTGTGATGACGTCGCAGTCACTTGACCGTGACATCATCGCAGGTCCTTCTCGCGCAGGCGCTCAGGACCCGTGATGACGTCGTGGTCACATGACCGTGACATCATGGCAGGTCCTTCTCGCAGACCATCCTTGCCAACAGAACCTGCCGCTTGCATGGACCGGTCACCGGAGCGTCGCGAGGAGTGGGAAAGGCGGCGGAAGGTGAGTATATAATGATTTTTTATTTTTTTAAAATTATTTTTAACATTAGATCTTTCTACTATTGACGCTGCATAGGCAGCATCAATAGTAAAAACTTGGTCACACAGGGTTAATAGAGGCGGTAGCGGAGTGAGTTACCCGCGGCATAACGCGGTCCGTTACCGCTGGCATTAACCCTGTGTGCGGTGACTGCGGGGAATAAGGAGCGGGCGCCGGGCATTGACTGCAGGGGAGTAGGGAGGGACTAATCGGACTGTGCCCGTCGCTGATTGGTCACGGCAGCCATGACAGGCAGCTGGCGAGACCAATCAGCGACTTGGATTCCATGACAGACAGAGGCCGCAACCAATGAATATCCGGGACAGACAGACGGAAGTGACCCTTAGACAATTATATAGTAGATAGTGTAGAGATGTGGCAGCAGTGTATATATAGTGTGTGTACACCAGTCACAGTATCACATACAATATATAGGTGATACTACAACTATACACATCAGTTGCAGTGTCAACTATATATTGTATATATATACATAGCGCCATACTATACAAACATCTCTACACTCTCTCTCTATGTAATATATATATATATTCAAAAAATATATACACACACACATCTCTACAATATACGGTAATTAGGACAGAATTATACTATGTTATGATGCATACATCACGTAGGAGACACAGAGGCTGATGTACATAGGAGACACCGCGACTGCTGAATATATATCACATTGAAGCTACTGTATATACAATATATAGTTGACACTGCGACTGATGTGTATAGTTGTAGTATCACCTATATATTGTATGTGATAGTGTGACTGGTGTACACACATTATATAGATGAAACTGATAAAATAAAATTATATATATATACTAGCTGTACTACCCGGCTTCGCCCGGGTTAATGACTGCTGTTAGCAAAATAGAATGTGTTAAAAAAAATTTATTCTGCACACAAAAACCACAAAACAAATAGATAGAAATGTAATTATTAAAAGGCAAAAACTAAGCAAATAGAAGCATTTCACAACATATATTAGCTTTGTTATACTGAGAATGTCTTTGTTGCCTATATTAACCAATCAGAGCTCAGGTTAATTAACTGTAGCAAAATAGAAGCTGAGCTGTGATTGGTTGCTATTGGCAGCCTGATAAATCCCCAGCCAACAGGAAGCCCTCCCCCCTGGCAGTATATATTAGCTCACACATACACATAATAGACAGGTCATGTGACTGACAGCTGCCGTATTTCCTATATGGTACATTTGTTGCTCTTGTAGTTTGCTTATTAATCAGATTTTTATTTTTGAAGGACAATACCAGACTTGTGTGTGTTTTAGGGCGAGTTTTATGTGTCAAGTTGTGTGTGTTGAGTTGCGTGTGGCGACATGCATGTAGCGACTTTTGTGAGATGAGTTTTGTGTGGCGACATGCGTGTAGCAACATTTTGTGTGTTGAGTTGCATGTGACAGGTTAGTGTAGCAAGTTGTGTGCAGCAAGATTTGTGCATGGCGAGTTTTGCGCGTGGCGAGTTTTATGTGTGGTGCATTTTGAGTATGTGCAAGTTTTGTGTGAGGCAACTTTTGCATGTGGTGCAACTTTTGTACATGTGGCAATTTTTCTGTGTGTGCAAGTTTTGCATGAGGTGAGTTTTCCATGAGGTGAGTTTTGCACGTGTGGCGAGTTTTGCGTGAGCCTAGTTTTGCATATGGCGAGTTTTGCATGTAGCGAGTTTTGAGTGGTGACTTTTGTGTTTCGACTTTTATGTGGCGAGGTTGGTGTGTGTGTGTGGTGAAATGTGTGCTGAGGGTGGTATATGTGTTCAAGCACGTGGTAGTGTGTGGCGCATTTTGTGTTTGTGTTCATATCCCCGTGTGTGGTGAGTATCCCATGTCGGGGCCCCACCTTAGCAACTGTACGGTATATACTCTTTGTCGCCATCGCTCTCATTCTTTAAGTCCTCATTGTTCACATCTGGCAGCTGTCAATTTTCCTCCAACACTTTTCCCTTCACTTTTTCCCCATTATGTAGATAGGAGCAAAATTGTTTGGTGAATTGGAACGCGCGGGGTTAAAATTTCACCTCACAACATAGCCTATGACGCTCTCGGGGTCCAGACGTGTGACTGTGCAAAATTTTGTGGCTGTAGCTGCGACGGTACAGATGCCAATCCCGGACATACACACATACATACATACACACATTCAGCTTTATATATTAGATATACCTGTATGTAATCTCCTGTATATAGTATATACCTGTGTGTCATCTCACCTATATATAGTATATATCTGTGTGTCATCTCCTGTATATAGTATATACCTGTATGTCATCTCCTCCTATACATAGCATATACCTGTGTCATCTCCTCCTGTATATACTATATACCTGTAGGTAATCTGCTCCTGTATATAGTATATACCTGTGTGTCATCTCCTCCTGTATATAGTATATACCTGTATGTCATCTCCTCCTGTATGTAGTATGTACCTGTATGTCATCTCCTCCTCTATATAGTATATACCTGTGTGTCATCTCTCCTGTATATAGTATATATCTGTGTGTCATCTCCTCCTGTATATAGTATATACCTGTGTGTCATCTCCCCTGTAAATAGTATATACCTGTGTGTCATCTCCTGTATATAGTATATAGCTGTATGCCATCTCCTCCTGTATTAGCCCTCGTTCACACGTTATTTGGTCAGTATTTTTACCTCAGTATTTGTAAGCTAAAATGGCAGCCTGATAAATCCCCAGCCAACAGTAAGCCCACCCCCTGGCAGTATATATTAGCTCACACATACACATAATAGACTGGTCATGTGACTGACAGCTGCCGGATTCCTATATGGTACATTTGTTGCTCTTGTAGTTTGTCTGCTTATTAATCAGATTTTTATTTTTGAAGGATACCAGACTTGTGTGTGTTTTAGGGCGAGTTTCGTGTGTCAAGTTGTGTGTGTTGAGTTGCGTGTGGCGACATGCATGTAGGGACTTTTGTGAGATGAGTTTTGTGTGGCGACATGCGTGTAGCAACTTTTTGTGTGTCGAGTTGCATGTGACAGGTTAGTGTAGCAAGTTGTGTGCAGCAAGTTTTGCGCATGGCGAGTTTTGCGCGTGGCGAGTTTTATGTGTGGTGCCTTTTGAGTATGTGCAAGTTTTGTGTGAGGCAACTTTTGCATGTGTTGCAACTTTTGTGCATGTGGCAATTTTTCTGCGTGTGGCAATTTTTCTGCGTGTGCAAGTTTTGCGTGTGGCGAGTTTTGCACGTGTGGCGAGTTTTGCATGTGGAGAGTTTTGCGCGTGGCGAGTTTTGAGCGGCGACTTTTGTGTTTCTACTTTTATGTGGCGAGGTTGGTGTATGTGTGGTGAAATGTGCACTGAGGGTGGTATATGTGTTCGAGCACGTGGTAGTGTGTGGCGCATTTTGTGTGTGTGTTCATATCCCCGTGGTGGTGTGATTATCCCATGTTGGGGCCCCACCTTAGCAACTGTACAGTATATACTCTTTGGTGCCATCGCTGTCATTCTTTAAGTCCCCCTTGTTCACATCTGGCAGCTGTTAATTTGCCTCCAACACTTTTCCTTTCATTTTTTCCCCATTATGTAGATAGGGGCAAAATTGTTTGGTGAATTGGAAAGCGCGGGGTTAAAATTTCACCTCACAATATAGCTTTGACGCTCTCAGGGTCCAGACGTGTGACTGTGCAAAATTTTGTGCCTGTAGCTGCGACGCCTCCAACACTTTTCCTTTCACTTTTTCCCCATTATGTCGATAGGGGCAAAATTGTTTGGTGAATTGGAAAGCGCGGGGTTAAAATTTCACCTCACAACATAGCCTATGACGCTCTCGGGGTCCAGACGTGTGACTGTGCAAAATTTTGTGGCTGTAGCTGCTACGGTTCAGATGCCAATCCCGGACATACATACATACATACATACATACACACACACACACATTCAGCTTTATATATTAGATATATATATATATATATATATATATATATATTAGACACAGATAGATAGTGCTGCTATACACAGCAGTATCACCTATACAACGTATATGCAGTAGTCTATACATTATACAGGTGATACTGCAAATGTTGGAATGTTGGATACACGATATATAGGTGATACTACTACTGCTGTATATAATGATAGTATCACCTATATATCATGTATACAGCAGTCTATATACATTATATAGGCAATACTGCTACTGATGTGTATATATGTTATATATAGGTGATACTGTTGTGTATATATGTACGTGTGTGTGTGTGTGTATACACACACACACACACACCAGTATCGCCTATATAACGACATATATACACAGCAGTATCACCTATATACACATCAGTAGCGGTATTGCCTATATAATGTGTATAGACTACTAAATATACATTATATAGGTGATACTGATGTATATAATCACTATACTACCTATATAATGTATGTATAGCAGTCTACATCTTATATAGGTGACACTGCTACTTATGTGTATATACTTTATATAGGTGGTACTGCTGTGTATACATGTATATATATGTGTATACATACATGTGTGTGTACAGTATACTGTATATACAGTATGTATACACACACACTGCAGTGTCACCTATATAAGGTATATACGCATCAGTAGCAGTGTCACCTATATAAGATATAGGCTGCTATACATACATTTTAGTGGTATAGTGATTATATACAGCAGTATCACCTATATAACGTATATATAGCAGTCTATACACATTATATAGGTGCAACTGCTGTATAGACATAAAAAAATCATCTTGGGACTCACCCAGGTCACTGAGATTGGGGGGGGAGGTCGGGAGGATGAAGGGCTGAGGTGTGTCGGGTCCTCTCCAGCGTCGGCAGTGAAGAGGGTCCCAGGCATTGGTGAGCAGTCTTCTCTGACGCTGGTACAGGCCGGCCAGCATCAGACACAGTCAGGTGGAGGCGTCCTATGCGCGCCGGCCTTTTCAAATGTGCGCGCGTGGTCTCCTGCTTGCCCGCGCTGACACGGGCAGCAGACGAGCATGCGCAGGAACTAGGACCGCAGCCGTGCTCGCGCACTAGCGTGGGCCGCCACGGCACTTATCAGCGCGGGCAACGTGCGCACACAGGACCTGGCTTAGTTTTAAAGGGCCGGCTGGAGGGATGCGGCGCGCTATGTATTAAAATCGCTGCCGGTCCTCCAGCGGCTCTGTGCAGCTGCTCAGGCACCGGCCCGGGGGGCATATGCACTCCTGCCACCTGGCCCAGTCCACCCCTGCCAACAGGGCACTAAAAGAGGCAGCATAGAGGAGCGTTTGTGTGGCCCTCTTCCCACATTATGACCAGCAGCCACGTGCGGCACAGCGACAGATAAGTAAGTACACCCATGTTTGAAATGTAATTTTATTGGGAATCATCATGCGCTTACTACTTTGCTTTTCTCATCAAGAATGGCAGAAATCTTCATGAAGGAAATAGAAAGGCCACTAGTAGATACATGGTGTTGTACATGATAAACGGTTTTCATAATTGATTACAATCGGTGGCCCTTTTACTACACAGTGTTTCCCATTATTTGTCCTTTCTGTGATAGAGGTTATTGGACTCTGGCCTTGTGGCCTTGCTTGTTTTTTTTTTTTTTTAATTTAAGATTAAATGTGCTCCCCAAATGCCTATTTGGATGCTACACTTAAATCTGTCTAGTCAGTTACACCTTTTGTGAGCTCTCTGCTTAATGGGCTAATGAATGTGTGTATTTTTTGTTGTTTCAGTGGGTGATGTTACAACAAGGTGGCGGAGTATCCGCGATCAGTACAGGAGGGAGAGGCAGCAGCGGGAGAGAAGTGGAGCCGGGGCACCTCCCAAAAAAAAGAAATACATCTATTTTGACCGGCTCAACTTTCTGAATCCCAGCATGGACCTCAGGCCGTAAGTAACCACCTCAATTAATTTTTGGAATATCTTTTTTAGTGTAATTTTTTTTTGGCCAAATTTTGGACCTAAAACATTGTTCTTTTTCAGAACTCAGTCTAATCTCACTGACAGGGAGACAGGGTCTGATTCGGAACTGGTCATTGACCCAGTTGGTGAAGGTGAAGAGGTGGCTGGTCCATCTGCTGCTCCCTCTGGCTCCATCCCTCCGGGATCCTCATCTGGTCAGGCAGCTCCATCTGCATCCATACCACACCAAGAGGACCCACAGTTTGCCTCTTCCGCCGCAGCATCATCAGCAGCACCACCACCTAGCCAGGATGACCCTGGAAATAGCAGCAGCCCGACTGTTGCCCTGGATCCATCCCCACAGGCTGCAGTAAGACCACAGCGTGCACGCCGCAGAAGACAGCTGATCCAAAGCCGCCAAAACGTGGATGCTGGGGTCATGAGCTATTTGGCACGTGTACGAGACGATGATGGGGAGGAGGGATTTACCAGGAGCCTTGCCCAGTACTTAAGGTCCATAGAGCGGGAGTTAAGGCTTCGTGTGAGAGGCTGTTTTCAGATCCTTGTGGACGCATGCACCCCCCCAAATAACCCATACAATCTCATGCTGATGATTGAACAGTGGCAGATGTCACCTGAAAATGTTCTGCGGCCTCAGAGATTACAAGGCCTGGCAGCTCCACAAGGATCTGAAGCACCCCCTCCACGTCAGCCAACACCTCAGCCCCAACCCACACCAAACACACAATGGCCACCTCAGCAACATATGGCGGGATATCATCAACCATCCCAATATGGCCACTTGTCCACACCCAGTGCTGGAGGCTGGTCCCAACCTGGGTATGGACAATATGGTCATTTTGGTTTGGGTTATGATTCCCGGCCATGTGGTCATCCCCAGCAGGGGTATCTCCAAAATCCTCGCCCCACTCTTCCAAGTTCCCAGCATCATAGCTGGGCTAATGTCCCTCAGGCCACTACAACATCTGCACAGGGTGCTGGACAATTGGGCCTACAAATGCCACCTGATGCAGGCACTGAGCAAGCTACTTCTCCTGCACCAACCTACCAGGACTTGTAATTTTTTTTTGTTTTTTTTTTTGTTTTTTTTATGTTTCTTTAACCTTTTTTTTTTTTTTTTTAAATATGATTTTTATACACAATTTTCATTTGTATTGTCCCTACAGAGCATTGTTTATTGTGGATGTTGTAGCAAGTTTTGGATGACAACAAAAAAAGGCCTTTCTAAGGCAAAAAAAAGGTTAGGACAAAATAATAACCTAGACATTTCAAAAAGTTATACAGTAAAACGTTTGATTATTACCAATCACCGTCTGGATGCGCTGTATCCATTCTTCAATCACACACACATGATATGCTGATAACCATATGTGAAATAATAAAATACAACACACAGAGTTTTAAACTTGGTTAACACATACTTTATAGAGCTAATTAATTACACATGCAAAAAGGCATAGTCTTGCCAGGGAGTAGCACCTTGAGGAGTCAAAAAATAATTTGTAAAGATATCACGAACTTTAAGACCAGAAAGTGGACGACGCGGAGGAGGGACATATGGGGTAGGCCTACTAACATTGTTCATGAGGTTATCTTCCAAATTTGGCGAGGAACAATCATGTATTCTTGTGAAATTATGTAGAATTACACAGGCTTTTATCACTTCGTTGATTGAAGCCTCACTCAGCTGGATGGCAGACTGAAGAACACGCCATTTGGCAACAAGAATCCCAAAGGTGCACTCAACCAGTCTCCGTGCCCTGGCAAGTCTCAAATTAAACACCCTCCGCCGGTGGTCAAGGTTGCGCCTGGGGTAAGGCCTCATGACGTGCCTCGACAGTTGGAAGGCCTCATCTCCAACCAAAACAAAAGGCACTGCTTCTGCATTGGAGCCTGGGAGTTGTGGTGGTGGGAGGTTCAACTGGTTGTCACGTAGCCGCCGACCCATTATGGACGAATTGAAGACCCTAGAGTCTCCAGTTCGCCCATAGGCCCCAATGTCTACAATTATAAACCTGTAGTTACTGTCAGCAACTGCTAACAGAACTACAGAGAAAAACTGCTTGTAATTGTAGAATTGAGAACCAGAGTTCGGCGGCTTACGCACCCTGATATGTTTCCCATCCACAGCTCCAATGCAATTAGGGAAGTCACAATTATTTCTGAAACCTGTGGCGATTTGAATCCAATCGTCCTGTTTTGGCTCAGGCAACACAGCTTCATGTAGTTTCTGCCAGATTTGGGAACAGGTTGTCCTAACAATGCCTGAAATGGTCGACCGCCCAATCAGAAACTCCAGGTGTAGACCCGCATAGGACAAGCCTGTGGCCAGGAAGCTGCAATACAACAAAAAGGGAAAAAAAAAAAACATGAGGACGACGAAAAAAGGAATAAGCACAAGTGTATATTTCATTTACTAGTCAATTATTTACAGTATAAAAAGTTTCATTATAAAATCTAAATCGACTTGAATCTTGACAACATTCTTTTATATGTGCTTGTGGCTTCATGTCCAAGTGAAGTTAATGAAACCTAGTAGGACACCACACATTTTGAAAAAAAAAACAAAACAAAACCGTATTTGCGAATGTGGAATACCTACCGTAAGGTTAGGAGCAGACGCTCCTCAGCAGAGATGGCTTTTCTCATCCAGGTGTCCTGAAAGGTGAGGCCAGGACGTAAGATCTCCAACAACATGTCAAAAGTCCTGATGGACATGCGAGTATACTGGTAAAACTTGTCTGGATGTGCCCTCAAAGCTGAATATAGTCTCGGGAAATGGCCTTTACTCTGGCGTTGGGTCAATAGAGGATGTACCCACAATCTTCGTCTCCTCCTTCGCGGATCCACATTGACCGGATATGGCTGGCCAAAGCGACAAGACAACACCCAGTGAAGCAACACCCGCTGAGTTGTGCTTAAATACACAGGGTCAGACATGTTTGTAATCTCAAAGCAACACAGCCAAAATATGCGAGAGAACATATAGGGCAGATGGGAGGGCTACACCTGTTGTAGAGGGCTTAAATAGTGTGGTTAATGATGGTTTAAATGATTTGCAGGCCTGAAAACCGTTTAATGTCCATTTTGTCATGGTGCGTGATAAATACACCATACGGATCACATACGGATTACACACGCACAAGCACATGCGCAAAATACGCGACCACACCTAAGCAACGCAGTAACTACGGAAGTCGATTACGGTGACATTTTGGCGTATTGAACGCGTAGTACGGACGTATAATACGTGGCGTATTGTCTTACGCCAAGTGTGACCCCAGCCATATACTCACCTTCGATGGCCCCCGGAGTGTTCCCGCCTCTCACCACTGCATGCTGCCGCTTCGGTTCCTATAGATGGTGTGGTTCAGGACCTGCGATGACGTCGCTGTCTTGTGATTGGTCGCGAGACCGGCCATGTGACCGCGACGTCATCGAAGGTCCTGAACCACACCATCTAGGAACGGACGCCGCTGAGGAGATCGGCTGTCTGCAGGTGAGTATAACCATTTTTTAATTTTTTTTATTATTTTTAAACATTCTATCTTTTACTATAGATGCTGCATAAGCAGCATCTATAGTAAAAAAATGGTCACACTTGTCAAACACTATGTTTGACAAGTGTGACCAACCTGTCAGTTTTCCAAGCGATGCTACAGATCGCTTGGAAAACTTTAGCATTCTGCAAGCTAATTACGCTTGCAAAATGCTAAAAAAGACGCGAAAAAAACGGGAAAAAAACGCAAAAAAAAAATATGTGGATTTCTTGCAGAAAATTTCCGGTTTTCTTCAGGAAATTTCTGCAAGAAATCCTGACGTGTGCACATACCCTCAATCCTGTCTGAAAAGTAATTAAACCTAGAGGCAGCTCCCATACATCACATAGATAGTGATCATCAATGGCCTCGCCTGATAACAACAAACAGGAGTAAGGGTATGTGCACACGTTGCGGATTTCTTGCAGAAATTTCCTGAAGAAAACCGGAAATTTTCTGCAAGAAATCCGCATTTTTTTTTTTGCGTTTTTTTTCCGTTTTTTTCGCGTTTTTTTAGCATTCTGCAAGCGTAATTAGCTTGCAGAATGCTAAAGTTTTCCAAGCGATCTGTAGCATCGCTTGGAAAACTGACTGACAAGTTGGTCACACTTGTCAAACATACTGTTTGACAAGTGTGACCAACTTTTTACTATAGATGCAGCCTATGCAGCATCAATAGTAAAAGATAGAATGTTTAAAAATAATTAAAAAAATAAAAAAAATGCTTATACTCACCCAGACATCTCATCAGCGGCGTCCGTTCGTCTTCCTATAGCTGGTCTGTGCGCACAGGACCTTCCGTGACGTCACGGTCACGTGAGCGGTCACATGACCGCTCACGACCAATCACAGGACAGTGACGTCATCGGCAAGGTCCTTCGCCGCACATCAGCTACAGGAACCGAAGCGGCAGCATGCAGTGGAGGCGGGAAGACATCGAGGGTGAGTATATCGCTATTTTTTATTTTAATTCTTATTTTTTGACCACTTATATGGTGCCCAGTGCGTGGAGGAGAGTCTCCTCTCCTCCACCCTGGGTACCAACCGCACATAATCTGCTTACTTCCCGCATCGTGGGCACAGCCCCGTGCGGGAAGTAAGCAGGTCAATGGACCCCTAGGTGTGCGGAATCCGCTGCAATTCCGCATTTTAATGAACATGTTGCTTTTTTTTCCGCGATGCGATTTTTTCGCGGAAAAAAAGGCTACATTTGCACAAAAAATGCGGAATACACTTAAAATAATGGGAGGCATATGTAAGCGTTTTTTTGCGTTTTTATCACGTTTTTATAGCGAAAAAACGCGAAAAAAAACGCGAAAAATACTTAACGTGTGCACATGGCCTTATGTCTAGTTTGTCAAACATATAATATATAATGGGTCACAAATATGGACATAGGGATACTGACCCTAATCTCATGGCCTAATTGTATGTCTGTTCCATCTGTTGGGCTCAGCTTTAGAGGAGGAGTGGATTTTCCACTCTTGTACTGAAGATTAAGAACACAGCAGTTGATCGAAACGCGTTCAGTCGCTCATGGCTGCTCCCTAACTATTTTTGCTGGTCATTTGTATGCCCTTGTTCCAATTTTTTATGTTTGAATAAAGAATTTTTTTGATATTTTACATCCTGAAGCTGGATTTCTACATTTTTTCTACTAATTGTATGTCTATCTTGCCGCAGAGGTTGGCACTAAAAAGAACGATATGGCGCCCCTGCTCAACGTCAGCTTACACTGTGTGGGGTCTCTGGGGCTGGCACTGTGTGGAGTCTCTGGGGCTGGCACTGTGTGGGGTCTCTGGGGCTGGCACTGTGTGGAGTCTCTGGGGCTGGCACTGTGTGGGGTCTCTGGGGCTGGCACTGTGTGGGGTCTCTGTTATTTGCACTGTGTGGGGTCTCTGGGGCTGGTACTGTGCAGGGCTCTGGGGCTGGTACTGTGTGGGGTCTCTGGGGCTGGTACTGTGTGGAGTCTCTGGGGCTGGTACTGTGTGGGGTCTCTGGGGCTGGTACTGTGTGGGGTCTCTGGGGCTGGCACTGTATGGAGTCTCTGGGGCTGGCACTGTGTGGAGTCTCTGGGGCTGGTACTGTGTGGGGTCTCTGGGGCTGGTACTGTGTGGGGTCTCTGGGGCTGGAACTGTGTGGGGTCTCTGGGGCTGGCACTGTGTGGGGTCTCCGGGGCTGGTAATGTGTGGGGTCTCTGGGGCTGGTACTGTGTGGGGTCTCTGGGGCTGGTACTGTGTGGAGTCTCTGGGGCTGGTACTGTGTGGGGTCTCTGGGGCTGGTACTGTGTGGGGTCTCTGGGGCTGGCACTGTATGGAGTCTCTGGGGCTGGCACTGTGTGGAGTCTCTGGGGCTGGTACTGTGTGGGGTCTCTGGGGCTGGTACTGTGTGGGGTCTCTGGGGCTGGAACTGTGTGGGGTCTCTGGGGCTGGCACTGTGTGGGGTCTCCGGGGCTGGTAATGTGTGGGGTCTCTGGGGCTGGTACTGTGTGGGGTCTCTGGGGCTGGCACTGTATGGAGTCTCTGGGGCTGGAACTGTGTGGGGTCTCTGGGGCTGGTACTGTGTGGAGTCTCTGGGGCTGGTACTGTGTGGGGTCTCTGGGGCTGGCACTGTATGGAGTCTCTGGGGCTGGCACTGTGTGGAGTCTCTGGGGCTGGTACTGTGTGGGGTCTCTGGGGCTGGTACTGTGTGGGGTCTCTGGGGCTGGAACTGTGTGGGGTCTCTGGGGCTGGCACTGTGTGGGGTCTCCGGGGCTGGTAATGTGTGGGGTCTCTGGGGCTGGTACTGTGTGGGGTCTCTGGGGCTGGCACTGTATGGAGTCTCTGGGGCTGGTACTGTGTGGGGTCTCTGGGGCTGGCACTGTATGGAGTCTCTGGGGCTGGCACTGTGTGGAGTCTCTGGGGCTGGTACTGTGTGGGGTCTCTGAGGCTGGCACTGTGTGGGGTCTCTGTGGCTGGCACTGTGTGGGGTCTCTGTGGCTGGCACTGTATGGGTTCTCTGGGGCTGGTACTGTGAGGGGTCTCTGTTATTTGCACTGTGCAGGGTCTCTGAGGCTGGTACTGTGTGGGGTCTCTGGGGCTGGTACTGTATGGGGTATCTGTTATTTGCACTGTGTGGGGTCTCTGTGGCCGGTATTATATGAGGTGCCTATGGCTGCCAGTTCTGGGCACAGCACAGACGCTGGATCAGGTGACCGCCCTAGTATTTCTCAGGCCTCTGCACATACGTGTTTGCTCTTACAAGCCGTCCACTATAATGGACAAGCCCTGACAATAATGGATTAGTGTTTCCACCAGACCCATGATAAGCCCGGGGGAATCTCAGTCTCTCAGGAGTCGGTCACTGGGGTCACTGGCCAAATCCCCACACAGCGCATGCTCCACCCCTCTGCTGAGACCTGGCCCCGCCTTACGCTCCAAACTGCTCCCCTGAACGGCTGACTCCGCCCAACAACAATTCAGTCTGCACTTTATGTAGCCCGTCTCCGCCCAGTGCCTGCACAGACCGAGGCTGAGGGGGCGGGGTTAGCATTTGCCGGTCAGTCACATGGGGCTGGCTACTAGTAAAGCCCTTACCGAGCATTGTGGGGCCGGGGTTCGGGGCTGTGCGGCATGTAGTGGGGCCACCGCACACTGATAACGCCTGCTCAGCCACGTTGCCGGCCGTACTCGCTCCACAGCAGCTGCACCGCTCCTGCTGGGGAATTCCTGTGGGCAGGATACTAGGGCGGCAGCATGGAGTACTTGCTGCAGGTAAAGCTGGGCTGCCTGTTCGGGCTGCTGCTGCTCACCCTCTTCTTCGGATTGGTGCCGTCCAGGATGAAGTGCTTCCAGGCTGGGAGAGGTGAGGACGGAGTGTGCGGCAGGATGGCCATATATGTGTGTGTACCCAGGGTATACGGTGACCTGTACTGGGGGCTCTCTGCCTCCCACACCGGCCACCACAGGGGGTGCTACAGTCCCTGACAGTCCCGTGGGGGGCAGAGTGGGGTCCCGCTTAGAACAACTTGTCTTCCCCTCCCCCGTCCATCATCCTCCGCAGAGCTGTCAGCACCATAGTCTCTGCCTCCCATCACCGCACCCTTATTAGGAGCTGGTTTGTCTCAGGGTCACATCTGCAGGTTTCATCTCCGGTTACTTATTATGTACAGATCAGGATTTAGTGTTTACAGATCCAACAATGCGAATACTTGTGACAATCCTGTGTAAGGCCGCGTTCACACATCCAGTAATGATCCCTAGAATGGAGCCAGCAGAAATCCTTCTTGCCAGATCCGTTTCAGATAGACGACAATGGATGCCGCATTAACGGATCTGTTGCCCATTGACGCAAATGGGGGAAAAAAAAAATGTCTAAAGAGATCAGTTAGTGAATAATGAACTAAAAACTTGTTTAACTTTTTTCTTTCCTACTGGATTTCTGCTGGCTCTGTTCTAATGGATCATTACTGGACATGTGACTATAGCCTGAGGCATGGATGTGCGGCCGTCCCTATAGCCAGGAATGCTCCGCCGTGCGCTCCTGGGGTCACCCGGCAGCAGCTTTCCCCCGGCGTAACAAAGGATCTAATGCTGAAATTCACCTAGCTGGATCCTCAACCAAAATCATTTGGGGCAGATTCAGGAGGCAGCCGTACACGTTAGAAGGTTGTCCAAAATGAGTGGGTTCGCAGTCGACTATTATTGAGTATTGGCTGGGTGAGGGATCCTCTTCATGGTATCTGTATGAACAGTGATTCTTTATCAGAAATACCCTTTAAAGGGAACCTGTCATTCGCTCAAAAAAAAATAAAAAAGTGATAAATACCTTGTACATAAAGCCCTGAGCTCCCCTGATTCTGCCATCCTGTTCCATGTTGTGCTCCTTTCTTTTAGCGAGCATGTGATTATAACACACTCTGCAGCTTTAAGATTTAATTTGAATGCATAAACAATAACCAATTTATTTTTAAACCTATAGTTAAGTCACACTGGCGCTCACCCTGAATCTACCGATCCTCAGCTGCTGGAATCGACCAGGGTAGTGCCGCCCTGTAGATCAATGTACACCTGTTAAAACCAATAGATACCGTGCTTGAGGATGCATGAAAAAGAGGACTAGACTTGATACTTAGGAAACAATTAGTCCAAAGAGACCCCAAGTGTATTCCAAGTGACGTAATCCCACTGAAATCGGTAGCAAACAATCAATCCATCTAAAAACCCCTAAACTGCCCACATGGTATGCTTAGATTTATAACGGGTGCCAATATCAATCAGCTTACCTCTATTATGTTGGATGTTGCTGTATGTGGGACAGTGCTGGATACCTGTTCACCTGCCCGGTGTATGCACCCAGGGCTGCGGCACTGTCTGTGTCGGGTGACAGACTGCAGTGCTAGTCCAGGGAAACTCCAGCCGGTAGCGTTCCCTGGATACCGCGTGGAACAAAAAAGATGGCCGGTAGGCTCCTCCTACTAGTGACATCACCTGTAGTATGGAGCTACAGCGCTCAAAAAGGGGAGAAGGAAACAACGCGTTTCAAAGAGCAGCGCTCTTCTTCGTCAGGGTTATTTTTAAACCTGTAAGAACTACCAGAAGATAAAATTTTATAGACCACTGTCCAGTTGCAAAGAGGACAGATGGCGCTAGGTGCTACCGGCAGGTCTGAGCGTACATCTGGAGCAGAGCATGGTTGTCCATGTCCTAGCTGGCTGACTCCTCACTCAATCCTTCACTTGTAGAGCAGCAAACCTGCAAGTGAAGAATTGATTGAGGAGTCGAACAGGGAGGACATGGACAACCATGCTCGGCTCCACATGTACGCTCAGACCTGCCGGCAGCACCTAGCGCCATATCTGGTCTATTATTACCTGAAGGTTGGCTGCTCTACAAGTGAAGGATTGAGTGAGGAGTCGGCCAGCGAGGACATGGACAACCATGCGCGGCTCCACATGTTCGCTCAAACCTGCCGGCAGCACCTAGCGCCATATCTGGTCTATTATTACCTGAAGGTTGGCTGCTCTACAAGTGAAGGATTGAGTGAGGAGTCGGCCAGCGAGGACATGGACAACCATGCGCGGCTCCACATGTACGCTCAAACCTGCCGGCAGCACCTAGCGCCATATCCTCTTTGCAACTGGACAGTGATCTATTATTACCGAAGGTTGGCCAGAAGATAACCACATTTGTCCAACCATAAGTTCGGACCTGACCATCAATTAGTAAGTGATTGTCCACTGACCACAAGCAGCTTAACCCAACTCATTGTGCCACCTATCGTGTGCCCACCAATGGCCATCTCAAGCATAGACTGCAGATCCAAAGGAGACATGTATACCATCCATAAGATAAGGCCGTGCAATACACCAGAGGCATACATTTTATCATTAACCAAATCGCCCAGATCCCAATTTTGTCTGAATACATCAGGTGAACATGAGACATCCAACGTAACTCAGGAAACGTCGCTCAGGTCTGGTGAGAGGCCCCTTTCCTCAGGAGTCTTCTTCACATGGAAAGCTTCTTTGTACCAATTTTATCTACATAGTTTCCCCCTATATGAAATTATTACATCAGTATACAAACCACACATTTTAAACTAAATGTCCATTACTCTCCCACCTCAGGGGTCTGATGCCGTTCTAGGGGATCTTAACTTTGTGGACCATGATGAGTCATCACTACAGGATGTTTTCCTTGCCCAATACATGGATGAATAATTGATAATCCACACAGAGACATCATCTGTAAAAGCTAAAAATGATACAATCGGTAAACCCAGAGCTCCGGCTGGACATAAACTTTATAATGACCATCTACCCATATGGTTAATGAAAGGATTTAACCACTGATGGACACAGGCAGAAAAGGGCCCCTGTGCATGAACAATATATGGGCCCTTTGCAGCACAAAAGCTCCTAAAATTGCACCTGCTTTAGAGGTAGAAATGGGCCCCTTACCTCTTTGTCCCCTGTGCAGTCACATAGGTTGCACCAATGATATGTCCGCCAGTGGATTTAATCTGCTCTCGCTGCAAAAGTTGCAGCACTTCTCCAGACTGAATGAGAGGAAAAACCAGAGTGAGGTACTTGAATCGCCTGTACAAAACCGCCTTAAATTGAAAGGTGTTTTTTTTCTTTTTTGGGGGTCGGGGGGGGGGGGGGGGGGGTCAATTACTGTGTATTGACCATGTTCTTAAAGGTTTTTTGGTCTGATATGCATACTTCCGACTGCACAACTCTAGTTGCAATGTGGCCAGAGGATTTTTGCATATGTGGTTACGTGACCGCCTGGTCTTGCTGCTAGCATCGGATAGTCGTGACTTCGCATGCTGTGAAGATTCATTGTGACTGTCTACTTTCGTGCGAAACCTGGACACTCTTTAAGGCTACTTTCACACTAGCGTCGTTTTGGAGAAAAAACGCATCCTGCAAAAGTGCTTGCAGGATGCGTTTTTTGCTCCATTGACTTGCATTAGCGACGGATTGCCACACGTCGCATCCGTCGTGCGACGGATGCATCGTGTTTTGGCGGACCGTCGGCACAAAAAAACGCTACATGTAACGGTTTTTTGTGCGACGTGTTCGCCATTTCCGACCGCGCATGTGCGGCCGGAACTCCGCCCCCTCCTCCCCGGACCTTACAATGGGGCAGTGGATGCGTTGAAAAACTGCATCCGCTGCCCCCGTTGTGCGGCGCTTTCAACGCTAGCGTCGTTGCGTCGGCACGTCGCATTGCGACGTGCAGTGCACGACGCTAGTGTGAAAGTAGCCTAATAACTACTCACAACCCATGAATAATGCCAACTTGCAGCACACCAATGACCATCCCAAAAAGAACCAAAACCCGTGAGATCTGTGAGCAGCTGCAGCCTTATCCTGAGACTTTAGATCAGAAATTAATCCACAGATTTGACTAACCTTACTAAATGGCAGATGACACTCATCCATCTCTGAATCTCTGACCATGCCTAAATATTCAGTGCAACTAATGGGATAAAGTTTTCTCCTTATGCTGAAGGAATACCAAAGTTACAACTAATAGTGGCAAACAAATGTAACCACTTTTAAAACAAATCAAACAAACCTGCAGGAGCAATAAACAAATATCATCCAAATAAGTGACAGCACCCCACATGGATTCAACTCATTCTAAAAAAGAGGAAACTGCTTCACAATAAGATACAGAACAACACATGGGCAAACATCTATCAAAGTAAAATAAACTAAGAGCCAGGAGAACTAAAACCAGACGAATAGACAGTAACCTGAAATCAGACCGTATATCTGTTCTCGCCATCCTTGCACCCACACCGTGACCTTCTAACTAAAGACGCTGTTGGCATAATGCAATAAGGACCGCGATGTATGAATATAATCATCCAAAGAGCACCCAAAAGGAAATGAGATGGTGGATGAAATGGTACGAGGTACGCTCCTTTATTTGGTAAAAGAAAATCTGCACAAGGGAGTGCTACAATTGGGCCAACACTGTTTTAAAACCAACTCTTTATGTAACTTTATTGTTCACCTACATCAGCCAATAAATCTTAACTGATCCCTTATTTACCCAGGCACCACTAGAAAAAATAAGTTATCAGGAAACTCATGGAACCTGTCACCAGGCTTTTCCCATATAACCTACCACCTGTATATAACCTACCATTATAAAATGCTGTATACTTAGCTCCTATTCACCCTGCAAGGCAAAAAAACACTTTTCCAGTTCACCATCCTGACAGCACCATTGGAGGACGTCCTTCTTAGGCTACGTTCACATTTGCGGTCAGCGCCGCAGCGTCGGGCGCCGCAGCGGCGCCGCATGCGTCATGCGCCCCTATATTTAACATGGGGGCGCATGGACATGCGTTGTGCTGCGTTTTGCGCCGCATGGCCGCAAGCGTTGGACGCAAGAAACGCATCAAGTTGCATTTTTTTTGCGTCCAACTTTCGGCCAAAAACGACGCATGCGGCGCAAAACGCAGCGTTTTAGCGTGCGTTTTGCCGCGTTTTTGTGAACGTAGCCTTACCCTCAGTGGGACAGGAACAACAAGCGGTTAAAAGGACCCTCCCCACTCCACCCACCAGTGTTTTTCCTGTCCCACTGTGGATAGGAACGGCAAGCTTTTCCTCCGACGGTGCTGTGCAGATGGTGGGGATTGGGGGGGCCCAGCTTTTCCCTTCCCTGCCGCAAGATATCTGCGGCTGATACCTGCTATGGGGGGTCCCTCAGCCTCCCCAGTGTAGTGCTGCTCCTGGGGTCGGGTCCGTCTCCTCCGCTCAGGGGGCTCTCGGTCCCATGTAAGTTAAAAATGGTTATGTTGTTTTGTTACCAAATAAAAAGGTTGGATTAATGTACTAATATATTATTGGTGCTTCTGCAGAATCTGTACGCTTCGCTGCCAGAAGCGAGTCCTTATCCAACGCGGCCAGAAGAGCCATCTGGCTAAAGACCTGGTCGGGGGATATCCAATCTAAAAATTGTGCGGAATCCCATTCTCAGGGAATAAAGTATTTGGGCCTATTCTAGATGAAATCCTAGGAAAAGCCTCAGATAAAAAGAAGGGGTTCCCTGAGGAAAATGCAAAAAAGTACCAGCCCTTTCGTAGATCCCGACCTAGTCAGAAGACAGACTACAGGGGGAAAGGAAAGACTGGGAGGTGGTCTTATCCCAAGGGTGGAAAGGGTAGAGACTCCATCTTCCCAAGTGCAGGTACAGGAAAGCCAAATAAATGACATCAAGGTGGGTGGTCGGTTACAAAAATTTCTAGGGGGTTGGCAGAAAGTATCCCAAAATCCTTGGATTCTGCAGGTAATTGCTCAGTGGTACAAGATAGTTCTCCAGCAGTCCCCCAGAAAGATTTGTTGTAACCCGACCCTGTCCGCTCTTACTCCTCTGTGGACAAACATCCAGGAGTTGATAGTTAAGGTACCATCACACTCAGCGACGCTACGGCGATATAGACAACGAGCCGACCTAAACTAGATCGCTGGAGCGTCGCTGTTTAGGTCGCTGTAGAGACGTCAAACACAGCAACTCCAGAACGATGCAGGAGCGATCCAGTGACGTATCGGCGACTCACTTCTCGTTCTCGCTGGTTGTTAGCTCCATTACATCCATTGTTAGCATCGTTGCTTTTGATGTCAAACATGACGATACATGCCGACCTGGGGACGAAATAAAGTTCTGGACTTCCAGCTCCGACCAGCGATATCACAGCGGGATCCAGATCGCTGCTGCGTGTCAAACACAATGAGATCGCTATCCAGGACGCTGCAACGTCACGGATTGTTGTCGTTCTCTTTGCAAAGTTACGGAGTGTGACGGTACCTTAAGACGCAATAGTCCCAGTACCCATCTCAGAAAGAGGCGAGGGCCATTACTCCCATTTATTTTCAATAAAAAAAACGTCGGGGGACTCCCGAACGATCATGAATTTAAAACCCCTAAACAGGTGGGTCCGGTACAAAAGATTCAGGATGGAATCTATAAAGTCCACAACGGTGATGTGCACCTTAGATCTAAGCAATGCATACTACCATGTCCCAATACACACTGCCTACCAAACATTTCTGAGATTTGCCCTAATGAACAAGGGAATATTGTATCACTTCCAGTTCAAATGTCTCCCCTTCGGGCTTGCTTCGGCGCCCAGGATATTCACCAAACTGATGTCAGAAGTTGTGGCCTAACTAAGAAACCAGAATGTGACCATAGTGCCATATCTGGACGACTTTCTGATAATGGCGAGATCAGAGAAACTTCTCAGAATAGACTGCAGCTTCACACTTTCCATCCTACATGATCTGGGGTGGATTGTGAATTGGAAGAAATCTTGCCTGGTCCCAGATTCCAGAATGAAATTTTTGGGGGTCATATTAGACTCCAATGTCAGAACATCTTTTTTACCAGAAGACAGACAGGAGGCCTTGATCAGGCACATACACCAATTCATGAGAAGTACCCCCTCCATAAGAGAGGCAATGAGGATTCTGGGCTTTATGACGGCATGCATACCCTGTGTGAAATGGAGCCAATTCCACTCGTGGGGATTACAGAGAGAGATTTTGAAATCTTGGAATAGGAAACAGAGTTCCCTAGACAAGAAGATGATTGTGTCTCCGTCAGTAAAGAGATCCCTAACCTGGTGGACCACACCGAAAAACCTAAAAGAGGGAGTTCCATGGATCCTCGATCCCTGTGTTACCGTTACCACAGACGCCAGTCAATTCGGATGGGGCGGTCATATAGAAAGGACATACTACCAGGGAGAATGGACTCCCCAGATTGCCGCAAGGTCGTCAAACTTCAGGGAGCTATATGCAATCTGGAAGGTGTTATACCAGGCCCAGTCATAGGTCAGGGGCAGACACGTAAGGATACTGTCTGACAATGTCACAGCAGTGGCATTTCTAAGACACCAAGGAGGTCCGAAACCTCCACCGCTTCAACACCTAGCAGACCAGATCTTCAGATGGGCGGAGAAATCTGTCAAATCCATCTCGGCAGTTCACCTGGAAGGCGCCAAGAATCAAGTAGTTGACTTCTTGAGCAGAACGTCTGTACATCCTGGAGAATGGGAACTGAACCCAGAAGTATTTAGCAGTCTGTGCCAGAAATGGGGGGGGAACTCCTCAGGTGGATCTTTTTGCCACCAGGTCAAATACAAAGACCAGAGCATTTTTCTCTTTCAATCCTCCAGACGGAGCCACTGCAGTAGACGCCTTGTCTCAGTATTGGGGAGAAGGTCTCCTGTACGCATTCCCGCCTCTTCCTCTGATACCGAAGACACTCAGGAAGATACGAGACGAGAGAGCAACCGTAATCCTGGTGGTTCCTTTTTGGCCAAAAAGGAGCTGGTTCTCTCTACTATCCAGAATGTCAACAGAGAGACCAATCTTGTTACCGAACAGGCAGGACCTTCTACTACAGGGGCCGGTATTCCACAAAGACCCAGACTCTCTTCACCTGTCTGCTTGGATCCTGAACAGCGAACCCTAAGATCCAGAGGCCTGTCAGAAGTCATTACTACACTCCAGGAAAGCAGAAAGCCGGTGACTTCAGCAATTTATAACAAAATCTGGAAGCGGTATTGTTCCTTTCTGGGAGAGGTTTCTGTGGATACTTCAAAACCTGACATTCCCAGAATTCTCGACTTCCTGCAACTCTGTTTTGAGAAGGGCCTCCGGCCTAGTACTTTAAAAGTACAAATTGCAGTGCTTAGTGTCTTTTTTGATACGTCACTAGCCTCCCATCCTTGAATAGCAAGATTTTCCAGGGCCACGCAAAGAATGAGACCACTTGTGAGAAAATCAACTCCTCCTTGGGACCTAAACCTGGTCCTTAATACCCTGTGTAAAACCCCGTTCTTGTTATCAGAAGATATGGGCATAGCCAATCTCTCCTTTAAAACTGCCTTTGATTGCCATCATGTCAGCTAAGAGATTGGGGGAGATGCAGGCTCTTTCCACTCAGGACCCATATCTTCAGATCTTTGACGACAGGATAGTCTTGAGACTTAGGGTACCGTCACACAGTGCCATTTTGATCGCTACGACGGTACGATTCGTGACGTTCTAGCGATATCGTTACGATATCGCAGTGTCTGACACGCAGCAGCGATCAGGGACCCTGCTGAGAATCGTACGTCGTAGCAGATCGTTTGGAACTTTCTTTCGTCGCTTGATCACCCGCTGACATCGCTGGATCGTTGTGTGTGACAGCGATCCAGCGATGTGTTCGCTTGTAACCAGGGTAAACATCGGGTAACTAAGCGCAGGGCCGCGCTTAGTAACCCGATGTTTACCGTGGTTACCAGCGTAAACGTAAAAAAAACAAACAGTACATACTCACATTCCGGTGTCTGTCCTCCGGCGTCTCAGCTTCTCTGCACTGTGAGCGCCTGCCGGCCGGAAAGCGAACACAGCGGTGACGTCTGACGTCACCGCTGTGCTTTCCGGCCGCTGTGCTTACACAGTGCAGAGAAGCTGAGACGCCGGAGGACAGACACCGGAATGTGAGTATGTACTGTTTTTTTTTTTGTTTTTTTTTTACGTTTACGCTGGTAACCAGGGTAAACATCGGGTTACTAAGCGCGGCCCTGCGCTTAGTAACCCGATGTTTACCCTGGTTACCCGGGGACTTCGGCATCGCTCCAGCGCCGTGATTGCAACGTGTGACCGCAGTCTACGACGCTGGAGCGATAATCATACGATCGCTGCGACGTCACGGATCGTGCCGTCGTAGCGATCAAAATGGCACTGTGTGACAGTACCCTAAACCCAGCCTTCCTTCCCAAAGTAGTGTCCTCAACAAATATATAAATCAGGAGATAATCCTTCCCTCATTCTGCCAACACCCTAGAAACACAGAGGAAGGGGTCTACCATAACCTTGACGTTAGGGAGACTGTTCTAAAATACCTGGGGGCGACAGCAGGTTGGAGACGAGACACTAACTTGTTCATACAGTACGGGGGTCCAAATAGAGGTTGTAAGGCAGCAAAATCAACCATTGCTAGGTGGATCAAAACCATGATAAACCTAGCATATACAGACCAAGGGAAAGATCCCCCGGATATTCTTAGAGCCCATTCAACCCGAGCTATCTCTACATCATGGGCGGAGAAGGGGGGAGCCTCAGCTGAGCAAATTTGTAGGGCGGCGACTTGGACCAGTCTTTCTACCTTTGCTAGACACTATAAATTAGATGTCTCATCAGATCAGTTAGATTTTGGTAGAAAAGTATTACATGCAGTAGTCCCACCCTAGCTTAACATCCTTTGGTATTCCTCCAATGGTGCTGTCAGGATGGTGAACTGGAAAACGGTAATTAGTCTTACCGGTAATTGTATTTCCAGGAATCCATCCTGACAGCACTACTAGTTCCCTCCCACTGCAAGTTTATACTATTGACTAATGTGATGTAACATTGGTATATGACTGTTAATAAACTCTCTTTTTGCATCCATCCAGATGTGGTACTTAGAAAAACACTGGTGGGTGGAGTGGGGAGGGTCCTTTTTAACCGCTTGTTGTTCCTGTCCCACTGAGGGTAAGAACGTCCTCCAATGGTGCTGTCAGGATGGTGAACTGGAAATACAATTACTGGTAAGACTAATTACCGTTTTTTAGTTTACTTGCCTATGTGTCGGTCCAATCTGATGGCCATCCCTGGTCTTGATCCTGCGCCTTCTCTCTTCTTGTGATGCCATCCTTTCTTTGCTTCTTGTGGATGACTCGTGCGCAGGCACACGTCTCTCTGGAAACACTGTGTGGATGATGTAGGTCGAGTTTTTATCCACCCGAAGCAAAGAAAGGAAGGCATCGCAAGAAAAGAGAAGGCGCAGGATAAAGGCCAGGGACGCCCATCAGATTGAACCGACCCATAGGTAAGTATAATAAAAGGTGTGTTTCTTTTTCTTTGCCTTACATCGTCAATTGTAGTCATAAACAGCGTTTGAGTGCTGTCACAGGGGGCTGAAAGGTTGCGGCCGTAGGTTATATGGGAAAAACCTGGTGACTGGCTCCCTTGAAAACCATCAATGAGCAACTTCACCATCTAACGGTTTAGATATTTGTCTACCCTTGGTAACATGTGTTTGACAGCCTTACTGGCTTCTATGCACTTTGCAAGTAGCTTTCTGGTTGATTCCTGTTTGGGCAAATTGGCTTTTTTAGAAACAACTAAACATAGGGTGACTGCCGCTGCAAAAAAAAAAAAAAAAGAACATTAATGGCCATATCTGCAGGAGGAAGGACACCAGCATTGCAATTCATTGAACACGAAGCAATTTTTTTTTTTTTTTTCAAGTGAAGAATTAGGAG
This sequence comes from Ranitomeya variabilis, assembly GCF_051348905.1. Taxonomy (NCBI): domain Eukaryota; kingdom Metazoa; phylum Chordata; class Amphibia; order Anura; family Dendrobatidae; genus Ranitomeya; species Ranitomeya variabilis. Next base: position 178,689,793 of record NC_135236.1, on the reverse strand, counting down.
CAGCAGCACAGAGATTGAGTTGCCATTGGAGTCCTCTGTAGCAACATCAAATTAAGCCACAGACCTATGCAAATTACGAACAGCCAACATTTTTGGTGAAGACCTTCTTCATATAGGAACCGTCTCATTACAAATTTATGTAAGCTTTATGCGCAATATCAGTTTAAAAAAAAAAAAAAAAATCCTTGGACATTTCCGAGGAGACTTTTTGCTCAGAATTCTACAAGAAATACAAAAAGCTTGAAGTCTGTAATTAAATTAAGACCCCCCCCCCCCCCCCCTACAGTAGAAGCGCTGGCATCCTGGCTATAAGTCACCCACAGATTGACATTGCCATGGAGCTACTGGGGTGCCTGGTGCTGCAGGGGGGTGAAAACAAATGTTGAAAAATTCAATACAAAATCTCCAGGAAGTGCTATTTTCTGGCTGCTGATTGAAGTATGGGTATTGGATCATCGTGAGGAGCCTGGTTTGAGGAAGGGCATTCTGTGTTGCACACTTGGTCCATCAGAAGGGATTCCCCCACTTCTGTTCCAAAAACCAGAAGTGACGCTCCACTTGGCCAAGCACCCATAAGCGATGTCGGAGACATCCTCCTGTCAGCCTATGGGAGTGACAGACATCTGTGATCGGGCCACCAGAAGTGACCGCTCACAATGATCCTATCACCAAGAGACTACTGGTGTGCTGGGCAAGAGTCTCCACAGAAATTTCTTGAGTGGAGTTGGGCCAGTAAGGACTGAAACAGGTAGACTAGCCAGTAGTAGAAGCAGGGCTTTCTTGAAGCTGCAATCCACAGCCTTCTCCACAATTGATATAACTTACTACCCTATGAAGAGTGATCACTGGGTAGGCTACCTTACCCCTCTACCACCCCACAGCAACGGCATTGAGAAAAGGTCAAGCTAATGACTCGATGACCGTTGCTACCCAGCAAGCATTCTGCTTTCACTTTAGGCGGGAAAACTTGCAAACTTGGTGGGTAAAAACTCCCCAGAAGTGTACCAAACGTGAATATGATTACATAATTAATTTTTTTTTTCCGTTTTTAAACACATTCAGATCCCTCCTAAATGTCTGGAAACCAATCATTAGTTCAACTGCAAAGCCGAGATTTCACACAAGTCTTCCCTGGGGGTGTTAACTTTCACCCTTCCCTTCCAGATACTGCCAATCATAGCTCAGCTGGTCTAGCAGTATCTGTGAGGGAGGGGTGCAAGCACAAGCCCCCAGAGAAGACTGAAGAAACACCAAGTTGAGCTGCAGAGCAGAGATTTCACATGGTGATCTCCTAAAGAGACAAATGTCATTATCTCTACAATGGAGTGGCAAAACTAAAAACAAGGGCAGAATCAGAGGAGCTCAAATTTTAACAAGGTTTACAAAGCGCCACTTCTGAGTTGTTTGTTTACCGCTGCATTGGTGTCACTAATAAGTTTCCTGCCCCTAGTATTATATTCACAAGGCGCTTTGTCGGCCCTGCTCAGGTCTGTCTTTTGCAGGCTGTAACCTGTCGGATCACTCCAGTGTTTGCTGGGTGATCTGGAAACCAGAACCTGATGTAAGTCTGAGAACCAGAACGAGTCTCTCGTAGCCTTTCACTGAGAGCTTGTGACCATTTTATCTGTGATTTCAGGTCAGTCAGAAGTTGCAGTGACCGGAGCGGCGGCCCTGGGAAGAGCTGAATCAGTGGCTACGTATAATACTATGGTCAGGGAACTTAATGGCACCATTCTAGCACTCGCAAAAAAATTTCTTGTGCTGAGAAGATTCTAAATGTGTCCCTGCTATGTACTGTGTAATGGCAATGTCTGTCTCCTGGGCAGGGAATGAAGCAAGAGCGAGTATACAGACAGGACAGCAGGGATCACAGCTGATTCTTTGAGGTAAAATATTGCTTACAAACATGCAGGGAAATGTTTTCTCCACACAAAAATCAGCTGCGATCCCTTGCTGTAATCTCTGTATACTCTTTTGCTTCCTTCCCTGCCCAGGAGCTGTGGTATGATCAGACCATGTTCCTGTACGGTCAGACACAGACATTACACAGTACACAGCAGGGACACATTTATAACATTATCTCAGCACAGGAACATTTTTTTTTTTTCCCTCACCCCTGGAGTGGTTCCACTAATCTAAGTTCCCTGACCCTAGTATTTATACTCACCAGCTACTTGTGGAACACATGTGAACATCTCCAATTGTGGGACATATTTTTATTCCAAGATCTGATTAAAATGTTGTTTGTGGGAAAACACTTTTTACGGAGAAGTTCACACTTGAGTTCTCTCATTTTTACTGGGATAAAAGGGCAGCATGCTGATCACCAAACATGCGTACATAGTGAACCTGGAGGAAAGGCCAATATGTACAGCAGGCTTGGACTGGCTCACAATGTAAAGCAGGTGAATTCCCCCGGTGGGCCTCTGTGCAGGATTTGTGAATTATGCTATGTTCATTCTGCCATTTCTCTTATTATCCATTAGGTTAGTTTCAGGTGAGTGAATTATGGGCGCTTTTTTCCCCCACTGTATTACACATACAGTTCCGTCAACACACCTCATGAGGAAAAACATCACAGGATATTTCTAACTATAAATGCAATCATAATAATGCTGTGATGAATATAATTATGGACATAAGACTGAGAACAGTCGCAAAACTAATGCAAAACACAGAAACAACACGACTAGAAACTCCAAAAATGTAATATTTGATTAATTAAGCATTATATTTTATTAGGGAAACAGGTAAGGATGACAAAAAGGAAAAGGAAGGGGTACAACAACTAGCACATGCCAGAAACGACGCTCCTGGACATTTCCTGGCTACAAACACGGGTAATATGCTATGTTAGCGTGTCATGTTCTCCATCTATTCATTTTTTCAGTGCTGGGTTTATATTAGGTCAGGCTAGGTGGCGATAGTGCAATATATATGTCACGATTCACACCGAGACTGTCAAGATCCCTCAGCCGCTGCCCACAATATGTCACGGATTGGGGTGACTTTAGACCAGCAGACGGCTATCACATGTGCAGGGGGCTTATCTTAGTTATCCCTCCACTGCCACAATGTGATGAAAAAAAAACACACACGAGGCTATTGACCTCTTGTTTCCAGCAGGGGCTTATTTTAGGTATCCCACTGCTCTTCAGTATACCAGGAACTGCAGGGATTTGTGTATATCCCGCTTACAGTTCCACTTAAACCTTGCAGCTCTCTGGCGCCCCCCTTACTGTCAGGTCAGATTAGGTACTGCACCTAGGGTGATTAGTCGCCAGAAACGCTGCCTGCTATGTACTGGCTATTGGGTGCACGCAGCGACGCGATAACTACTCCCACTCAGGCAGGAACAATAATTATCAAGCCGCAGTCGCTACAGTGACCCCCAAAAGCCGGCACACGGTCGCTGCCACCAGCTCCAATTGAACGGGTCTGGAGCCAACCCCAAAACAGTAGCGTAAATTCCCTTCAAAGACAGGGTACGTTTTTTAGAGCATGGAGAACGAACTAGTAATAAATATTATACCCCATAAATGATTTTTAGGCAGTGTTTATAAAATATTTTACAAAGATGTTACAAATGAGACAATTGCAAATATGTACAAGGTAATTATGAAAATAAAAGGATTAAAGGAAGAAAAGATAACACTCACATGTTCTTAGATCATTGCATTGCAGGCAACCACACGTCCCAGCTCATTGGGCGTGCTCAGGTCTGTCCAGGAAAAACTCCAAATCTGCCTCCTGAAAGTCTCCCAGCAACTTAAAACCTGCAGGCTGTGACCTCACAGAAAGGGCTGGCTTTTCCAACCCCTCCTACTTCTTCAGTATTACTCACTGGGCATTAAATATATCTGATGCCCGTAACTTCGCTACAGAACATAAAATAATCGCACCATACCCATCATTCATCTCGTAGTATCGTGGGCATTCCGATGAGATCAAATATGTCCTATTTGTCACGCACACTGACAGAGAAATCCCTACCTCTGTACCAGATGGAGCTAGAAACCTGTGTTTCGAGTGAGGGGTAGATCCATCGAGGAAAAATAAGAATATATATTTTCGTGTCCATAACTTAAACGGTTTGCATAATATCTTCCAAAAACAGAACAAAGAACTCCCATGCGTTCTAGAAGTTTCTCTACCAGTTCCTGCTAACACAAATTTCCCTTGCAGCTATGCCAGTCGTAAATACCTTTCGTCAATAAAACTCCCCCACAAGGCAAGCTCTTAAACACAGTTAGAAACACAGGGAAGGAACGAGAACCAGAGAGAGGGGGGTTTAGCCCCCGCATGCTAGCAAGAAAACTAACTTATGATATTTCATACCATATCGTGACAATATATATTGAATATTATTTTTCTAGCCTCCCATATTATTATTACATGTCTTGTTGAGCGTCCATTTCTGGCATGTGCTAGTTGTTGTACCCCTTCCTTTTCCTTTTTGTCATCCTTACCTGTTTCCCTAATAAAATATAATGCTTAATTAATCAAATATTACATTTTTGGAGTTTTTAGTCGTGTTGTTTCTGTGTTTTACATACAGTTCCGTGCCTGGCAGTGGGTTAGCGGATCTATATTGGAAGCTTCATGGAACCCCATGAATCTCATTTCTGGTCTTGAGATCTTTGGTCAGGACTTGCCTGTAATATGCTAGTCTGAAGTTGGACTAACCCTTTTATTTTCCTTCCCAGAGGCACAGCAGATGTGGTTGAGCTTTATCAGCTGCATAGCAGGGGGAGTCTTCCTGGCGGCCTGTCTGCTGGATATCGTTCCTGACTTTCTAAATGACATGAAGGAGGCGATGCAGGAGCAGCAAATAACAGTAAGTGGACTTGTCCCAGCTGTGGAGACTGCCGCCATGTATGTGAGTTTAGATGACATTTACAGGACTGGTGGTTTCATCACTCTGAAAGGAGTCAGAAAATACAAGTGATTTTAATACTTATTGTATATGTAACCACATTGCATAGTAGATTTGTGTTTTTTTTTTGTTATTTAACCCTTTCTACCACTTTCACATATACAAGAAGGAAAAGCACAGAGCGCTCCCTGTGTGAATCAACAATACGAGCACAAAAAGATAAGGTAAATTGCGCTCACCTTGGATGTTTGGGCTGGACAGGCAAGTTAGGATGGATAACATCCCCAGACTGCTGCCGCTCCGACCACCCGCTCCAAACACCACCCTTGGCAGGAGCTGAATCATGGACTAGGAAAAGTAAAGAGCAGATATTGTCGGGGCGCTGCAATGGAGGAGACAAGCCAAACCAGATGATGGAATTTATTTATTGGCACTACACGTTTCATGGAAGGGCCATCCTCTTCATCAGGCACATAAGTTAGTCACTCGCAGCTTTTATAGAAATCAGCAGAGACCTAAAGTTGCAATATTTTACACATTGATTGCATACAATAGCACTTTATGATGGAGTGGATTCCCATGAAGTATGTGTCAAATACTTCATCTTTACGTCACTGCTAATTTCTATAAAAGCTGTGAGTGAACTAACTTGTATGCACCTGATGAAGCGGACGGATCGTGCTTGAAACGCTTAGTGCCATTAAATGATTTGTCATCTGGTTTGGCTTGTCTTCTACATTGCAGCACCCTAACAATATCCGCTCTTTTGCATTTTCAAAGTCCACTTTTTTTATATATAAAATTTGAACTGAAAATGAAACTTAAAGCATTAAGTATAGGCAGACAATTATCTATCATAGAATCCTACTTCTACTCATTAAAGGGCTTGTCCGGCATTAGACTAAAGTCTGCAGTCACTCTGTCACTACAGACTTGTGAATCCTCACACTGCGTGCACTGATCGCTGTTGGGATTCTCCAGTGGCAGCATTGGGAGCAGCGGCCGTATATGATTTGCATACCTGGCGTCTAGCTGGGCAAGTGTATTGTGCGAGGCTGGATACTGTCTGTAGAAATGTGGCTGGCACCGGAGAATCCTCATAGCGCAACGTGAGGATTGACAAGTCTGCTGTCACTATAGCTGGACAACGCATGAATTCTTGTAGATTGTGAGCCTTCGCGGGCAGGGTCCTCTCTCCTACTGTACCAGTTATGACTTGTATTGTTCAAGATTATTGTACTTGTTTTTATTATGTATACCCCTCCTCACTTGTAAAGCGCCATGGAATAAATGGCGCTATAACAATAAATAATAATAATATATTTCAGGAAAACCTCCCAGTGTTTGTGATGCAAGTGTCTAAGTTGAATAATGGTGCACCTTCGGAGCACTTGTTGGAAAGAAACTTAACTTGTTTCCACTAGAAACCCCCCCCATCATCTATCCACAGACTGGGTAGGTTCACATGAGCGTATTTTCCATCTGAGTGCTGTGTCTGTGAACAAACAAGACTGCACTAGAACCAATGTTATTCATTGGGGCAGTTCGGATAAGGTTTTCTTGTTTGTGTTTTCACTGACGGAGTCTGCATGTGACAATTCACAGCATGTACTAGTTTCTTCCATATGTTAGGTCAGATTCACCCATTCAGAGCCATAGGTATGTAGAAAAAAACATACCATAGGAAACCTCTGTATATTATCCGTATTTTTTTTTTTTTGGTTTTGTTTTTATTGATGCATTGCACTTTAACATGGGGAAACTGTAAATGGTCATGGCTGAAGAGTGGAAAAACTGCCCTGAGTTTTCTAGATTAAGCTCTTGACAATGTTTTATACGCTCATGTGAACCCAGCAGATAAGTGATAACTTATAGATGAGTGGGAGCCTGAGCGCTGGGAACCGCAGCAATCTGCAGACAGGAGCCATGATGTCTCTGTTAAAATGGAGCAGCAATGCGCATGCTTGACCCTTCCTCCATTCATTCTGTATGGGGCTTCTGAGCCCTGTGTTTGGCTTTTTCCGGCAGCCCCATAGGGAATGAGTTAAGTGGCGGTTGGGCATGCGACCTGTAGCACCATTCTAATTTGGCTAAATGTACCATGTTGGGGTACGAATTCCCTGTTCTGCTGACTGGTGCAAGTCCTAGCAGTCGGACTCCAAATGATCAATCAGTTATCACCTAATAACTTGTTTTCACTAGACACACGCTTTAAAGGAAATCTGTCAGCAGGTTTTTGCGATGTAATTTGAGGACAGCAAGAGGTAGGGGATAAGATGCATAATTCAACAATGTATGACATGTCGGCCTGTGTGATGTTCTTTACTTACACTGAAGGTTTTATCCCCAGGACATTATCACTGCTGTGACTAGATGGCACATGAGTTCTCATCCTACTCCACCCCCTCCTTTGATGAGCAGCTCACTGTCTATAGGCAATGTACATGGAGAGCCTGGTGTGAGTGGGGTTGGCTTTTTCAGCTCTGCTACATTGCTAATTCTGAAAACTGTCATGACGGCTGCACCCAGTAAACTAATTGACATGTTGTTGGATTCAGGGTCTTTCTCTACATCATGCTTCTGACTGTTTCCGTTTAATTTTCAGATTTGTACTGCTTTACAGAAATGTACCCTTAAAGGGTATGTGCCCACGATCCGGAGTTGCTGTGTTTGCTGCATGCTTATAACCTGCAGCAGCCAGCTGTTACAGCAGAGGGGTTGGGATTTCAAGAACTCCCACGTCCACGATGCACCAGACGCCCTTGGATCACCCACGCAGACTGACATGTGGCTGGTCTTTCCAAACAACAACATTTCTGGTCTCCGCAAGAGAAATTTCACCAACTGAATGTATTGGATGCTGTAAATCCGTACAGTTCAGTGAACACATGAGGATTTACCTGCGTTCAATAGACTGCAGCGCTTTGGACACAGCGAACATACGTTGCTTCCAAAGCGCTGCTAGTTCCGGATCTTGGGCACCCGGGCCTAATAGCCCTTACAAAATCCTGATGTAGCGCTGTCAACTGTTTTGCATGAGCAGAACAAAGGCACAAGAATGGTGGAAAAACCACCACAGAAGCCACATCAGGAAAGCAATTGGCATTTTCCTGAATTGGCATCTCTGGTGCGCCACTATGGTAGACGTGTGCACATATCCTTTTAATGTTTGTAGGGACTGGGAGTTTTTGGTCATGCAGAGCGCCTTTACTTTTTTCCACTAATTTTATTTGGTTTTCTCATTTCATCTTTAGACAAATTTCCCTCTGCCGGAATTCATCCTGGGGCTTGGAGTCCTCCTGGTGCTGATTGTAGAACGCATTGTTCTGGAGTGCAGTAATGGCCTGACTGAAGAGAACGCCCCGTTATTATCCAGCAGTGCCAGCTCTGCAGCTGTTCAGGAGCATGGCCACTCACACAATGGCCAACGTCACAATGTGGAACACGCCAGGCGCCACTTCCACGTGGATTTCAATGCTCACTCCTCCTTCCGCTCCTTCATACTTATCCTCTCCTTGTCTCTGCACTCCATCTTTGAAGGAATTGCCATTGGGCTCCAGAGCGCCGACACAGAGGTCCTACAAATAGCGATCGCTATTCTCATCCACAAAAGTATAATTGCTGTGAGTCTATCGCTGCTCTTAATGCAGAGCAATGTGAAGGTCAAGTGGTTTGTGCTCTCAATGGTGATGTTTGCCCTCATGTCCCCCATCGGTATCGGCATAGGGATTGGGGTGATGCAGACGCAGAGCAATGAAAGCAGTCTGATTCAGGCTACTCTAGAAGGCTTAGCGGCCGGGACTTTCGTCTACATAACCTTCCTGGAGATTTTACCTCATGAACTAAACTCCAACAAATGGCGACTGCCTAAAGTCATTTTTATACTGCTGGGATTTTCTGGTATGGCAGGACTAAGGTTTTTAGGGTGAAAATAATTCACCATTGTGTTTTTGTGCTTGCCTTTATTTACCTGAGAGACTTGAAGGAAAGGGACAAATTTTTGTTTTATTTTTTTTATGCACTAAGAATTGTGTGATTTTTTTTTTTTTTTTTTTTTTTTTCCTTTATTTGACTTTTATTGTGTCCCATTTCCCAAACAATTAAATGACCAAACATGAGAATCATGAAAGCCTCAGTATAGTAGGATCTTCAATAAACTAACTGTGGAGACTTCTATATTTCTCAATATTTAGTTTTTAGTTATTGAAAGCATTTTATTTTTTTATTTTAATCTGCCAACTTTTTGATGTTTAGCCAGTCTAAGGAAACCAATTAGTAGCCAGTTGTATGATTCCCTGGGAAATAACATTGACAGCCTAACTATAGGGTCAAAGGCTCAAACACTTGTCTTCTGCAAGCAACCAATCAACAGAAAAATGATGCCATGGCATGTGTGGAGACAAATGCACATCCAATATATTAATGTTCATATAATAATATAATATGTTGACTGTCCAACTTAAAGAAGCACGCTCATGAACTGTTTTTTCTTAAGCCTGCGTATATTTTAGTGTAGTGTCAGTGTGTAATAGTCTATCGCTAACTTCTCCAGATCACAATGCGCTCTGCGGGAGTCAGGAGTTTCTTACAATGTTAATCTATGGAGCCTCGTTATGATGTTGCATTGACTAACATTGTAAAAAAAAAAAAAAAAAAAAAAAAACACTTCTGGGTCACGCAGATGCAGTGTGATCAGGAGAGTCTGAACTGCCCTCACGTTACTCAGAATAGGATTGTAGTGGCGCAGGGAACAGAAGAAAGCGATGGGTGAATATATGAACACCCGGAATCTACACTACACTAACATTTACACAGGTTTAGAGGGAAAAAGGTAATGGGAGTGCTTCCTTAACTCGCCCATCCCTAAATCTATTCGTATAAGCCATCAATGTCATTTCCTAGACTGGATTTTTAATAAGCTAGTGCCTTTACTTATACTTTATAAGTGTACAGTTGCTAAAAACAAATAAACTGTTACCAAATTCTTGTTTCCTTATGTGTTTTGTGTTTAATATTATCTGCTTCTATTGTAATGTCATGTATACTATACACTGTATTTCTGGTCTTGGTCAGGGTTAAAAAAACAAAACAAACCAAAAAAACATTAAACAACCTCTGTATGATTTTAGTATGTGCTTTCTTTTCACTGCAATATTTATTTCCATGCAGAGTGATTGTGCGCTCCTTTGGTGGCATTAATGAGAAGTGATAAGCCAGCAGAGCGCACTGTATATTAACAAGAGAAAACGGCAAGCAGATAGCGGCCTCACCCCACCTCCCCCCCCAAAAGTGACATCACTTTTGGGGGGTGGCCGGCTTCACTCCCTACAATGTGTGCTGACGGTGCGCTCTCTTGGCAGTTCATCACTTCTTATCAGAGCTAAAAATAAAAAATTGGAAGTCAGGCCGCACCCTAAATAAATAACGTCTCTATGGACAACAGGGTGCCCGTCCACACCAGGGGATCCATCCCAGTATAAAGTCCAAATGCAAAAGAAGAAACGGACAGCACCACAGCAATTGTGACAGAACAGCTTACGTGTTTATTCTGCCATCTGCAGATGGCAGAATAAACACGTAAGCTGTTCTTATCAGAGCTGGCAGGGGAGCGCATGGTCACTGCTTTGAAAGGAATATTGCAGTGATAAGGGTGCTCGCACTGAGCATATGTTGAAATTGACAACCAACGCATTCTCAAGATGGCTAAAACTAGCCCAGCCCCTGGAACGGATGTCACTAATGGTTCTTCTTTTCAGGTGGGGACATGGGCTGTGACATTCACTGCATTCTGTGTACCCAGATGATGACTAGTTTTAAGTATCCCAAAAAATATAAATATAGTCTTTTTTTTTTTTCTAGAAAAAGTAGTGAATTAGGTGCAGTGAAGTGATCACTATGGATATGGGATACAAATGAAGTCAAGGAGACTTAACTAGAATTCTTCCCTTAGAGGCCATACACATTAGATATATTTGTATAGAGAGGGGGATATATATATATATATACTGGGGCCCCCGACATCTCCCCTGTTGGCATGTTAAGGAGAAAAGGAATTGGCGTATTACAGTTCAACATGCCTGATCCATTTAAACAGGAACTAGGAAATTGCAAAGGATGTGATTAACGAAAGGACAAGAGTATTTAAGCCCCTATAGTGACCAGGTCTTCTGTGACTGATTATTCAATGGTTAATCTTTATCCAATTTTAAAATGATTACAGGGTTGGGTCAAGCAAAAGTGAAATGGAGACAATGTGAACTAGTGCATGCTTGTAATAAGATTACAGATATTTTCTTTCTAATATAAAGCCTTAAGGTACCTTCACACGAAGCAGCGATAGCGACAACGATGCCGATCGCTGCAGCGTCGCTGTTTGATCGCTGGGGAGCTGTCACACAGACCGCTCTCCAGCGACCAACGATGCCGAGGTCCCCGGGTAACCAGGGTAAACATCGGGTTGCTAAGCGCAGGGCCGCGCTTAGTAACCCGATGTCTACCCTGGTTACCAGCGTAAAAGTAAAAAAAACAAACAGTACATACTCACCTGCGCGTCCCCCAGCGTCTGCTTCCTGACACAGACTGAGCTCCGGCCCTAACAGCACAGCGGTGACGTCACCGCTGTGCTTTCACTTTCACTTTAGGGCCGGCGCTCAGTAAGTGTCAGGAAGCAGACGCTGGGGGACGCGCAGGTGAGTATGTACTGTTTGGTTTTTTTACTTTTACGCTGGTAACCAGGGTAAACATCGGGTTACTAAGCGCGGCCCTGCGCTTGGTAACCCGATGTTTACCCTGGTTACCAGTGTAAAACATCGCTGGTATCGTTGCTTTTGCTTTCAAACACAACGATACACGGCGATCGGACGACCAAATAAAGTTCTGGACTTTATTCAGCGACATCACAGCAGGATCCTGATCGCTGCTGCGTGCCAAACTAAACGATATCGCTAGCGAGGACTCTGCAACGTCACGGATCGCTAGCGATATCGTTACAAAGTCGTTTCGTGTGAAGGTACCTTTAGAAGCATTCAATGGAGGTGTTAAATAATTTCCTAAGGGTATGTGCACATATTTCTGCATCAAAAAGGACTCTCTTGGCAGGGAAAAAAAACGACCTTTTGATGTGGCTATTTTTATGCATTTTTCCCATTTTGGTAGAATGTGTTGAAAATGGTGAAATAATTGACATGATGCAGGTCTGAAAAAGCTGTACGAAAAAAAAAAAAAATCATGTACATGAGATTTCAGAAATTGTATTCACTTTGCTGGGACAGCGCTACAGCCAATTGTTGGACTTCACTCTTGCCATGAGCTTGGGTAGAGCTGCAGTGCTCTGATGAATTGCAGGACTAGCAAACACAGAAGGGCCCCAGTGCAAGAACAATCTTTAGGCCCTTTGCAGTCCAATAGCTCATCACAATGCCACCTGTTTTGGAGGTGGATATGGGCCCCCTTACCTCTTGGGTCCCTGTGTGGCTGTAATATGTCAGACCCTGCATTGCAGCCAACAATGGCCATTAAGAGCAGTAGTAGAGACTCTGCTGGACCTGTGAAGGGTGAGTAATGCCTACTTTCCTTTTTTCTGAACAAACTGCAGCCGGGGAAGGGTGGTTTTCTGAATCCAGACAACCCTTTTTAAGATTATCTATCAATATTTTAATACATGTAACCAATGTTTTGCTGCTTAGCAGCATCATCAATGAACTGTACGCCCAGTGCCAGAGTAGCAGTCGCCTGGAATTTGTAGAAAAAATCATTGCACTTAGTTTTAGGTCACATTCACACATTCAGTATTTGAATATTTCCCATCAGTATCTGTAAGCCAAAACAAGGAGTGGGTGATAAATACAGAAGTGGTGACTTGTTTCTATACTTTTCCTCTGTTGCCTCCTGGTTTTGGCTTAATCGGAGGAAAACTACAATAGAAACACGTCTCCACTTATGTATGCTTTGGCTTACAAACACTGATGTAAAATATGACCAAATACTCAGTGTGAACGTGGCCTTAGCCACATTTTAACCCCTTTGATGTGGGCTCCAGTCGTGAGCCCACATCTTTTCCAGCACATATCAGCTGTTCTGAACAGCTGACATGTGCCCAGAACAACCGCAGGTGGAATCGCGATCCACCTGCTGCTATTAATCTGTTAAATGCCGCTGTCAAACTATGACTGCATCACTTAGCATGCGCTTCCGGCAGTCGCGTCAGAAATCTGCCAATCTGTGACCCCCCCGTCATGTGATCGTGGGTCACCGATGGGTTGGCATGACAGGTCTCCTGCAGACCTCTATGGTTGTCAATGCCGGATTGCTATGTTTGCCATCAGGTGGTTGGTGCTCATAGCAAGTCAGCTAAATACAGGCAATGATCAGACCGCCTGTTTGTAGCAGAGCCAATTGGGTTATTGCAGCTTGTAGTCTCCCATGAAGACTATAGAAGCATGCCAAAAGTTAAAAAAATAAAAAATACTAAAATATAAAATTCGCCCATCAAAAATAAAAAAAACTCAAACATACACATATTTGGTATTGCCGTGTTCAGAATTGCCCACTCTATCTAAATATATATATATATATATATATATATATATATATATATATATATATACACACACCAAAACTGATAGCTAAGTGGCGTAACGAGAAAAAAAGTAGAAATGCCAGAATTGCATTTTGGTTTTTTTGGTTGGCCCAACATTGCATTAAAATGCAAGAACGGCCGATCAAAAGATTGTATCTGCACCAAAATGGTATCGGCTCGGCGCGCAAAATATTTTTGTTTGTTTTTTTTTTTTCTTTTTTTAACCAGCCAGGCAAAACTGACAGTAGGGGGGCTGCAACCCTCAGCTGTAAGCTTCAGCAAGGCTGGTTATCAAAAATAGAGGGATCTGTTTAACTCTCATCATTCTTCCGCTTCTTCCCTGATGCCCATGGACACACATGGACACTGACAGCTACGGTATCGTGTTTTGTAAAAAATTTTTAAATTTTTTTCCTGGTACTGGAAATATCAGGGCGTGTGAAGCTGAACTAAGGTACAGTTAGATACAAGTGTCAGTCACACTGCATCAGTCACAGTCCTAAATTTTGGAGCATTTTCAGATTGTCCAGCCTTAAGGTGCCCATACTTATTAGATAAGAACGAACCCTCCGACGTTCAGTGTACGCCGACCACCTCATGTATGAGACAAGGGGTGGGTGCTTTGAATTTAATTGCTAAGTCCTTTTATTCTGCAGAGAAGCTGCTGACAGACAAGCCTGGCAGCGCTCGACTCACTCCATTAAGAACATATGAATCCCTTTCCTGAGCGTGCACAAGTATATCGAGGAAGAAAGAGAACTGTTGTCTGAATGTGTTTATCTCAAGGTTTATATCCTGCATGTAGCCCATTTCCTTTACCTTCATACTGTTTCCATTCTAAATATTTGAAGACCTAGTAATAAAATGAATTGTGTAAGGACAAATTAACATGGTACTAACAGATATTACATTAGTACATATTGTTATGAATATATTACAGAATTTCAAGGGTTTGTCTACCATGTGTTGGGTAAAACCATATTGTCGGCCGGAAAGCTGCAGTATAGAAACGCGGCACTAACAAGTGCAGGAGGAGAATCTGTGATACTAATTAGTGCCACAAAATTATGTCTGCAAGAACTTCTAGGCAAACCTAATCTAAAATCTTGCACCAAAAAGAAATGGTATGAATAGGTCCTAGTTAACCTTTTACTGCTGGACTGTGAAGTTACTATTTTTGTTTAAGAAGTTTTTTATTGAAGGATATAATATTCATATTCACAAATTATGCAATACCTTAATCCATGTATTAATATACAACTCTACATCTCTTGGGCATCATATAATTAAAACATGTAAAATTGCAGTCAATCTCTTATACATTGTAACAGAAAGAAATACCGCTTTTAGGGCATGCTGCAATTTTTGACATTTATTTATTTTAGACCATGTTCCATCATAGTTTTCCCTGCTGCAAAGAAAAGTCTGGCAGTCACTCTGCAGCCTGCCTAATCGTGAGCGAGTGATCCACTCCTTGTCATGTAACAGTATGTATATGCAATTTTCAGGCTTACAGACATGTACTGACTTTAGTTTGTGCCATTTCTCTGAATGTTCTTTGGATACGACTCGAGTCGGCAAGCGATACAAGTCATGTGACCACCCACTCATGTTACAAATACAGGGGAATCCTGACCGGTTGTACATTGCCCCCTGACCTGATTCGCCTGTCGCAGACCGACTGCAGCCCAGAAAGCTCCTTTTAAGAATCTGGTTTTTTTTTTAATGTTAAGACTTTAGTTATTTTGCGGATCCAGATTTGTGAAAAGAAAATCCACAGCACACAACATGGATGAATAAAAAAAAAAGTGTGTGCTGTTAAATATTTTTGTGGAAATTTACACACAGTGCTGATTTTAAATTAACATGTCAGTCCTTGTTGCAGATCTACCCCCAAAATCCCTAGAATTCACAACAGATTCTATTTATTTTGTCGCGTGGACATTATTGTAGCAATTTCCTTATTTTTCATTGTTTAATGTTTTTTTTTTTTTTCATTGTGTCAAATCAGATTGTTCAGGACTTTACATGATGTGTAGCTTCTGCCAGTAGAGGTCACACACAGATCGTGTACGCCGTGCCCGGCATGTCATTCCTACTTCTAATGAGTGACTTGATGAATGTGCATAACCTGCGTGTATGCTTAGTGACGCACTCAGCCCACAACCATAAGGGCGTTCCTCCATTCTGAAAATTAATCTTGCGAAAGGAGCAGCCAGACGCACCCGTCATGTTGTAGTCTAGTCCCAGAAATCTCTGCATCAACACGTCAGCTTTAGTGAAACTTTAGGATTTAAAACCAGAAATGGGAACAAATTCATATAATGTCAAGATCTTTACATTTCTTCTAATAATAATTATCTATCCGGTGAGAGTAAATTCTTTTTAAATTGTCAGAAACATGTCAGCTGGAAAACCTAAAATGATATTGTCAGGCATATACAGAACATGAGCTGTGCTCAACCATCACCTATACATCTGACCAGAATAATGAACTTAACTCCTTAGAGGCCAGGCAATGGTTTGTTTTTTTGGTTTTTTTAAATCTGACATGTCACTTGGTCAACCACTATGGAATATTTCAACGTATCCCAGTAACTTTGAGGATTATTTTTGTGACACATACTTAATGTTAATGATAAATTTAAGTCAATGTGTTTTGCATTTATTTAAAAAAAAAAAATAATTTCAAACTGATAGTGATTCTCTCTTTAATCCATATAGCCATATCACACAAAACAAAAGGGGTTTCTGGTCCAAATCGATGTCTACAGTCACTCTGTGTGACTGTGGACCTATGACTCCCTACAGCAAGCGCTGTCCCCCCCACTGGTGCTGAATCCGCGATTCATATGTTCCCTGCAGCAGCGTTTGCTGCATAGAAGATATGAATAATAGTGTTTAAAATAAAGATCTATCTGTCCGCCGCCCTCCCACCCCCTGTGCGCCCCCCCCCCCCCGCTGTTCTGAAAATACTCACCCGCCTCCCTCGCAGTGTCCTTTCCTGGCCGCCCCTTCTACTGTATGCGGTCACGTGGGGCGGCCGATTAGAGTCATGAATATGTGGCTCCACCTCCCATAGGGGTGGAGCCGCCTATTCATGACAGTAAATGAGCGGCCCCACGTGACCGCATACAGGAGAAGATGGGGCCAGACCAGCGAGAGCCAACGAGGGAGCGGGTGAGTATTTTCTGAACAGCGGGGGGGGCGCACAGGGGGTGGGAGGGCAGCGGACAGATAGATCTTTATTTTAAACACTATTATTCATATTTTCTCTGCAGCAAACGCTGCTGCAGGGAACATATGAATCGCGGCTTCAGCACCAGATGCTTGTACGTGTGGTACCCAGCACGGTGCGTGTGGTACCCAGTGGGCACACGTGTGCCGCAAGTGTGCCACACTGATGTACGCAAGAAACGTAGGGGCACACGGACACGGATAATTCCGGTACCGGAATTATCTGGACGTGTGGGACAGCCCTAAAAGAAATCAAGAACAAAGCAGTGTACATACTCCTGGCCAGAGCCCAATCTCACTCCATACACTTGTATTGATCGAGGCCGCCCCCTGACTAGTGACACAGCCGTCCAGTGCGTGTAGCCAGTCAGAAACCGGCGAATCCCCAGTGAATGCACTGGGGGGATTTCATGAGTCTACAGTCACACAGTGATATTTAATACCCCTTTAATAAATAACCTTTGCCTCATGGATGCGTTGAATCAGTTACATTTGTAAAATGTTCTATTACCGGTATTTTGTTAGAAGGTTTAAAAATTTGACAGTAATTTTTCATAGTTTTCAAGAAAATGTACAAACCATTGTTTCAGGGACCTATTCAGTTTTTGAATTACCGGTATTTAATATTTGAAAACATCCAAAAGTGAGACCATTTTAAAAACCGCACCCCTCAACATATTCAAAACTGCTGTCCGGTAGTTTTATTAACCCTTCAGGTGCTTTTCGGGAATTAATGCAAAGTGGAATGATAGCGGACAGTCTCTAAGGCTATGTTCACTTGTAGCATTTATAATGTGTTTTTTTCCCACAGGCAAAACCTTCTCTCTTCGCAGTACAGAAGCAGCGTCAAAAAAGCAAGGTTTGCTGTGTTTTTGGTGCTTTTTTTTGTTACTGCGTTTTTGTCAGGGTACATTTGTCTCTTGTGCATGCTGATAAAGTTTAGTGCTTAAAAAAATAATCTGTACTTCATCAGGTTTTGGCATTAAAAACCTGATGTCTGCATTTTTTGCATTGAGAAAACTCTGAAAGAAGTAATATGCTGCATTTTTTCAAAAACTCAGCTCTTTGACAAAACAGTCAGGAAAAAAAAAAACGTGTGTGCATGAGATTTCTGAAATCTCATATACTTTGCTGGAACTGTAAAATAAAGCTGAAAATTTGCATTAAAAAAACGCTGAAAAAAATGCAACATGTGAACATAGCTTAAGCCTGTTAGTTGGCTGTGAATTTCATGGCAAGCATCAGGACCACATACCGGTAATCATGCTCTCAGGGTGCCAATGCGGTTAAAGAGGAGGCCCCCACACTCTATTAACCATCTAGATGCTGCAGTCACTATTGACAGGGGCATATAAACGGCCATGGTTGGTGCCAACACCGTTGCTGATGTGCATGTTATAATGTACAGATGACAGCTTCTGCAGTTTCTCCCATCAGTGGATGCTATTCTCTTATAGCTCAGGTCAGTAAAAAAAAAATAATGATGGTCACTAAGGGGTTATCTGCTTATTTCCTTCCCATTTTTCACTTAAGGTACCTTCACACTAAACGACTTTGCAGCGATAACGACAGCGATCCGTGACGTTGCAGCGTCCTGGATAGCGATCTCGTTGTGTTTGACACGCAGCAGCGATCTGGATCCTGCTGTGATATCGCTGGTCGTTGCTGAAAGTTCAGAACTTTATTTGGTCGTCAGATCGGTGTGTATCGTTGTGTTTGACAGCAAAAGCAACGATGCCAGCGATGTTTTACAATGGTAGCCAGGGTAAATATCGGGTTACTAAGCGCAGGGCCGCGTTTAGTAACCCGATATTTACCCTGGTTACCATTGTAAAAGTAAAAAAAAAACCACTACATACTCACCCTCTGATGTCTGTCACGTCCCCCGGCGTCCGCGCTGCTGCTCAGAGCTTCCTGCACTGAGTGTGTCAGTGCCGGCCGGAAAGCAGAGCACAGAGGTGACATCACCGCTCTGCTGTTAGGGCCGGCGCTCACACAGTGCAGGGAAGCGGACGCCGGGGGACGCGAATGTAAGTATGTAGTGTTTGTTTTTTTACATTTAACACTGGTAACCAGGGTAAACATCGGGTTACTAAGCGCGGCCCTGCGCTTAGTAACCCGATGTTTACCCTGGTTACCCGGGGACTTCGGCATCGTTGGTCGCTGGAGAGCTGTCTGTGTGACAGCTCTCCAGCAACCAAACAGCGACGCTGCAGCGATCGGCATCGTTGTCGATATCGCTGCAGCGTCGCTTAGTGTGAAGGTACCTTTAGACTACGTTCCCACTATGAGATTTTGGGTAAATTTTTTTTTTTTACACTGCGTATTTTCGGAAAAAAATGCAAGCAACCTATTTTACTTAATGGGTGCAGAAATGGTGAAGAAAATCTGCAACATCAAAAGCTCATCTTGGGAATGTTGCTTGACTGTTCATCTCAGCTTATGGACAACTGGCTTGCTCCTATTACTTCTAACACGTTCACTTTCTCACCTTGTTTATACTGTTATATTGGTTTATTATCATGGTATGGACTTTTGCTTATGCGAGTAGTAAATTGTTACCTTTGTTCATACACTGCAATTAGATTGCCATTTCCTGTTGGACATCAGACGAAGAATAAGTAGATGCCTGGTCAGACCACATGTAACTATTTTACTATAAATCATAAGACTTGACTAGTGATGAGCGAGTGTACTCTTTGCTCGGGTGGTCTCTGAGTATTTGTGACTGCTCGGAGATTTAGTTTTTGTAATAATAATTTACGGCTGCTAGCCAGCCTGAGTACATGTGGGGGTTGCCTGTTTGCTAGGGAATCCCCTCATGTATTCACGCTGTCTAGCAGCTGTAAATTATGCAGCTGAGGCAACGAAAACTAAATCTCCGAGCAGTCACAAATACTCAGAGACCACCCGAGCATACTCGGGAAAACCCGAGCAACGAGTACAGTCGCTCATCACTATTGACTATTAATGGTGGGGTGTTCACGTTCCTTGATGGTTTATATCGTGATGTCATTGGGACATCTTAAAAAGAAGTATACAGCAGTGTCAGCTGCCCTACACGTGTATCTCTGGTCTCGTTGTGAATTGACTTTACATGACCCTATAGTGACTGTGTTACTCCTACTTGTCCTTGCTCGACTTGGTCTCATGACCTGAACTAAAATCATTTTAGAAATTGAAATGAACAACAAGTATCTTTTATTTTTAATGTGCTCCAACCAGTTTAATTAAAGGCACATTTCAAATTATGTGGCCTTTGGATCCGTAGTACAGAAAAGAGCTGCGGAAATTGTGTGGAATTCAGATGACCGCGAAACACTGTCCAAGTGGACTGTGATATCCGGACCAGCTGCGGGGCTACTGGCCCAAAGTCAACAGCCTGAGAAGCATATATAAGTGATGTCTGTAAAGCTGTGGAATTAATGGCGCTATGTAAGCGAGTCAATAAATAAAATATAATGCTACTAAGTTTGAGTCAGGAGCCCACCAGCCTGGTTGAGACAAA
Organism: Ranitomeya variabilis; assembly: GCF_051348905.1. Taxonomy (NCBI): domain Eukaryota; kingdom Metazoa; phylum Chordata; class Amphibia; order Anura; family Dendrobatidae; genus Ranitomeya; species Ranitomeya variabilis. The sequence goes on along the minus strand of NC_135236.1, from coordinate 178,669,594 downwards.
TTGGTTCATACTCGGACTGTATTTTACACGTGTTTAACTTTGACCTTATTCCTGTGGATTCTGTACCAAAAAACTGAGAATCATCTCCATTAGGGTAGAGACACACTGCTGTATTTCTCATGCGATAATTGCATCGCACTGCATTGACTGGCCGGCACCTCTCCTGACCCGAGCATGACAGCATGATGGATCACTATGCAACTGTCAAGCTCAGGTCGGGAGAGCCGACAGCCAGTACGGGTTTTACAATGCGATTCTTGCACGAGAAATACGGCAGTGTGTCTCTGCCCTAAGATGACAATCGGGCTTACCCTCGTGCAAAACCTGCAGCACATCTGGGCAGTTATCCACTGTCAGCCTCAGATTTATTGCCAACATGTAGCCTAAAACATGGTCGCTGCCCTGGGTGAGAAGATGGTGTGTAGGGCCGCATGGGGGTTCGGCCAACTGCTACCTAATATGCATGGCCCAGTTTATGCACAACTAAATCTTGGGCACCGTTTCTTGTCTTTTCCTTCATTTCTTCAGACATTACTGCAGTTTGTCTGAGCGGCCAACGTTCTGTGTTTCCATAGAAACAGTACAGCAAAATGTCAGCCGTCTATTGTACTTTACATCTGTGAGGAGAACTGTTTTAGGTATAATCTGAAACCATCCCATTGTTGCTTTCACACACACATACAACTATTATGGTCATGTGATATACCTTAGCTGCATTAACATGGAATTTTTTTCCTTAATGATGAATTTATATATTTTTTCAGAATGACGTTAAGGGTTTGTCCAGTGAAAACAAGTTCTCACATATCTCTAGGATAGGTGATAGCTTAATGATTGGTGGGTGCCCAACAGCTAGGATCTACACAAATTGGAAGAACATGGAACTTTTATCCCCATTCCAAAATGACGGGGCAGGTTGGACACCCGATCCCTGCGCCACTTACTCTCTAGGGCTGCTGGAAAGGACAGCTTTTGGCAGCCCCATAGGGAGTGAATAGAGCGCTAGTAGCACAGGCTCACTGCCGCTCCAGTCTAACGGAGATAAAGGTTCTCCATTCTGACGATCGGTGCCGGTTGTAGCGGTCAGACTTCCACATATCAACAAATTATCATCTATCCTGTGGATAAGAAATAGCTTGTTTCCACCAGACAATCCCTTTAAATGCAGGGAGGACAGTCCTTTGAGCATGTTATACATCATTAATCCTTTTTAGAGGAAAATATACACTAAAATATGTAATGTAATCTAAAAAAGTAAAATAAAATAATTACTGAAACATTGCTGTATGGTTGATTCAAACTATAGAGGGCAGTGTTGCTTTCAAGAGACATGACTGCGCTTTTAGCAAAACAAGTATCCTCAGCTCCTGTCACACATGAGCCCATGATATGCACTTTCAATGAAATATTATTATTTTTCATCAGTTCTATGATTTCTAATAACGCATATTTTTACTAATGTCTGTGGAGTGGCTGAGTTGTTCATTAGTGGCATAGCGTGGATTGCCAGCAGCCAGGGTTGCCAACTAGATAGAAAATAAAAAAATACCGGACAGACAATTTTTCAGACACATTGGAAAAGCTCAATAAATCATTATGACTATAAATCATACATGTCTGCAGCTCATAAATCTGAGATGAGCACATTAATTGCAGTCACTGTAAAATGATGATACTTACAGTCAAAATAATCTGTGTATATTTCTTCAGTTTCCAAAGAAAAAAATCACAGAAAATCACAGAAGCCTTAATTTTTTTTACAGACAGGGATAAAAAAGTGTCTTATTTTTATGGACTGTCCTGGAATTTCTGGATGGTTGGCAATACTGACAGCGACTGGGGTATTACAAGTATTTTGTGCCCCATAACCGTGAACCATTAGCACTCCCTGAATCCCTTCCAACAATCCGGTATTTAACTCATTATATGCCAAGCATTTTAAGATATTGCTGATATCATTAAAGTAATATACAGTATTCTTAGTCTTCCATAATGTGAAGGCTGTGACTGGGTCCCGTGAATGCCCCCCCCCCCCATCCACTTGCTCAGGACCCTTGCACTTGAGATAATTACCTCTCTTGGTTCCACCGCTGCGGCGTCTTCTGCGTCTTCAGGTCAGAGGGCGCGATGACGTCAGGTCTGTGCACTCTCTGCCTGAGCAGTCACGGTGCAGAGAGCCGAATGGTGCTGAGGAGTCCAGAGGAGAGCATCGGCCAGCGACGAGATATGAGTATTTCATTTTTTAATGTTTGGAGCATTATATATTGGGAACATTATACACTGGAGCATCGTATATGGAGCATTATATATGGGGCCCAATATACACTGGAGCATCATATATTGGGCCAATTATACACTGAAGCATCATATATGGGGCCCATCATACACTGGAGCATCATATATGGGCCCATCATGCACTGGAGCATCAAATATGGGGCCCATTATACACTGGAGCATTATATGTGGGCCCCATTATACACTGGAGCATCATATATGGGCCCATCATACACTGGAGCATCATATATAGGCCCATCACATACTGGAGCATCATATATGGGGCCTATCATATACTGGAGCATCATATATGGGGCCTATCATACACTGGAGCATCATATATGGGACCCATTATAGACTGGAGCATTATATGTGGGCCCCATTATACACTGCAGTATCAATATATGGGCCCATCAAACACTGGAGCATTATCTGTTGGGTCCATTATACATTGGAGCATCATATATGGGGCCTAAAATACACTGGGGGATTATATATTGGGCCCACTATACACTGGAGCATCATATATGGGCCCATCATACACTGGACAATCATATATGGGGCCCATCATACACTGGAGCATTATATATGGGGCCCATTATACACTGGAGCATTATACTGTATATGGGGTCCATCATACATTGGAGCATCATATACATTGGGGAAAAAAGTATTTATTCAGCCACCAATTGTGCAAATTCTCCCACTTAAAAATATGAGATTGGCCTGTAATTGACATGATAGGTAGACCACAACTATGAGAGTCTAAATGAGAAAACAAATTCAGAAAATCACCTTGTCTGATTTGGCAAGATTTATTTTCCAAATTATGGTGGAAAATAAGTATTTGGTCACCTAAAAACATGCAAGATTTCTGGCTCTCACAGACCTGTAACTTCTTCTTTAAGAGGCTCTTCTGTCCTCCACTTATTACCTGTAGTAATGGCACCTGTTTGAACTTGTTATCAGTATAAAATACACCTGTCCACAACCACAACAGTCACACTCCAAACTCCACTATGGTGAAGACCAAAGAGCTGTCGAAGGACACCAGAAACAAAATTGTAGCCCTGCACCAGGCTGGGAAGACTAAATCTGCAATAGGCAAGCAGCTTGGTGTGATGAAATCAACTGTGTGAGCAATAATAAGAAAATGGAAGACATATAAGACCACTGATAATCTCCCTCGATCTGGGACTCCATGCAAGATTTCACCCTGTAGGGTCAAAATGATCACAAGAACGGTGAGCAAAAGTCCCAGAACCACACAGGGGGACCTAGTGAATGACCTAGAGAGAGCTGGGAGCACCACAACAAAGGCTACTATCAGTAACACACTACGCTGCCAGGGACTCAGATCCTGCAGTGCCAAACGTGTCCCCCTGCTTAAGCCAGTACATGTCCGGGCCCGTCTGAAGTTTGTTAGAGAGCATTTGGATTATCCAGGAGAGAATTGGGAGAATGTCATATGGTCTGATGAAACCAAAGTAGAACTGTTTGGTAGAAACAAAACTCGTCGTGTTTGGAGGAGACAGAATGCTGAGTTGCATCCAAAGAACACCATACGTACTGTAAAGCATGGGGGTGGCAACATAATGCTTTGGGGCTGTTCCTCTGCAAAGGGACCAGGATGACTGGTTCATGTGTATAAAAGAATGAATGGGGCCATGTATTGTGAGATTTTGGGTGCAAACCTCCTTCCATCAGCAAGGGCATTGAAGATGAAACGTGGATGGGTCTTTCAGCATGATAATGATCCCAAGCACACCGCCAGGGCAATGAAGGAGTGGCTTCATAAGAAGCATATGAAGGTCCTGGAGTGGCCTAGCTAGTCTCCAGATATCAACTCCATAGAAAACCTTTGGAGGGAGATGAAAGTCCATGTTGCCCAGCAACAGGCCCAAAACATCACTGCTCTAGAGGCGATCTGAATGGGGGAATGGGCCAACATACCACCAACGGTGTGTGCCAACCTTGTGAAGACTTACAGAAAACATTTGACCTCTGTCATTGCCAACAAAGGATATATAACAAAATATTGAGATGAACTTTTGTTAATGATCAAATACTTATTTTCTACAATAATTTGCAAAATAAATCTTGCCAAATCAGACAAGATGATTTTCTGGATTTGTTTTATCATTTTGATTCTCATATTCGGGGTCTACCTATGTTGTCAATTACAGGCCTCTCTCATCTTTTTAAGTGGGAGAACTTGCACAATTGGTGACTGACTAAATACTATTTTCCCCACTGTATGTGTCCATTATATATGGAGCACTATATATGGGGCCATTATACCTTGCAGCAAACTTGGCCAAAGTGTGGCCCGTGGTGCATGCAGTGTATATAAGGAGGCTGTGTGGAGCTCATGCAGTGTATATAGGGAGGCTGTGTGGGGCTCATGCTGTATATAGGGGAGGCTGCGTGGGACTAATGCCACATATGGGGGAGGCTGTGTGGGACTCATGCCACATATGAGGGAGGCTGTGTGGGGCTCTTACAGTATATAAGGGGCTGTGTAGGATCATTATCCATTTGTAGATTCCATTTCATTGAATCCATTCTTCCCTCTACCTGTGAAACGTTCCCCATGCAGGGTCAGATTGGCCCAACGGGGTATTGGGGAAAACCTTGGTATGCCCTTGGCTGTGGAAAGAAGGAGAGGAGGAGAAGAAGGAAAAAACATTTCTGTGGTTTTGAGGGGCGTGGGCCCTTTAAAAGCGCAGGCAGAGTACGTGCAGGGGAGCGCGCATGCAGCGATCATTACCTGAACCGCCACGGCGCACGTCTCGATTAATAATGAAGAGTTTGAGTCCGTCGTTACTGGTGTATGACATCAGAATCATGTGCCGCATGCGACAGGCACACACATTCACCGCCGGCCTCTACAATGTCGGCGGCCATTTTACTATGAGTGTGCCGGACCTGCAGAGGAGGAGGATGCCGCAGGAAGGTAAGAGGAATTTTTTTTTCTCCTATCGTTCTCTCTGTGCATGAAGCCAGGACCAGGGGCCAGGATGGATACACATGGGGACCTGGTTGGATACATATGGGGGCCAGGATGGCTACACATAGGGGTCCAGGATGGATATATGGGGGCAGGACAAGGGACAAGCATGGATACACATGGGGGGCCTGGATTGATACACATGGGGGGCCATTGTGTGTACACATGGGGTGGCCAGGATGGATATATGGGGGTGGCAGGATAAGGGACCAGGATGGATATAAGAGGGACTAAGATGGATATATATATAGAGAGAGAGCCACGATGCATATATATGGTAGAGCCAGGATGCATATTTAGGAAGATGGACCGGGCTAGTGGTCCCTCTTGTGTGTCCGGGCCCGAACTGTCGGGGCTGTCATCACTGTTGCCAGGGGAAAGTCCTCCTGACTGGAGCAGACCTTTGCACCTGACTGATGGGGGCGGATCGGGTATAAAATGGACTGAGCTTGGGAAGACGGGGCTTTTGGCGGGTACCCAGCATGTGCGACAAGAGAAGGTTGACTCCCTCTCCGTTGACCAATGCCAATTGACAAGGCCACGTGAACCGATTATGGAGTACAGGAGTGAGATTGTGGCCTGCTCTCCAGGACTGTGCACTTCACCAGCGGTGCTACAAACTTGCTAGCGGACAGCTCCCTTTTCCAAGATCAGGAGACCATGTGCAGGAAGAACTGGGTACTTCACCGCCGTGCAGAGACAGTGCTTCACTTATCTTCAGGACCGGATCAAGGACTTCTTGTGCCACCTACGGCGCCATTGTGGGATTTTCCAGCCTCCACCATCCAGGAACCAGAGACTGATAAGTTAACTTGTTATTTGACCCTCTGCTATTACCCTGTTGCCGGTATCGTTTTTTTTGTGTTGTTTACATATTGTTCCCCCATTCTCCCTGTGTGGAGAGTAACTGCTGAATTGGTTAATTATAAAGAACCAGTTAACTGTTGCTCTGTCTCCTGCCTGTCACTGCATCCCTCAATCCTGCTAGTACCTTACACATATATATGGGGGGCCAGGATGGATTTATGGGGGGCAGGACAAGGGACCAGGTGCATATATATGGGGAGCCAGGATGCATATGTAAGGGGGTAGCAGGTCCCCTCAGTTGTGACCTCCTCTCCTTCTGTGTGACCCCCATGCCTTTCATATATATGTTATGCACTTGAATATGCTATGTGTTATGTGGATGTTTCCTTCAATGTGCTGTGTCTGCCATGTTTGCAATACATCTAATAGAGGCAAGGACAGAAACAGTTAATATTGTGGGCTGGGCAGCAGCAGAGCGGGAACGGGAAACTGCTACTACCTAGTCAGAACTGCCCGGACATGTGGGACAGGGCAGTGTTTCACAAACAAGGCACTGCCAGACCCCCTGGACAGGAGAGGTTTGTTGTCCCGGACTTCAAGGACTGCCAGGACTCCAAGGACTCAGGAATGGCCCCGAAGACTACAAGGCTAAGGACTGCAACACAGGCCCCAGGTGTAAGGAAACAATGAGAGTGCTGTGTTGTGCATACACACTAGAGAGGGAGAGGACTGTACCGAAGAAGACTGTGCTTACTGTGCGCACACTCCCGAGGGGGAGGGAAGGAGAGCTTAGCAGGCTGAAGCGGCGGTGTGAAGAGACACAGACAAGGACCTGGCGGGTCAAGTGACCAGAGCAGGAAGGTCCTAAAGACAAGAGCTAGCACCCGAGCGTTCTGAGGGGCTCAAGGCTGAAAATAAGAGTCGGCAACGGAGGGAGCGGGGTCAGACAAGCCATGGTCAGTAACAGGAGAACAGCGCAGGACAAAAGGAGTGAGGCAAAAACGTAGTAAGGTGTCAAGCTGGAGTCACTACACAATAGAACCGAACAACGAAGTACAGAATCAACAGGCTATAGCAAAGTGAGGGACAGACCGGATCAGCAACAGGGAATATTCCTGCAGAACAGGCACAGGGCACAAACACACAAAACACCAGGGTCAACTTAACTGAGCCAAGGGCAGGAGTATAACTGACAAAGACTAGAGCTAACCAAGGCTATAAAAAACCCTCCCAGAACCAGAAAGAGACCACAAACAATTAACTCCTGGCACATCAGTCAGAAAACTATCATGGGATCATGACACCAGGACTCTCAAAGGGCCCCCGCTTCTGAAGTGGGTATCCCCGGAGTGTGGAATTCCACTAAACCTTGGCAGCTACAACTGCTGTGGGTGCAGTTGGAAAGCGTGACAGAGAGAGTAGGAAAACCAGTGTTATACTCGTGCCTTATTTCCTCATCACTGTTCAATAAAAAGTTATTTTCCCTGTTGGACAACAGCAGCCTTCCGGATTCTTATTCGCCTGGATCGCTGTGACCAGAGGAGAAGGTAATTTGTGGGGAAAAAAGTATGTTGGTCCCCTCTGTCTATGTACAACGGGCCAGAGGTGCTCGCTGAACGGTTGCTCAGTGGGCTCTATTGATGAACTGTGTCTTTAAATAACTCGGCCACAACTACCCCCTGGTGCCCTTGTTACACATACAGTACAGACCAAAAGTTTGGACACACCTTCTCATTTAAAGATTTTTCTGTATTTTCATGACTATGAAAATTGTACATTCACACTGAAGGCATCAAAACTATGAATTAACACATGTGGAATTATATACTTAACAAAAAAGTGTGAAACAGCTGAAATTATGTCTTATATTCTAGGTTCTTCAAAGTAGCCACCTTTTGCTTTGATGACTGCTTTGCAGACTCTTGGCATTCTCTTGATGAGCTTCAAGAGGTAGTCACCGGTCTTCCAACAATCTTGAAGTAGTTCCCAGAGATGCATAGCACTTGTTGGCCCTTTTGCCTTCACTCACCCCAAACCATCTCGATTGGGTTCAGGTCTGGTGACTATGGAGGCCAGGTCATCTGGCATAGCACCCCATCACTCTCCTTCTTGGTCAAATAGCCCTTACACAGCCTGGAGGTGTGTTTGGGGTCATTGTCCTGTTGAAAAAAAAATGATGGTCCAACTAAACGCAAACCGGATGAAATAGCATGCTGATGCAAGTTGCTGCGGTAGCCATGCTGGTTCAGTATGCCTTCAATTTTGAATAAATCCCCAACAGTGTCACCAGCAAAGCACCATCACACCTCCCCCTCCATGCTTCACGGTGGGAACCAGGCATGTAAAGTCCATCCGTTCACCTTTTCTGCGTCACACGAAGACACGGTGGTTGGAACGAAAGATCTCAAATTTGGACTCATCATACCAAAGCACAGATTTCCTCTGGTCTAATGTCCATTCCTTGTGTTCTTTAGCCCAAACAAGTCTCTTCTGCTTGTTGCCTGTCCTTAGCAGTGGTGTTGTGATTTTGCTTTTTGCTCCCTCTAGTGGTCATTAGTGATTTGACTCTGGAGCTTCTGTCTTTTCCTATATCCTCACCTGGGCCGTTAGTTCAGGGGCGTTGCTATATAAGCTCCCTGGACCTTCAGTTCAATGCCTGGCATCGTTGAAATCAGAGCTAATCTGTTGTGCTCTTGTCCTATGATCCTGGTTCCTGTATTTCAAGCTAAGTCTGCTTCCTTGCTTTTTGCTTTTGTTTTGTTTGGTATTTTTGTCCAGCTTGTTCCAATCTGTATCCTGACCTTTGCTGGAAGCTCTAGGGGGCTGGTGTTCTCCCCCCGGACCGTTAGACGGTTCGGGGGTTCTTGAATCTCCAGCGTGGATTTTTATAGGGTTTTTGTTGACCAGATAAGTTATCTTGCTATATTCTGCTATTAGTAAGCTGGCCTCTCTTTGCTGAACCTGGTTCATTTCTGTGTTTGTTATTTCCTCTTACCTCACCGTTATTATTTGTGGGGGGCTTGTATCTTGCTTTGGGGTCCCTTTCTCTGGAGGCAAGAGAGGTCTTTGTTTTCTTCTCCTAGGGGTAGTTAGATTCTCCGGCTGGCGCGAGTCATCTAGCGATCACCGTAGGCATGATCCCCGGCTACTTCTAGTGTTGGCGTTAGGGGTAGCTATTTGGTCAACCCAGTTACCACAGCCCTATGAGCTGGATTTTTGAATCTCGCAGACTTACACGTTCCTCTGAGACCCTGTCCACTGGGGTCATAACAGTATGCCAGGCCTGTATTAAATGTTTAATGCATTGCAGAAGTGGGATTATAAGAAAGAAAATTTTGAGTTTTTTTTTTCCCTCTCTCATTTTTTTTTTTTTTTTCTTTTCCCCTTTACCTCAGAGTGGCTTAAGCTTGCTGCAGACATGAATGTCCAGACCTTGATTACAAGTGTGGACCAGCTTGCCGCTCGTGTGCAGGGTATACAAGATTATGTTACCAGAAATCCTAGGTCTGAACCCAAGATTCCGATTCCTGAACTGTTTTCAGGAGACCGATTTAAGTTTAGGAATTTCAGGAATAATTGTAAATTGTTTTTGTCCCTGAAACCTTGTTCGTCTGGAGACTCTGCTCAACAAGTAAAAATTGTTATTTCATTCTTACGGGGTGACCCTCAAGATTGGGCTTTTTCGTTGGCGCCAGGAGATCCGGCATTGGCTGATATTGATGCGTTTTTTCTGGCGCTCAGTTTACTTTATGAGGAACCCAATCTTGAGATTCAGGCAGAGAAAGCCTTGCTGGCTATGTCTCAGGGCCAGGACGAGGCTGAGGTGTATTGCCAAAAATTTCGGAAATGGTCCGTGCTGACACATTGGAACGAGTGTGCACTGGCCGCTAATTTTAGAAATGGCCTTTCTGAGGCCATTAAGAATGTTATGGTGGGTTTTCCCATTCCCACAGGTCTGAATGATACCATGTCCCTGGCTATTCAAATTGACCGGCGGTTGCGGGAGCGCAAAACCGCAAATTCCCTCATGTTGTTGTCTGAACAGACACCTGATGTGATGCAATGTGATAGAAAAACCGCAAATTCCCTCATGGTGTTGTCTGAACGGACACCTGATTTGATGCAATGTGATAGAATCCTGACTAGAAATGAGAGGAAAATTCATAGACGCCGGAATGGCTTGTGCTACTACTGTGGTGATTCTACACATGTTATCTCAGCATGCTCTAAACGTATATCTAAGGTTGTTAGTCCTGTCACCGTTGGTAATTTGCATCCTAAGTTTATTCTGTCTGTAACTTTGATTTGCTCACTGTCATCTTATCCTGTCATGCCGTTTGTAGATTCAGGTGCTGCCCTGAGTCTTATGGATCTCTCATTTGCTAAGCGCTGTGGTTTTATTCTTGAACCATTAGAAAATCCTATCCCTCTTAGGGGTATTGATGCTACGCCATTAGCAGAAAATAAACCGCAGTATTGGACACAGGTTACCATGTGCATGACTCCTGAACACCGCGAGGTGATACGTTTTCTCGTTCTACATAAAATGCATGATTTGGTTGTTTTGGGGCTGCCATGGTTACAGACCCATAATCCAGTCCTTGACTGGAAGGCTATGTCAGTGTCTAGTTGGGGCTGTCGTGGTATTCATGAGGATTCCCTGCCTGTGTCTATTGCTTCTTCTACGCCTTCGGAAGTTCCGGAGTATTTGTCTGATTATCAGGATGTCTTTAGCGAGTCCAGGTCCAGTGCATTGCCTCCTCATAGGGAATGTGACTGTGCAATAGATTTGATTCCAGGCAGTAAATTTCCTAAGGGAAGACTGTTTAATCTGTCGATACCTGAACATACCGCTATGCGTTCATATATCAAGGAGTCTCTGGAGAAAGGACACATCCGTCCGTCTTCTTCCCCTCTTGGTGCGGGATTCTTTTTTGTGGCTAAAAAGGACGGATCTTTGAGGCCTTGTATTGACTATCGGCTTTTAAATAAGATCACTGTCAAATTTCAGTATCCTTTGCCGCTGTTGTCTGACTTGTTTGCCCGGATTAAAGGTGCCAAGTGGTTTACCAAGATAGACCTTCGTGGTGCGTACAACCTTGTGCGCATTAAGCAAGGGGATGAATGGAAAACCGCATTCAATACGCCCGAAGGTCATTTTGAGTACTTGGTGATGCCTTTTGGGCTCTCTAATGCCCCTTCAGTTTTTCAGTCCTTTATGCATGACATTTTCCGGAACTATCTGGATAAATTTTTGATCGTTTATCTGGATGATATTCTGGTTTTTTCTGATAATTGGGACTCGCATGTGGAGCAGGTCAGGATGGTCTTTAAAATTTTGCGTGAAAATTCTTTGTTTGTCAAGGGCTCAAAGTGTCTTTTTGGTGTACAGAAGTGTTATGATTTTCCCAATGGCAGGGAAATCAAAATAACAACGGACTAGCTCTCGGGTGATGGGAACTAAAGTGACCGTGACCTGAACCTGACACGACACTGGAAGTAGCCGGGGAGTGTTTCCTACGATGCCCTAGACACCACGCGCCAGCCGGAGATCTAACTACCCCTATCAGAGGAATATACAGGCCTGCCTTACCTCCAGAGATGAACCCCAAAAGGAGATAGCAGCCCCCCACAGATATTGACGGTGAGTCAAGAGGAAAAGACATACGTAGGATGAACAGCAGATTTAGCACAGTGAGGTCCGCTTACTAGATAGCAGAAGTACAGGAAAGAGTCACTTCACGGTCAACTTCAAAACACTACTCAAAAACACCATCCTGAAATTACTTTAAAACTCCAGTGACAACTCATGCCACTGGAGTGGCAATTTCAGTCCACGAGAGCTTCCAGCTACAGAGAGTCACATTGCAAATAGCTGGACAAAAATAGCAAAAACTAGAAACAAAATTCAACTTAGCTGAACAGGATCTTGAGGCAGGAGAATGCAACAGAATGCTACTGATACATTGTTGGCCGGCATCAGACCAGCAGCCAAGCAGCCTTAAATAGGAAACTCCCCTAATGGGTGTCAACAGGTGATCAAGGATAGAAGAAGGCAAATAAGTGGCACTACCATAAAACACCACCGGGGGAGCCCACAAACAGAATTCACAACAGTACCCCCCCCTTAAGGAGGGGGCACCGAACCCTCACCAGAACCACCAGGGCGATCTGGATGAGCACTATGAAATGCACGAACCAAATCAGGGGCATGAACATCAGATGCTGTCACCCAAGAATTATCCTCCTGACCATAGCCTTTCCACTTAACCAGATACTGAAGTTTCCGTCTGGAAACACGGGAGTCCAAGATCTTTTCCACCACATACTCCAACTCACCCTCAACCAGCACAGGAGCAGGAGGATCAGCAGACGGAACAACCGGCACCTCATACCTCCGCAACAATGACCGATGAAAAACATTATGAATAGTAAAAGATGCTGGGAGGTCCAAACGAAAGGACACAGGATTGAGAATCTCCAGAATCCTATAAGGGCCGATAAACCGAGGCTTAAACTTAGGAGACGAGACCTTCATAGGAACAAATCGAGAAGACAACCAAACCAGGTCCCCAACACAAAGACGAGGACCGACACGCCGATGACGATTAGTGAACTGTTGAGTCTTCTCCTGGGACAACTTCAGATTGTCCACAACCTGTCCCCAAATCTGATGCATTCTATCAACCACAGCATCTACTCCAGGACAATCCGAAGACTCCAATTGACCGGACGAAAAGCGAGGGTGAAACCCTGAATTACAAAAAAATGGAGAAACCAAAGTGGCAGAACTGGCCCGATTGTTAAGGGCAAACTCTGCCAATGGCAAAAAATCAAGCCAATCGTCCTGATCAGCGGACACAAAACACCTCAAGTAAGTCTCCAAGGTCTGATTAGTACGCTCAGTCTGGCCATTAGTCTGAGGATGGAATGCAGACGAAAAAGACAAGTCGATGCCCATCCTGGCACAGAACGCCCGCCAAAATCTAGACACAAACTGAGTACCCCTGTCAGACACTATATTCTCAGGAATACCATGCAAACGCACAACATTCTGAAAAAATAGAGGGACCAGCTCAGAGGAGGAGGGCAATTTGGGCAAAGGTACCAAGTGAACCATCTTGGAAAAACGGTCACACACCACCCAGATGACGGACATCCTACGAGAAACAGGAAGGTCAGAAATAAAGTCCATAGAGATGTGCGTCCAAGGCCTCTTAGGAATAGGCAAGGGCAACAACAACCCGCTGGCCCGGGAACAGCAGGGCTTAGCCCGAGCACAAACATCACAAGACTGCACAAAAATACGTACATCTCGAGACAAGGAAGGCCACCAGAAGGACCTAGACACCAGATCCCTGGTGCCAAAAATTCCAGGATGACCTGCCAACGCGGAAGAGTGAACCTCCGAAATAACTCTACTGGTCCAGTCATCAGGGACAAACAGTCTACCAGGCGGACAGCGATCAGGCCTATCCACCTGAAACTCCTGCAAAGAGCGCCGCAGGTCTGGGGAGACAGCTGACAATATCACCCCATCCTTCAGGATGCCAGTAGGTTCGGAATCACCAGGCGAGTCAGGCTCAAAACTCCTAGAGAGGGCATCCGCCCTCACATTCTTAGACCCAGGCAGATATGAAACCACAAAGTTAAATCGAGAGAAAAACAACGACCAGCGCGCCTGTCTAGGATTCAGACGCCTGGCTGACTCAAGATAAATTAGATTTTTGTGGTCAGTCAAGACCACCACCTGGTGTCTAGCACCCTCAAGCCAATGACGCCACTCCTCAAATGCCCACTTCATGGCCAAGAGCTCCCGATTTCCAACATCATAATTTCGCTCAGCGGGCGAAAACTTTCGAGAGAAAAACGCACATGGTCTCATCACTGAGCAGTCAGGACCTTTCTGCGACAAAACTGCACCTGTTCCGATCTCGGAAGCATCTACTTCAACCTGGAACGGGAGCGAAACATCAGGCTGGCGCAACACAGGAGCAGAAGAAAAGCGGCGCTTAAGCTCCCGAAAGGCCTCCACAGCCGCAGAGGACCAATTAGCAACATCAGCACCCTTCTTGGTCAAATCAGTCAAAGGTTTAGCAATGGCAGAAAAACCCGCTATGAATCGGCGATAGAAATTAGCAAATCCCAAGAATTTCTGAAGACTCTTTAGAGAAGTAGGTTGTATCCAATCACAAATAGCCTGAACCTTAACAGGGTCCATCTCCATAGATGAAGGGGAAAAAATATATCCCAAAAAGGAAATTCTCTGAACCCCAAAAATACACTTTGAGCCCTTCACAAATAGAGAATTAGCTCGTAAAACCTGAAAAACTCTCCTGACCTGTTGAACATGAGATTCCCAGTCCTCCGAAAAAATCAAAATATCATCCAAATACACAATCATAAATTTATCCAGATATTCACGGAAAATATCGTGCATAAAGGACTGAAAAACGGAAGGGGCATTCGCGAGACCGAAAGGCATTACCAAATACTCAAAATGGCCTTCAGGCGTATTAAATGCGGTCTTCCACTCATCCCCCTGCTTAATCCGCACCAAATTATACGCACCACGTAGATCGATCTTAGTGAACCACTTCGCCCCCTTTATGCGAGCAAAAAGATCAGTCAGTAAAGGTAACGGGTACTGGTATTTAACTGTAATCTTATTCAGAAGTCGATAGTCGATACAAGGTCTCAATGAACCATCCTTTTTACCCACAAAGAAAAACCCTGCCCCCAGTGGAGACAAAGAGGGGCGAATATGACCCTTTTCCAAAGATTCTCTGATATACTCCCGCATAGCAGTATGTTCAGGTACAGACAAATTAAACAAGCGACCCTTAGGAAATTTACTACCGGGAATCAACTCAATAGCGCAGTCACACTCTCTGTGAGGGGGGAGAGAATCAGTTTTAGGCTCCTGAAAGACATCATAAAAATCTGACAGAAATGCTGGGATCTCAGAGGGAGTAGATGAAGAAATGGGAACCAAAGGTGCATCCCCATGAATCCCCTGACATCCCCAGCTCAGCACAGACATTGATCTCCAGTCCAAGACTGGATTATGAATTTGTAACCATGGTAATCCAAGTACTAATACGTCATGTAGATTATATAACACAAGGAAACGAATAATCTCCTTATGGTCTGGGGAAAGATGCATAGTCACTTGTGTCCAATATTGTGGTTTATTGCTAGCCAAAGGTGTAGAATCAATACCCTTTAAGGGAATAGAAACCTCCAGAGGCTCTAAATCAAACCCACAACGCTTGGCAAAGGACCAATCCATGAGACTCAGAGCGGCGCCAGAATCCACATAAGCATCCACAGTAACAGATGATAAAGTACAAATCAATGTCACGGACAAAAGAAATTTAGACTGCAAGGTACCCATAGAAAAAGATTTATCAACCTTTTTATCAACCTTCTTTATGCGTTTAGAGCATGCTGATATAACATGAGCTGGATCTCCACAATAGAAGCACAACCCATTTTTGCGCCTGTAATTCTGTCGTTCGCCTCTAGACAATACACTATCGCATTGCATATGCTCTGGTGCCTTTTCAGAGGTCACCGCCAAATGATGCACAGGTTTTTGCTCAGAAGATACCGCCATATGGTGCACAGGTTTTTGCTCAGAAGATACCGCCATATGGTGCACAGGTTTTTGCTCAAAAGATACCGCCATATGGTGCACAGATTTTTGCTCAGAAGATACCGCCATATGGTGCACAGATTTGCGCTCCCGTAAACGCCGATCAATCTGGATAGCCAATTTCATGGCATCATTCAGACCTGTAGGCACAGGGAACCCCACCATGACATCCTTCACGGCATCAGAGAGACCTTCTCTGAAATTAGCTGCTAGAGCGCACTCATTCCATTTAGTAAGCACCGACCATTTACGAAATTTTTGGCAGTATATCTCAGCTTCATCTTGCCCTTGGGAAAGAGCTATCAAGGCTTTCTCAGCCAAAATCTCTAAATTAGGTTCTTCATAAAGCAACCCCAAAGCCAGAAAAAACGCATCTACATTTAATAACGCAGGATCCCCTGGCGACAATGCAAATGCCCAACTTTGTGGGTCACCCCGCAATAGAGAAATAACAATTTTAACCTGTTGCGCAGGATCACCAGCAGAGTGAGATTTCAGAGACAAAAACAATTTACAATTCTCTCTGAAATTCAAAAAACGGGATCTGTCTCCGGTAAAAAATTCAGGCATAGGGATCTTAGGTTCAGACATTGGAGCACGTATAACAAAATCTTGTAAGTTCTGGACCTTTGTAGCCAGGTTATTCAGACCTGCAACCAAACTCTGTGGATCCATGATTCAAACAGGTGTAACCAAAGCCATTCAGAGATTAAGAGGAGAGGAAAAAAAAAAAGGCTGAAGACTGCAGTTTAAGCAAGGAGTACAAATAAGCACTAAGGTGCACTTTCCAAACACAGAAGGAAAAAAAACCTTTTCATATCCTTTCCTGCTTTAGTGCATAGTTTTAACACATGTGGGCCGGCCAAACTGTTATGATTTTCCCAATGGCAGGGAAATCAAAATAACAACGGACTAGCTCTCGGGTGATGGGAACTAAAGTGACCGTGACCTGAACCTGACACGACACTGGAAGTAGCCGGGGAGTGTTTCCTACGATGCCCTAGACACCACGCGCCAGCCGGAGATCTAACTACCCCTATCAGAGGAATATACAGGCCTGCCTTACCTCCAGAGATGAACCCCAAAAGGAGATAGCAGCCCCCCACAGATATTGACGGTGAGTCAAGAGGAAAAGACATACGTAGGATGAACAGCAGATTTAGCACAGTGAGGTCCGCTTACTAGATAGCAGAAGTACAGGAAAGAGTCACTTCACGGTCAACTTCAAAACACTACTCAAAAACACCATCCTGAAATTACTTTAAAACTCCAGTGACAACTCATGCCACTGGAGTGGCAATTTCAGTCCACGAGAGCTTCCACCTACAGAGAGTCACATTGCAAATAGCTGGACAAAAATAGCAAAAACTAGAAACAAAATTCAACTTAGCTGAACAGGATCTTGAGGCAGGAGAATGCAACAGAATGCTACTGATACATTGTTGGCCGGCATCAGACCAGCAGCCAAGCAGCCTTAAATAGGAAACTCCCCTAATGGGTGTCAACAGGTGATCAAGGATAGAAGAAGGCAAATAAGTGGCACTACCATAAAACACCACCGGGGGAGCCCACAAACAGAATTCACAACACAGAAGGTTCCCTTTTTGGGGTTCATTTTTTCCCCTTCTGCTGTGGAGATGGACCCAGTCAAGGTCCGAGCTATTCTTGATTGGACTCAGCCCTCGTCAGTTAAGAGTCTTCAGAAGTTCTTGGGTTTCGCTAACTTCTACCGTCGTTTTATCGCTAACTTTTCTAGCATTGTGAAACCTTTGACGGATATGACCAAGAAGGGCTCCGATGTGGTTAATTGGGCTCCTGCTGCCGTGGAGGCTTTCCAGGAGTTGAAACGTCGGTTTACTTCGGCGCCTGTTTTGTGCCAGCCTGATGTCTCGCTTCCCTTTCAGGTTGAGGTGGATGCTTCAGAGATTGGAGCAGGGGCCGTTTTGTCGCAGAGAGGCCCTGGTTGCTCTGTTATGAGACCTTGCGCCTTTTTCTCTAGGAAGTTTTCGCCTGCGGAGCGAAATTATGATGTGGGCAATCGGGAGTTGTTGGCCATGAAATGGGCATTTGAGGAGTGGCGTCATTGGCTCGAGGGTGCTAAGCATCGTGTGGTGGTCTTGACTGATCACAAAAATCTGATGTATCTCGAGTCTGCTAAACGCCTGAATCCTAGACAGGCCCGCTGGTCATTGTTTTTCTCCCGTTTTGACTTTGTTGTCTCGTATTTACCAGGTTCAAAAAATGTGAAGGCCGATGCTCTTTCCAGGAGCTTTGTGCCTGATGCTCCTGGAGTCGCTGAACCTGTTGGTATTCTTAAGGATGGTATTATCTTGTCAGCTATTTCTCCAGATCTGCGACGTGTGTTGCAGAGATTTCAGGCTGATAGGCCTGATTCTTGTCCACCTGACAGACTGTTTGTGCCTGATAAGTGGACCAGCAGAGTCATTTCCGAGTTTCATTCCTCGGTGTTGGCAGGTCACCCAGGAATTTTTGGCACCAGAGATCTGGTGGCCAGATCCTTTTGGTGGCCTTCCTTGTCTAGGGATGTGCGGTCATTTGTACAGTCCTGTGGGACTTGTGCTCGAGCTAAGCCTTGCTGTTCTCGTGCCAGCGGGTTGCTCTTGCCCTTGCCTGTCCCTAAGAGACCTTGGACACATATCTCCATGGATTTCATTTCTGATCTTCCGGTGTCTCAAGGCATGTCTGTTATCTGGGTGATATGTGATCGCTTCTCCAAGATGGTCCATTTGGTTCCTTTGCCTAAGCTGCCTTCCTCTTCCGATCTGGTTCCTGTGTTTTTCCAGAACGTGGTTCGTTTGCACGGCATCCCTGAGAATATTGTGTCAGACAGAGGATCCCAGTTCGTTTCCAGATTCTGGCGATCCTTTTGTAGTAGGATGGGCATTGACTTGTCGTTTTCGTCTGCTTTCCATCCTCAGACTAATGGACAGACGGAGCGAACTAATCAGACTTTGGAGGCTTATTTGAGGTGTTTTGTCTCTGCTGATCAGGACGATTGGGTGACCTTCTTGCCGTTGGCTGAGTTTGCCCTTAATAATCGGGCTAGTTCCGCCACCTTGGTTTCGCCGTTTTTCTGCAACTCTGGTTTCCACCCTCGTTTTTCTTCGGGTCATGTGGAACCTTCTGACTGCCCTGGGGTGGATTCTGTGGTGGATAGGTTGCAGCGGATCTGGAATCTTGTGGTGGACAACTTGAAGTTGTCACAGGAGAGGGCTCAGCGCTTTGCCAACCGCCGCCGCGGTGTGGGTCCCCGACTACGTGTTGGGGATTTGGTGTGGCTTTCTTCCCGCTTTGTTCCTATGAAGGTTTCCTCTCCCAAATTTAAACCTCGTTTTATTGGTCCTTACAAGATATTGGAAATCCTTAATCCTGTATCCTTTCGCCTGGATCTTCCTGTGTTGTTTGCTATCCACAACGTGTTTCATAGGTCCTTGTTGCGGCGGTACGTTGTGCCTGTGGTTCCTTCTGCTGAGCCTCCTGCTCCGGTGTTGGTTGAGGGCGAGTTGGAGTACGTGGTGGAGAAGATCTTGGATTCTCGTCTCTCCAGGCGGAGGCTTCAGTACCTGGTCAAGTGGAAGGGCTATGGTCAGGAAGATGATTCCTGGGTGGTCGCCTCTGATGTTCATGCGGCCGATTTAGTTCGTGCCTTTCACGCCGCTCATCCTGATCGCCCTGGTGGTCGTGGTGAGGGTTCGGTGACCCCTCACTAAGGGGGGGGTACTGTTGTGATTTTGCTTTTTGCTCCCTCTAGTGGTCATTAGTGATTTGACTCTGGAGCTTCTGTCTTTTCCTATATCCTCACCTGGGCCGTTAGTTCAGGGGCGTTGCTATATAAGCTCCCTGGACCTTCAGTTCAATGCCTGGCATCGTTGAAATCAGAGCTAATCTGTTGTGCTCTTGTCCTATGATCCTGGTTCCTGTATTTCAAGCTAAGTCTGCTTCCTTGCTTTTTGCTTTTGTTTTGTTTGGTATTTTTGTCCAGCTTGTTCCAATCTGTATCCTGACCTTTGCTGGAAGCTCTAGGGGGCTGGTGTTCTCCCCCCGGACCGTTAGACGGTTCGGGGGTTCTTGAATCTCCAGCGTGGATTTTTATAGGGTTTTTGTTGACCAGATAAGTTATCTTGCTATATTCTGCTATTAGTAAGCTGGCCTCTCTTTGCTGAACCTGGTTCATTTCTGTGTTTGTCATTTCCTCTTACCTCACCGTTATTATTTGTGGGGGGCTTGTATCTTGCTTTGGGGTCCCTTTCTCTGGAGGCAAGAGAGGTCTTTGTTTTCTTCTCCTAGGGGTAGTTAGATTCTCCGGCTGGCGCGAGTCATCTAGCGATCACCGTAGGCATGATCCCCGGCTACTTCTAGTGTTGGCGTTAGGGGTAGCTATTTGGTCAACCCAGTTACCACAGCCCTATGAGCTGAATTTTTGAATCTCGCAGACTTACACGTTCCTCTGAGACCCTGTCCACTGGGGTCAAAACACAGTGGTTTCCTAGCAGATATTTTATCATGAAGGCCTGCTGCACAAAGTCTCCTCTTAACAGTTGTTGTAGAGATGTGTCTGCTGCTAGAACTCTGTGTGGCATTGACCTGGTCTCTTATCTGAGCAGCTGTTAACCTGCTGTCAGGACTCTGAACATTTTTTATTACCTTTTTGTGCATTACTGCCCTTTTCCAAGATGGCATCTTTGGTCTCATGTGCACTGTGTCTTCCTGCTATAAAACTCCACCCCAGCCTTCAGTCTGTGCTAGAGTATTCTGCCTTGCATCCAGCTCCTGACCTGTGGCGACTCCCTGGCTATATACCTGCTCCTGTGAACCTGTGGGGTTATCCTGCTACTCTGCTCTGAGTTCCTGCTGCATACACCAGTTCCAGTAATCCTCCTTCATCTGCTGCTCGTGTTTACTCCCATCTGCATTTGCTGGACATGTAAGCTGTTTCTGCTCTGCAAGAACCTGAGACTATTACCCAGACCTCCTTGGTTGAGCTAAGATATTATTTGAATTGCCTTATAAGCATATCTATCTGTGTTTTGGACTAAGCAAGGACTTATTCGTGTCAAGTATCCTCAAGAATAATTGTGTTTCATAGACTTTCTGCGTGATTGCATTTTCCTCTGAAGTTTCCTATAGACTGCTGAGCTGCATTTGATATTTGCACCAAGTGTTGTGGACTTGAGTTTCTCTCTGCACCTGTTTGAATCACCGTGTGATAATATAGAGTTTACCACTTATAAAACTGTGTCCTGTAGTTGTCTTGTTCCACGCAAAGAGTCTCATGAGTTATCCCCTACAATTATTACAGGATACTCTAGCCTAAAAAAAAGGAGACTGCTGGAACAATGACTGCAGAAAGCAGACTAGAGCAGGTGTTTTCCATAATTAGATCACTGCAGAAAGATGTGGAAGGTCTCCAAAAGAAGTTTGGAAGCTTTGAACTCAATCAACAAGTGTTTGGACAGACTTTGCAGGACTTAAGCACCCGCATGGCAGCCCAGGAAAACAAACTTGCTGGCATAGAGTCCCAGTATGGACGGACTTTTCAGAACATAAGCGCGCAAATAGCTGCACAAGCGACTTTTCCCTCTGGGCAACCGCCACCAGCTAGCCCACCTAAGTTGCCCCCATTCAGATTTAACGGTGATCGCGACAAATTTCATGGCTTTGTGAATCAATGTATGCTATATTTTGATTTGCCTGCTGACCATTTTCCTAATGATAGATTCAATGTATTGTGTGTAATAATGCTGCTGACCGCACGAGCGCTCGCCTGGGCGAATCCGATGATGGAGTCTCGTGACCCACGTTAAATAACTTGGATGATTTCTTGGCCGCTATGGCATTAATGTTTGATGATCCTAATCGCCGTGCAACCGCTGAATCTGATTTATTGTCTTTACGCCAGGCAAAACGTTCTGTTATTGAGTATGCTACTGAATTCAGGAGATTAGCGGTAGATACCAATTGGGACAGTTATGCACAATTGCCTATTTTTAAAAGGGGTCTGTCTAGTATTGTAAAAGATGAACTAGCTCGCTCTGAGTCACCACAAGAGCTAGAGGCATTTATACAGCATTGTGTGCGCATTGACATTCGCCTTACTGAGCGTAGGCAGGAGAAGTTTGCTGCATATAACCGTATTTCTAACTTTTCCCTTCCTTCCAAAGAGCCTGCAGGTAAAACATCTCGGGAGGTGGAGGAGGTGCCCATGCAAATTGATTCCGTTCAGAGGCGCAAGATCAATGAGCGCCAGGAGCATCGCCTTCGTGAAAGTCTATGTTTCTACTGCGGCCAGTCTGACCACTTCTTGATCAATTGTCCTAGGTGTCCTAGACGCCCTAACAAGGTGCTAGCAGCAGTAGGGGAGTATGGCAACTGTGATGATGAATCTGACATCTCTGAATGTAGCCTGCCTTTAAACGCTGTATTCCATTCACTTTCTATGACTTCACCCCCCAAGGAGCTTAAGGAAAAGAACTCTCACTGTTCTCTCCCTATTAAGATCCTGTGTTCAGGACAGTGGATTTCCAGTGCAGCTATGATTGACTCTGGTGCAGCTGGCAATTTAATGGATATCGCATTTGCCAAGGAACATGGTATTGAAATTCAGCAAAGAGCCTCTCCAATTACCATGGAAACAGTGGATGGGTCACCTTTAATCTCTGGGCCTGTGGATCAGGAGACCGTACCCCTTGAAATTTTGTTGGAGCCTAATCATCAGGAGCAACTTTCTTTCTTGCTAATTTCTTCTCCTCATTTTCCTGTGATTTTAGGCATTCCTTGGTTACGTTCTCAGAACCCAATTATCAACTGGGAGACCAAGGAGATTATCTTTCCAACAAGGAGCAACTCAGCGTTAACAGAAGCTGTCCCTGAGTCCACGGCTACGGAACCACATGTACAGGTATTTTCTTTACCTCCAGCATATAAAGAGTTCTCTGACATCTGTGACAAGAAGAATGCAAATCAGCTTCCTCCACACAGGCATTATGACTGTCCCATTGATTTGCTTCCTGGGGCAGCTATTCCTTTTGGTAACGTATACCCTTTGGCGGCACCTGAGCTTCAAGCCTTAAAGGAGTATATTGATGAAAATCTGGCCAAAGGCTTCATATGTCCTTCTTCCTCACCAGCAGGGTGTTTTTTTGTAAAGAAGAAGGATGGGACCCTGAGACCCTGTTTTGACTATCGGGAACTCAATAAGGTAACCGTACGAAACCGTTACCCTTTGCCACTGATTCCCGAATTACTGGAAAGAGTCCGCCATGCTAAGGTGTTCTCTAAACTGGATCTTCGTGGGGCTTATAATTTGGTGCGTATTCGTCCAGGGGATGAGTGGAAGACAGCATTCAGATGCCGGTATGGACACTTTGAATCTCTTGTGATGCCCTTCGGGCTTTGTAACGCCCCTGCAACGTTTCAACACCTTGCTAATGACATTTTCAGAGATTTGTTGGACCAGTTTGTAGTGATCTATTTGGACGATATACTAATCTTTTCTGACTCTCTACAGGAACATGAAGAACATGTCAAAACTGTTTTAAGACGTCTGAAAGAGAACCATCTGTATATTAAGCCGGAGAAATGCGAGTTCCATCGTTCTGAGATACAGTTCTTAGGTTATATCATCTCTCCCCAGGGGCTGAACATGGAATCTGGTAAGATTCAGGCTATCCTTGACTGGCTGGTACCCAAGAATGTTAAGGAGGTCCAACGTTTTATTGGTTTTGCAAATTTCTACAGACACTTCATTTGAAATTTTTGTGATATTGTCCGTCCCATTACTTCCTTGACAAAGAAGGAAAAGCCCTTTAAGTGGTCATCACAGGCTCAAGAAGCTTTTGATCGGCTTAAGATCTGTTTCACATCAGCACCGCTGTTGATACACCCAGATCCAACACTTTCTTTCATTGTGGAGGTGGACGCTTCTGATAATGCTTTGGGGGCTATTCTCTCCCAAAGAACTGGAGAGAAGGGTCTGCTACATCCTTGTGCTTTCTTTTCCCATAGACTAACCTCAGCAGTGAAGAATTACGATATGGGAGACAAGGAATTGCTGGCTATTATTGCCGCTTTCAAAGAATGGAGGCATCATCTGCAAGGAGCTGCACAACAGATCATAGTGCTAACTGACCATCGCAATTTAGAGTTCCTTAGATCCGTTAGATGTCTTTCTCCTCGCCAGGCTCGTTGGAACTTCTTTTTAAATCAATTTAACTTTGTTATCTCGTACCGTCCAGGTTCTCGTAATGGGAAGGCTGATGCTTTATCCCGAATCCATGCTGCGGATTCCGTACCTGGAGCCCCGTCCAAGACCATTCTATCTGACGCCAATTTCATCGGAGTTATCCACGATCAGGACTTGTGGAAGGAGTGCAGGGAGGCCTATGACAGTGATGTATTTCTGGCCAACCCACCTGTGGATATTAATCTTGTCTTTAAGGGTGGCATGTGGTTCAGAGATCGACGTATCTACGTCCCTGAGGTCATCCGTCTGCAGATCCTCAAGTTGGTACATGACTCCAAGTTGGCTGGTCACAGGGGGGTACAGAAGACACAAGAGTTCCTGAGCCGATTCTTCTGGTGGCCAACTTGCCTGAAGGATACCAAGGACTATGTTCTCTCTTGCGAGGTATGTGCTCGTTACAAGACTACTCATGTGGCTCCTATGGGTCTTCTACAACCATTACCTGTTCCGTCCTGCCCTTGGGGGTCTATATCAATGGACTTTATTGTGGAGCTGCCTACATCGGGGGGCATGAATACAATCATGGTGGAAGTTGATCGCCTGACTAAAGCTGCTCATTTTGTTCCGTGCACCGGCCTCCCCTCAGCTAAAGATACAGTGAACTTGGTTATACAGAATGTCTTTCGGTTGCATGGGGTTCCGGATGAGATCATTTCTGACCGTGGAGTGCAGTTCACTTCATGATTCTGGAAGGGGTTTTGCTCTGCACTCAATATTAATGTCTGTCTCTCTTCTGCTTACCATCCCCAGACAAATGGTCAGACTGAGTGTACCAACCAGATGCTGGAACAATATCTAGGATGCTATGTCAACCATCTCCAGGATGACAATGACCCTAAGCACACAGCTAAAATAACAAAGGAGTGGCTTCAGAACAACTCTGTGACCATTTTTGACTGGCCCAGGAACAGCCCTGACCTAAACCCAATTGAGCATCTTTGGAGAGACCTGAAAATGGCTGTCCACCAACGTTCACCATCCAACCTGATGGAACAGGAGAGGATCTGCAAGGAAGAATGGAGGAGGATCCCTAAATCCAGGTATGAAAAACTTGCTGCATCATTCCCAAGAATACTCATGGCTGTACTAGCTCAAAAGGGTGCTTCTACTCAATACTGAGCAAAGGGTCTTATGACCATGTGATATTTCAGTTTTTCTTTTTTAATAAGATTACCAAAATTTCTATATTTCTGGTTTTTTTTCAGTCAAGATGGGGTGCAGAGTGTACATTAATGAGAAAAAATGAACTTTTTTGAATTTACCAAATGGCTGCAATAAAACAAAGAGTGAAACATTTTAAGGGGTCTGAATACTTTCCGTACCCACTGTATATGGGGGGGCAAGATGTATATTTATGGGGGGGAGGCAGAAAATGGGACTATGAAGGATATATGGTGGTCCCAGAGAGAAATATGGGGAGGCAGGACAAGGGACATATGAGGGCCAGTATATATAGCTGGGAGGGCAGGATGGATATCTGGGGACATATTATAAAATAAAGGGGGCCAGGCTGGGCCAGATTATTAAATAAAGAGGACCAGGATGAGGGACTTAATTATTGTTTGGGGGCCAGAATGAGGAATATGCTATATTAGTTTATGGTGACAAGTGAGGAACATAATTTATTTAGTGTCCAATTAGGGACATTATTACTACTGTAAAATAATTTACTTTTTAAGAAACTGTTTTCCATGGAGGGAACAAAAGGGATGTCCTGTTACAGTGCAGGGCGGCACTACGTCGCTTTTTTTCTTCATGTAACGTAGTGTAGGAGTCAGGGAAAAAGAAGGGAAAGTGCTCTGGAAAGGATCAGCTACTGAAGATGAGTCTTGGCTGGTAGAAGTGATGGCAGTCTGTGCTTGTTAAAGAAGAAAAGTGAAGATGAAGGACGTCAACTACAGACGTCACTGGTGAGTCAGTGTATTACATGTACATGCACACAATACACTATATACTGTGTACAGAGCTCCCTGTGTAAAATGTCACCGGTGATCACCTGTACACTATACACTATTTACAGAACTTCTGTGTATAATGTCACTGGATATCACTGTATTACCTGTACACTATACACTATATACAGAACTTCTGTGTATACTGTCACTGGTGATCACTGTATTACCTGTACACGGACAATATATATATATATAGAGAGAGAGAGAGAGAGAGAGAGAGCTCCTGTGTATAATGTCACTGGTAGTCACTGTATTATCTGTACATTATAATCCCAAGGATAAACAGTCGCACTCAGTATTCCTTTAAGTTGCAAACAATTTAGAATTTTATTTTCCAAACACCAAAATTAAATGATTCACCGCAGTTGAGACAATAAGGTATTCCTATGGTATAAGGTAACGTTTCGACCCACTAGGTCTTTATCAAACCTTGCTCATAGTAGAAAGGCAAGGAGAGAAAATATTTCATGAGAGGTGCTGGAGTCCCATTAGGGGCTACTTGTATGCTGCATCTGTACACTATATACAACGCTACTGTGTACAATGTTACTGATGATCACTGTATTATCTTACACTGACACTGTATACAGAGCTCCTGTATATAATGTGACCGGTGATCACTGTATTATCTGTACACTAACACTATTTACTGAGCTCCTGTGTATAATGTCACTGGTGATCCCTGTATTACCTGTACACTATATACTATATAGAGAGCTCCTGTGTATAATGTCAATGGTGATCGCTTTATTACCTGTGCACTGACACTATATACAGAGCTCCTGTGTATAATGTTAATGGTTGTAATAACAGTGTTGTTAGTATTGTGGTTTGTATTCATGATCAGTATTGTAGTATTCGGTCACTATGTGGTGGTATTTTGTGGTCTGGTCATGGTGTGGCAGTATTTCTCCTTGTATGTGGTATTATTTGGTCCCTATATGCTGGTAATATGTCATGTAATTCGGTCACTGTGTGGTGGTAATTAGAGATGAGCGAATTTGCTCGGGTTCCCTCTTATTCATCAAGTTATAATGCTTGCCCAATAAGTTGGAGAGGAAATCTGGCTTCCTGGATCGCGCAGGTCGATCAGCTGACCAGCGCCGCAGCTGCGTTTGTCGCGGCTGTGTCACAGTCATGACATATGCATGGAGAGCCTGTGTGTTGGGCTCTTCATACATTTGTCATGACTATAACACAGTCGAAGCACATGCAGCTGCGGCGCCGATCAGTTGATTGGCCGGTGCGATCCAGGAAGCCTGGTTCCCTCTGCAGTTTATGTGGCAAGCGCTATAGCTTGCCGAGTAAGAGGGAACCCAAGCAAGTTTGCTCATCTCTAGTGGTTATATGTGGTCTGGTCATGGTGTGGCTGTATTTGTTCCTTCTATGTAGTATTATTCGGTCACTATGTGGTGGTAACATGTGGTCTGGTCAAGGTGTGGCGTTATTTCTTCCCTGTATGTGGTATTATTGGTCTTGGTATAGTGAATTGTGTTGAGTATTGCAGTAATTTGTTCTCTCTGATATTAATTAGGGGAAGATTCTTTATTTCTATTAGAAATGAGATACTTGGAACACAGCGGCTGATATGCACTTACAAGGGTTCTACTGTGAAAAAAATAATCACCTCTCTACAGGATAAGTGATAATATCAGAAAAAAAATTCTACACAGGAACCAATCATAATAAAAAAAATACAAAATTTTATTAACAAAAAAGAACCGAATAGACAGACAAGGTTATTAAAAAATGGGAAACCAAAAAATTGACAGCAGGAACCCACCACATGTTATAAAGAGGTTGTACATGGAGATTGTTAAGCTAGCACACTTCACAGGATAATGCATCCAAGAAAGAGCCAAAAATTCCAAGTGAAAAAAGAAGTTTGCCCAGAAGAAGGCCAGAGCCAAAACCAGAGGTAACCTTTGTACCATCTTGATTTTTTCCCTTGTAGTCCATCACACTCCTTCAGGATAAAGTTTTTTATCACTAGGAATTTTTAGCTCTTTCTTGGATGCATTATCCTGAAGTGTCCTAGCTTAAAAATCTCCATCTACAACCTCTTTATAACATGTGGTGGGTTCCTGGTGCCAATTTTTTGGTTTCCCACTTTTTAATAACTTTGTCTTTTTGGTTCTTCTTTGTCAATAAAGTTTTGTATTTTTTATTATGATTGGTTTTTGGTACATTTTTTCTTTTTCTGATTCTACCATATTGTACTGAACCCTATATACATACCTCCCAACTTTTGAAGATGGCAAAGAGGGACAAAGTTTGCGGCAAATTTTAGGCCACGCCTCTGACCACACCCATTCATAATTAGTCACACCCATATCCACGTCCCAACCACACCCATTTAGCACTGCTGATCACACTGTTTCATATACAATAATTCTAAACAAAAAAATATGGCCACACAGTGCTCCATACCGTATAATGGCCACACATGATGCTCAATACTGTATAATGGCCACACATGATGCTCCATACTGTATAATGGCTGTTATGATCCTTAGTGGTTGAGGATCACAAATTACTCCAACTAAGTAACGAAACATAGGACAAGCTCTAGGGAGGTGGCAAACTGGACTGACCCAAAACTGAACCTATCCAACACACTAGAGGTAGCCGGTGAACGTGCCTAAAAATACTAGACGTCTCGAGCCAACCTGAGGAACTAACTACCCCTAGAGAGAAAGAAAGACCTCTCTTGCCTCCAGAGAAATAATCCCCAAAGATATAGAAGCCCCCAACATATAATAACGGTGAGGTAAGAGGAAGGCACATACACAGGGGTGAAAGCAGATTCAGCAAATGAGGCCCACTAATACTAGATAGCAGAAAATAGGAAAGGGGTCTGTGCGGTCAGTAAAAAACCCTTACAAAATATCCACCCTGAGATTTCAAGAACCCCCGCACCAACTAACGGTGTGGGGGGAGAAACTCAGTCCCCTAGAGCAACCAGCAAGCAAGGAAATCACATTTTAGCAAGCTGGACAAGAAACATGATAAATGCTGAAAATCAAAAATGAACAAACAAAAACTTAGCTTGTCTTGGAGAGACTGGGAGCAAGGTAGTCACAAGGAATCTGAAGAGCACTGAATACATTGATAGCAGGCAAGGAACTGATTATCCAGGTGAGCTAAATAGGAAACCAACCAAGGATAATGAACCAGCTGATGCTGCCACCTGCAGAAAGACAACACTACACAGTACCGCTTATGACCACTAGAGGGAGCCCAAAAATAGAGTTCACAACAGTACCCCCCCTTGAGGAGGGGTCACCGAACCCTCATCAAGACCCCCAGGGCGATCCGGATGAGCAGCGTGGAAGGCACGAACCAAATCGGCCGCATGAACATCAGAGGCGACAACCCAGGAATTATCCTCCTGACCATAGCCCTTCCATTTAACCAAATACTGAAGTCTCCGTCTAGAGATACGAGAATCCAAAATCTTCTCCACCACGTACTCCAATTCGCCCTCGACCAGCACACTAGAGGTAGCCGGTGAACGTGCCTAAAAATACTAGACGTCTCGAGCCAGCCTGAGGAACTAACTACCCCTAGAGAGAAAGAAAGACCTCTCTTGCCTCCAGAGAAATAATCCCCAAAGATATAGAAGCTCCCAACATATAATAACGGTGAGGTAAGAGGAAGGCACATACACAGGGGTGAAAGCAGATTCAGCAAATGAGGCCCACTAATACTAGATAGCAGAAAATAGGAAAGGGGTCTGTGCGGTCAGTAAAAAACCCTTACAAAATATCCACCCTGAGATTTCAAGAACCCCCGCACCAACTAACGGTGTGGGGGGAGAAACTCAGTCCCCTAGAGCAACCAGCAAGCGAGGAAATCACATTTTAGCAAGCTGGACAAGAAACATGATAAATGCTGAAAATCAAAAATGAACAAACAAAAACTTAGCTTGTCTTGGAGAGACTGGGAGCAAGGTAGTCACAAGGAATCTGAAGAGCACTGAATACATTGATAGCAGGCAAGGAACTGATTATCCAGGTGAGCTAAATAGGAAACCAACCAAGGATAATGAACCAGCTGATGCTGCCACCTGCAGAAAGACAACTGTTGTGATTTTGCTTTTTGCTCCCTCTAGTGGTCATTAGTGATTTGACTCTGGAGCGTCTGTCTTTTCCTATATCCTCACCTGGGCCGTTAGTTCAGGGGCGTTGCTATATAAGCTCCCTGGACCTTCAGTTCAAGGCCTGGCATCGTTGAAATCAGAGCTAATCTGCTGTGCTCTTGTCCTCTGATCCTGGTTCCTGTTTTTCAAGCTAAGTCTGCTTCTTTGCTTTTTGCTTTTGTTTTGTTTGGTATTTTTGTCCAGCTTGTTCCTATCTGTATCCTGACCTTTGCTGGAAGCTCTAGGGGGCTGGTGTTCTCCCCCCGGACCGTTAGACGGTTCGGGGGTTCTTGAATCTCCAGCGTGGATTTTTATAGGGTTTTTGTTGACCAGATAAGTTATCTTGCTATATTCTGCTATTAGTAAGCTGGCCTCTCTTTGCTGAACCTGGTTCATTTCTGTGTTTGTCATTTCCTCTTACCTCACCGTTATTATTTGTGGGGGGCTTGTATCTTGCTTTGGGGTCCCTTTCTCTGGAGGCAAGAGAGGTCTTTGTTTTCTTCTCCTAGGGGTAGTTAGATTCTCCGGCTGGCGCGAGTCATCTAGCGATCACCGTAGGCATGATCCCCGGCTACTTCTAGTGTTGGCGTTAGGAGTAGCTATTTGGTCAACCCAGTTACCACAGCCCTATGAGCTGGATTTTTGTATCTTGCAGACTTACACATTCCTCTGAGACCCTGTCCACTGGGGTCATAACAGTATGCCAGGCCTGTATTAAATGTTTAATGCATTGCAGAAGTGGGATTATAAGAAAGAAAATTTTGAGGTTTTTTTTTTTTTTTTCCCTCTCTCATTTTTTTTTTTTTTTTTCTTTTCCCCTTTACCTCAGAGTGGCTTAAGCTTGCTGCAGACATGAATGTCCAGACCTTGATTACAAGTGTGGACCAGCTTGCCGCTCGTGTGCAGGGTATACAAGATTATGTTACCAGAAATCCTAGGTCTGAACCCAAGATTCCGATTCCTGAACTGTTTTCAGGAGACCGATTTAAGTTTAGGAATTTCAGGAATAATTGTAAATTATTTTTGTCCCTGAAACCTTGTTCGTCTGGAGACTCTGCTCAACAAGTAAAAATTGTTATTTCATTCTTACGGGGTGACCCTCAGGATTGGGCTTTTTCGTTGGCGCCAGGAGAACCGGCATTGGCTGATATTGATGCGTTTTTTCTGGCGCTCGGTTTACTTTATGAGGAACCCAATCTTGAGATTCAGGCAGAGAAAGCCTTGCTGGCTATGTCTCAGGGCCAGGACGAGGCTGAGGTGTATTGCCAAAAATTTCGGAAATGGTCCGTGCTGACACATTGGAACGAGTGTGCACTGGCCGCTAATTTTAGAAATGGCCTTTCTGAGGCCATTAAGAACGTTATGGTGGGTTTTCCCATTCCCACAGGTCTGAATGATACCATGTCCCTGGCTATTCAAATTGACCGGCGGTTGCGGGAGCGCAAAACCGCAAATTCCCTCATGTTGTTGTCTGAACAGACACCTGATGTGATGCAATGTGATAGAAAAACCGCAAATTCCCTAATGGTGTTGTCTGAACGGACACCTGATTTGATGCAATGTGATAGAATCCTGACTAGAAATGAGAGGAAAATTCATAGACGCCGGAATGGCTTGTGCTACTACTGTGGTGATTCTACACATGTTATCTCAGCATGCTCTAAACGTATATCTAAGGTTGTTAGTCCTGTCACCGTTGGTAATTTGCATCCTAAGTTTATTCTGTCTGTAACTTTGATTTGCTCACTGTCATCTTATCCTGTCATGGCGTTTGTAGATTCAGGTGCTGCCCTGAGTCTTATGGATCTCTCATTTGCTAAGCGCTGTGGTTTTATTCTTGAACCATTAGAAAATCCTATCCCTCTTAGGGGTATTGATGCTACGCCATTGGCAGAAAATAAGCCGCAGTATTGGACACAGGTTACCATGTGCATGACTCCTGAACACCGCGAGGTGATACGTTTTCTCGTTCTACATAAAATGCATGATTTGGTTGTTTTGGGGCTGCCATGGTTACAGACCCATAATCCAGTCCTTGACTGGAAGGCTATGTCAGTGTCTAGTTGGGGCTGTCGTGGTATTCATGAGGATTCCCTGCCTGTGTCTATTGCTTCTTCTACGCCTTCGGAAGTTCCGGAGTACTTGTCTGATTATCAGGATGTCTTTAGCGAGTCCAGGTCCAGTGCATTGCCTCCTCATAGGGAATGTGACTGTGCAATAGATTTGATTCCAGGCAGTAAATTTCCTAAGGGAAGACTGTTTAATCTGTCGATACCTGAACATACCGCTATGCGTTCATATATCAAGGAGTCTCTGGAGAAAGGACACATCCGTCCGTCTTCTTCCCCTCTTGGTGCGGGATTCTTTTTTGTGGCTAAAAAGGACGGATCTTTGAGGCCTTGTATTGACTATCGGCTTTTAAATAAGATCACTGTCAAATTTCAGTATCCTTTGCCGCTGTTGTCTGACTTGTTTGCCCGGATTAAAGGTGCCAAGTGGTTTACCAAGATAGACCTTCGTGGTGCGTACAACCTTGTGCGCATTAAGCAAGGGGATGAATGGAAAACCGCATTCAATACGCCCGAAGGTCATTTTGAGTACTTGGTGATGCCTTTTGGGCTCTCTAATGCCCCTTCAGTTTTTCAGTCCTTTATGCATGACATTTTCCGGAACTATCTGGATAAATTTCTGATCATTTATCTGGATGATATTCTGGTTTTTTCTGATAATTGGGACTCGCATGTGGAGCAGGTCAGGATGGTCTTTAAAATTTTGCGTGAAAATTCTTTGTTTGTCAAGGGCTCAAAGTGTCTTTTTGGTGTACAGAAGGTTCCCTTTTTGGGGTTCATTTTTTCCCCTTCTGCTGTGGAGATGGACCCAGTCAAGGTCCGAGCTATTCTTGATTGGACTCAGCCCTCGTCAGTTAAGAGTCTTCAGAAGTTCTTGGGTTTCGCTAACTTCTACCGTCGTTTTATCGCTAACTTTTCTAGCATTGTGAAACCTTTGACGGATATGACCAAGAAGGGCTCCGATGTGGTTAATTGGGCTCCTGCTGCCGTGGAGGCTTTCCAGGAGTTGAAACGTCGGTTTACTTCGGCGCCTGTTTTGTGCCAGCCTGATGTCTCGCTTCCCTTTCAAGTTGAGGTGGATGCTTCAGAGATTGGAGCAGGGGCCGTTTTGTCGCAGAGAGGCCCTGGTTGCTCTGTTATGAGACCTTGCGCCTTTTTCTCTAGGAAGTTTTCGCCTGCGGAGCGAAATTATGATGTGGGCAATCGGGAGTTGTTGGCCATGAAATGGGCATTTGAGGAGTGGCGTCATTGGCTCGAGGGTGCTAAGCATCGTGTGGTGGTCTTGACTGATCACAAAAATCTGATGTATCTCGAGTCTGCTAAACGCCTGAATCCTAGACAGGCCCGCTGGTCATTGTTTTTCTCCCGTTTTAACTTTGTTGTCTCGTATTTACCAGGTTCAAAGAATGTGAAGGCCGATGCTCTTTCCAGTAGCTTTGTGCCTGATGCTCCTGGAGTCGCTGAACCTGTTGGTATTCTTAAGGATGGTATTATCTTGTCAGCTATTTCTCCAGATCTGCGACGTGTGTTGCAGAGATTTCAGGCTGATAGGCCTGATTCTTGTCCACCTGACAGACTGTTTGTGCCTGATAAGTGGACCAGCAGAGTCATTTCCGAGGTTCATTCCTCGGTGTTGGCAGGTCACCCAGGAATTTTTGGCACCAGAGATCTGGTGGCCAGATCCTTTTGGTGGCCTTCCTTGTCTAGGGATGTGCGGTCATTTGTACAGTCCTGTGGGACTTGTGCTCGAGCTAAGCCTTGCTGTTCTCGTGCCAGCGGGTTGCTCTTGCCCTTGCCTGTCCCTAAGAGACCTTGGACACATATCTCCATGGATTTCATTTCTGATCTTCCGGTGTCTCAGGGCATGTCTGTTATCTGGGTGATATGTGATCGCTTCTCCAAGATGGTCCATTTGGTTCCTTTGCCTAAACTGCCTTCCTCTTCCGATCTGGTTCCTGTGTTTTTCCAGAACGTGGTTCGTTTGCACGGCATCCCTGAGAATATTGTGTCAGACAGAGGATCCCAGTTCGTTTCCAGATTCTGGCGATCCTTTTGTAGTAGGATGGGCATTGACTTGTCGTTTTCGTCTGCTTTCCATCCTCAGACTAATGGACAGACGGAGCGAACTAATCAGACTTTGGAGGCTTATTTGAGGTGTTTTGTCTCTGCTGATCAGGACGATTGGGTGACCTTCTTGCCGTTGGCTGAGTTTGCCCTTAATAATCGGGCTAGTTCCGCCACCTTGGTTTCGCCGTTTTTCTGCAACTCTGGTTTCCACCCTCGTTTTTCTTCGGGTCATGTGGAACCTTCTGACTGCCCTGGGGTGGATTCTGTGGTGGATAGGTTGCAGCGGATCTGGAATCTTGTGGTGGACAACTTGAAGTTGTCACAGGAGAGGGCTCAGCGCTTTGCCAACCGCCGCCGCGGTGTGGGTCCCCGACTACGTGTTGGGGATTTGGTGTGGCTTTCTTCCCGCTTTGTTCCTATGAAGGTTTCCTCTCCCAAATTTAAACCTCGTTTTATTGGTCCTTACAAGATATTGGAAATTCTTAATCCTGTATCCTTTCGCCTGGATCTACCTGTGTCGTTTGCTATCCACAACGTGTTTCATAGGTCCTTGTTGCGGCGGTACGTTGTGCCTGTGGTTCCTTCTGCTGAGCCTCCTGCTCCGGTGTTGGTTGAGGGCGAGTTGGAGTACGTGGTGGAGAAGATCTTGGATTCTCGTCTCTCCAGGCGGAGGCTTCAGTACCTGGTCAAGTGGAAGGGCTATGGTCAGGAAGATAATTCCTGGGTGGTCGCCTCTGATGTTCATGCGGCCGATTTAGTTCGTGCCTTTCATGCCGCTCATCCTGATCGCCCTGGTGGTCGTGGTGAGGGTTCGGTGACCCCTCACTAAGGGGGGGGTACTGTTGTGATTTTGCTTTTTGCTCCCTCTAGTGGTCATTAGTGATTTGACTCTGGAGCGTCTGTCTTTTCCTATATCCTCACCTGGGCCGTTAGTTCAGGGGCGTTGCTATATAAGCTCCCTGGACCTTCAGTTCAAGGCCTGGCATCGTTGAAATCAGAGCTAATCTGCTGTGCTCTTGTCCTCTGATCCTGGTTCCTGTTTTTCAAGCTAAGTCTGCTTCTTTGCTTTTTGCTTTTGTTTTGTTTGGTATTTTTGTCCAGCTTGTTCCTATCTGTATCCTGACCTTTGATGGAAGCTCTAGGGGGCTGGTGTTCTCCCCCCGGACCGTTAGACGGTTCGGGGGTTCTTGAATCTCCAGCGTGGATTTTTATAGGGTTTTTGTTGACCAGATAAGTTATCTTGCTATATTCTGCTATTAGTAAGCTGGCCTCTCTTTGCTGAACCTGGTTCATTTCTGTGTTTGTCATTTCCTCTTACCTCACCGTTATTATTTGTGGGGGGCTTGTATCTTGCTTTGGGGTCCCTTTCTCTGGAGGCAAGAGAGGTCTTTGTTTTCTTCTCCTAGGGGTAGTTAGATTCTCCGGCTGGCGCGAGTCATCTAGCGATCACCGTAGGCATGATCCCCGGCTACTTCTAGTGTTGGCGTTAGGAGTAGCTATTTGGTCAACCCAGTTACCACAGCCCTATGAGCTGGATTTTTGTATCTTGCAGACTTACACGTTCCTCTGAGACCCTGTCCACTGGGGTCATAACAGTCAACACTACACAGTACCGCTTGTGACCACTAGAGGGAGCCCAAAAATAGAGTTCACAACAGTACCCCCCCCTTGAGGAGGGGTCACCGAACCCTCATCAAGACCCCCAGGGCGATCCGGATGAGCAGCGTGGAAGGCACGAACCAAATCGGCCGCATGAACATCAGAGGCGACAACCCAGGAATTATCCTCCTGACCATAGCCCTTCCATTTAACCAAATACTGAAGTCTCCGTCTAGAGATACGAGAATCCAAAATCTTCTCCACCACGTACTCCAATTCGCCCTCGACCAGCACACTAGAGGTAGCCGGTGAACGTGCCTAAAAATACTAGACTGTTATGACCCCAATGGCGAGGGTCTCAGAGGAACGTGGAAGTCTGCAGAATACAAAAATCCAGCTCATAGGGCAGTGGTAACTGGGTTGACCATATATCTACTCCTAACGCCAACACTAGAAGTAGCCGGGGATCATTCCTACGTTGATTCTAGATGACACGCGCCAGCCGGAGAATCTAGCTACCCCTAGTAGAGGAAAACAAAGACCTTTCTTGCCTCCAGAGAAGGGGACCCCAAAGCTGGATAGAAGCCCCCCACAAATAATGACGGTGAGGTAAGAGGAAATGACAAACACAGAAATGAACCAGGTTTAGCACAGAGAGGCCCGCTTACTGATAGCAGAATAAAGAAAGGTAACTTATATGGTCAACAAAAACCCTATCAAAATCCACACTGGAAATTCAAGAACCCCCGAACCGTCTAACGGTCCGGGGGGAGAACACCAGCCCCCTAGAGCTTCCAGCAAAGGTCAGGATATAGATTTGGAACAAGCTGGACAAAAATACAAAACCAAAACAAATAGCAAAAAGCAAAAGGCAGACTTAGCTGAAATAACTGGAACCAGGATCAGTAGACAAGAGCACAGCAGACTAGCTCTGATAACTACGTTGCCAGGCATTGAACTGAAGGTCCAGGGAGCTTATATAGCAACACCCCTAACTAACGACCCAGGTGCGGATAAAAGGAATGACAGAAAAACCAGAGTCAAAAAACTAGTAACCACTAGAGGGAGCAAAAAGCAAATTCACAACAGTACCCCCCCCTTAGTGAGGGGTCACCGAACCCTCACCACGACCACCAGGGCGATCAGGATGAGCGGCATGAAAGGCACGAACTAAATCGGCCGCATGAACATCAGAGGCGACCACCCAGGAATTATCCTCCTGACCATAGCCCTTCCACTTGACCAGGTACTGAAGCCTCCGCCTGGAGAGGCGAGAATCCAAGATCTTCTCCACCACGTACTCCAACTCGCCCTCAACCAACACCGGAGCAGGAGGCTCAGCAGAAGGAACTACAGGCACAATGTACCGCCGCAACAAGGACCTATGAAATACATTGTGAATAGCAAACGACACAGGAAGATCCAGACGAAAAGATACAGGATTAAGGATTTCCAATATCTTGTAAGGCCCAATAAAACGAGGTTTAAATTTGGGAGAGGAGACCTTCATAGGAACAAAGCGGGAAGAAAGCCACACCAAATCCCCAACGCGTAGTCGGGGACCCACACCGCGGCGGCGGTTGGCAAAGCGCTGAGCCTTCTCCTGTGACAACTTCAAGTTGTCCACCACATGATTCCAGATCTGCTGCAACCTATCCACCACAGAATCCACCCCAGGACAGTCAGAAGGCTCCACATGACCCGAAGAAAAGCGAGGATGGAAACCAGAGTTGCAGAAAAAAGGCGAAACCAAGGTGGCGGAACTAGCCCGATTATTAAGGGCAAACTCAGCCAACGGCAAGAATGTCACCCAATCGTCCTGATCAGCAGAGACAAAACACCTCAAATAAGCCTCCAAAGTCTGATTGGTTCGCTCCGTCTGTCCATTAGTCTGAGGATGGAAAGCAGACGAAAACGACAAATCAATGCCCATCCTACTACAAAAGGATCGCCAGAACCTGGAAACGAACTGGGATCCTCTGTCTGACACAATATTCTCAGGGATGCCGTGCAAACGAACCACGTTCTGGAAAAACACAGGAACCAGATCGGAAGAGGAAGGCAGCTTAGGCAAAGGAACCAAATGGACCATCTTGGAGAAGCGATCACATATCACCCAGATAACGGACATGCCCTGAGATAGCGGAAGATCAGAAATGAAATCCATGGAGATATGTGTCCAAGGTCTCTTCGGGACAGGCAAGGGCAAGAGCAAACCGCTGGCACG
The DNA here is from genome assembly GCF_051348905.1 of Ranitomeya variabilis. Classification (NCBI taxonomy): domain Eukaryota; kingdom Metazoa; phylum Chordata; class Amphibia; order Anura; family Dendrobatidae; genus Ranitomeya; species Ranitomeya variabilis. Next base: position 178,631,524 of record NC_135236.1, on the reverse strand, counting down.
AGAACAGCAAGGCTTAGCTCGAGCACAAGTCCCACAGGACTGCACAAATGACCGCACATCCCATGACAAGGAAGGCCACCAAAAGGACCTGGCCACCAGATCTCTGGTGCCAAAAATTCCCGGGTGACCTGCCAACACCGAGGAATGAACCTCGGAAATGACTCTGCTGGTCCACTTATCCGGGACAAACAGTCTGTCAGGTGGACAAGACTCAGGCCTATCAGCCTGAAATCTCTGCAACACATGTCGCAGATCCGGAGAAATAGCTGACAAGATAACTCCATCTTTAAGAATACCAGCAGGATCAGCGACTCCAGGAGCATCAGGCACAAAGCTCCTAGAAAGAGCATCGGCCTTCACATTCTTTGAACCTGGTAAATACGAGACAACAAAATCAAAGCGGGAGAAAAACAATGACCAGCGGGCCTGTCTCGGATTAAGGCGTTTAGCAGACTCGAGATACATCAGATTTTTGTGATCAGTCAAGACCACCACACGATGCTTAGCACCCTCGAGCCAATGACGCCACTCCTCAAATGCCCATTTCATGGCCAACAACTCCCGATTGCCCACATCATAATTTCGCTCGGCAGGCGAAAACTTCCTAGAGAAAAAGGCACAAGGTTTCATAACAGAGCAACCAGGGCCTCTCTGCGACAAAACGGCCCCTGCCCCAATCTCCGAAGCATCCACCTCAACCTGAAAGGGAAGTGAGACGTCAGGCTGGCACAAAACAGGCGCCGAAGTAAACCGGCGTTTCAACTCCTGGAAAGCCTCCACGGCAGCAGGAGCCCAGTTAGCTACATCGGAGCCCTTCTTGGTCATATCCGTCAAAGGTTTCACAATGCTAGAAAAATTAGCGATAAAACGACGGTAGAAGTTAGCGAAGCCCAAGAACTTCTGAAGACTCTTAACTGACGAGGGCTGAGTCCAATCAAGAATAGCTCGGACCTTGACTGGGTCCATCTCCACAGCAGAAGGGGAAAAAATGAACCCCAAAAAGGGAACCTTCTGTACACCAAAGAGACACTTTGAGCCCTTGACAAACAAAGAATTTTCACGCAAAATTTTAAAGACCAACCTGACCTGCTCCACATGCGAATCCCAATCATCAGAAAAAACCAAAATATCATCCAGGTAAACAATCAAAAATTTATCCAGATACTTCCGGAAAATGTCATGCATAAAGGACTGAAAAACTGAACGCGCATTGGAGAGCCCAAAAGGCATCACCAAGTACTCAAAATGACCTTCGGGCGTATTGAATGCGGTTTTCCATTCATCACCTTGCTTAATGCGCACAAGGTTGTACGCACCACGAAGGTCTATCTTGGTGAACCACTTGGCACCCTTAATCCGGGCAAACAAGTCAGACAACAGCGGTAAAGGATACTGAAATTTGACAGTGATCTTATTTAAAAGCCGATAATCAATACAAGGTCTCAAAGATCCGTCCTTTTTTGCCACAAAAAAGAATCCCGCACCAAGAGGGGAAGAAGACGGACGAATATGTCCTTTTTCCAGAGACTCCTTGATATATGAACGCATAGCGGTATGTTCAGGTACCGACAGATTAAACAGTCTTCCCTTAGGAAATTTACTGCCTGGGATCAAATCTATAGCACAGTCACAGTCCCTATGAGGAGGCAGTGCACTGGACTCAGACTCACTGAAGACATCCTGATAATCAGACAAATACTCCGGAACTTCCGAAGGCGTAGAAGAAGCAATAGACACAGGCAGGGAATCCTCATGAATACCACGACAGCCCCAACTTGAGACTGACATAGCCTTCCAGTCCAGGACTGGATTATGGGTCTGTAACCATGGCAGCCCTAAAACGACCAAATCATGCATTTTATGTAAAACCAGGAAACGTATCACCTCGCGGTGTTCAGGAGTCATGCACATGGTAACCTGAGTCCAATACTGCGGTTTATTTGCTGCCAATGGTGTAGCATCAATACCCCTAAGAGGAATAGGATTTTCTAATGGTTCAAGAGTAAATCCACAGCGCTTAGCAAATGAGAGATCCATGAGACTCAGGGCAGCACCTGAATCTACAAACGCCATGACAGGATAAGATGACAGTGAGCAAATCAAAGTTACAGACAGAATAAATTTAGGTTGCAAATTACCAACGGTGACAGGACTAACAACCTTAGCTATACGTTTAGAGCATGCTGAGATAACATGTGTAGAATCACCACAGTAGTAGCACAAGCCATTCCGGCGTCTATGAATTTTCCGCTCATTTCTAGTCAGGATTCTATCACATTGCATTAAATCAGGTGTCTGTTCAGACAACACCATGAGGGAATTTGCGGTTTTGCGCTCCCGCAACCGCCGGTCAATTTGAATAGCCAGTGCCATAGTATCATTCAGACCTGTGGGAATGGGAAAACCCACCATAAAATTCTTAATGGCTTCAGAAAGGCCATTTCTAAAATTAGCGGCCAGTGCACACTCGTTCCAATGTGTCAGCACGGACCATTTCCGAAATTTTTGGCAATACACTTCAGCCTCGTCCTGCCCCTGAGACATAGACAGCAAGGCCTTTTCTGCCTGAATCTCAAGATTGGGTTCCTCATAAAGTAAACCGAGCGCCAGAAAAAACGCATCAAGATCAGCCAATGCCGGATCTCCTGGCGCCAGCGAAAAAGCCCAATCCTGAGGGTCGCCCCGTAAGAACGAAATAACAATTTTTACTTGCTGAGCAGAATCTCCTGATGAACAGGGTCTCAGGGACAAAAACAATTTACAATTATTCACGAAATTCCTAAACTTAAACCTGTCTCCGGAAAACAGTTCAGGAATCGGTATTTTAGGTTCTGACCTAGGATTTCTGATAACATAGTCTTGTATGCCCTGCACACGAGTAGCCAGCTGGTCCACACTTGTAATCAAGGTCTGGACATTCATGTCTGCAGCAAGCATAGCCACTCTGAGGTAAAGGGGAAGGAGAAAAAAAAAACTCAGAATCTTCTTTCTTATAATCCCTCTTCTGCAATGCATTAAACATTTAATACTGGCCTGGCAAACTGTTGTGACCCCAATGGCGAGGGTCTCAGAGGAACGTGGAAGTCTGCAGAATACAAAAATCCAGCTCATAGGGCAGTGGTAACTGGGTTGACCATATATCTACTCCTAACGCCAACACTAGAAGTAGCCGGGGATCATTCCTACGTTGATTCTAGATGACACGCGCCAGCCGGAGAATCTAGCTACCCCTAGTAGAGGAAAACAAAGACCTTTCTTGCCTCCAGAGAAGGGGACCCCAAAGCTGGATAGAAGCCCCCCACAAATAATGACGGTGAGGTAAGAGGAAATGACAAACACAGAAATGAACCAGGTTTAGCACAGAGAGGCCCGCTTACTGATAGCAGAATAAAGAAAGGTAACTTATATGGTCAACAAAAACCCTATCAAAATCCACACTGGAAATTCAAGAACCCCCGAACCGTCTAACGGTCCGGGGGGAGAACACCAGCCCCCTAGAGCTTCCAGCAAAGGTCAGGATATAGATTTGGAACAAGCTGGACAAAAATACAAAACCAAAACAAATAGCAAAAAGCAAAAGGCAGACTTAGCTGAAATAACTGGAACCAGGATCAGTAGACAAGAGCACAGCAGACTAGCTCTGATAACTACGTTGCCAGGCATTGAACTGAAGGTCCAGGGAGCTTATATAGCAACACCCCTAACTAACGACCCAGGTGCGGATAAAAGGAATGACAGAAAAACCAGAGTCAAAAAACTAGTAACCACTAGAGGGAGCAAAAAGCAAATTCACAACACTAGACGTCTCGAGCCAGCCTGAGGAACTAACTACCCCTAGAGAGAAAGAAAGACCTCTCTTGCCTCCAGAGAAATAATCCCCAAAGATATAGAAGCCCCCAACATATAATAATGGTGAGGTAAGAGGAAGGCACATACACAGGGGTGAAAGCAGATTCAGCAAATGAGGCCCACTAATACTAGATAGCAGAAAATAGGAAAGGGGTCTGTGCGGTCAGTAAAAAACCCTTACAAAATATCCACCCTGAGATTTCAAGAACCCCCGCACCAACTAACGGTGTGGGGGGAGAAACTCAGTCCCCTAGAGCAACCAGCAAGCGAGGAAATCACATTTTAGCAAGCTGGACAAGAAACATGATAAATGCTGAAAATCAAAAATGAACAAACAAAAACTTAGCTTGTCTTGGAGAGACTGGGAGCAAGGTAGTCACAAGGAATCTGAAGAGCACTGAATACATTGATAGCAGGCAAGGAACTGAGTATCCAGGTGAGCTAAATAGGAAACCAACCAAGGATAATGAACCAGCTGATGCTGCCACCTGCAGAAAGACAACACTACACAGTACCGCTTGTGACCACTAGAGGGAGCCCAAAAATAGAGTTCACAACAAATGGCCACACGATGCTCCATACTGTATAATGGCTGCACATGATGCTCCATACTGTATAATGGCTGCACCTGATGCTCCATACTGTATAATGACTGCACATGATGCTCCATACTGTATAATGGCCACACATGATGCTCCATACTGTATAATGACAGCACATGATGCTCCATACTGTATAATGGCCGCACATGATACTTCGTACCATATAATGGCCACACATAGCTACTCCTACACACGCGGCTGCGCTCCGTACACTTTGCACACACGGCTCCGCTACGTACACACGCGCTCCGCTCCATACACCTCATACACATTCAGCTCCGCTCCATACACCTCGCACACACACGGCTCCGCTACATACACCTCGCACACACACAGCTCCGCTCCATACACCTCGCACACACACGGCTCTGCTACATCCACCTCGTACACACATTGCAACGCTCCATACACCTCGTACACACACAGCTCTGCTCCATACACTTCGCACACACACACGGCTCCGATCCATACACCTCGTACACACACGGCTCCACTCCATACACCTCATACACACTCGGCTCTGCTAAATCCACCTTGTACACACATTGCTCCGCTCCATACACCTCGCACACACACGGCTCCGCTCCATACACCTCGTACACACACGGCTCTGCTACATCCACCTCGTACACACATTGCTCCGCTCCATACACCTCGCACACACACGGCTCCGCTCCATACACCTCGTACACACACGGCTCCGCTCCATACACTTCGCACACACACACGGCTCCGATCCATACACCTCGTACACACACGGCTCCACTCCATACACCTCGCACACACACATGGCTCCGCTCCATACACCTTGTACACACACTGCTACGCTCCATACACCTTGTACACACATGGCTCCGCTCCATACACCTCGCACACACACGGCTCCACTACATACACCTTGCACACAGACGGCTCCGCTCCGTACACCTCATACACACACGGCTCTGCTACATCCACCTCGTACACACATTGCTCCACTCCATACACCTCGCACACACACGGCTCCGCTCCATACACCTCGTACACACACGGCTCTGCTCCATACACCTCGTACACACATTGCTCCGCTCCATACACCTCGTACACACACGGCTCCGCTCCATACACCTCGTACACACACGGCTCTGCTACATCCACCTCGTACACACATTGCTCCGCTCCATACACCTCGCACACACACACGGCTCCTCTCCATACACCTCGTACACACACGGCTCCACTCCATACACCTCGCACACACACGGCTCTGCTACATCCACACTGTACATCTGACCCCACACAAGGAATCATCGACTACTCACTGATCTGCATCTGTCGCTCTAATAACACAGCAGTGAGCACTGAGTAGCCGAGGCAAACAGGGAGGCTGTGAGTGTGTCCATCCCTCCCTGCTCAGCCCCACTCATTCCACGCACCTCAAAGGAGCTATGCTCAAACTAGAAGTGTCCCCTCTCTCTCCCTCTCTGAACAGTGACGCACACTGGGAGACTCAGGAACATACGGAAGGGGAAGGGGCGTGGCCTAACAAAAGGGGGTGTGACGGAGTTTCTCCTGCTGTGTCCGGGATGAGAGCGTCCTGCGCTGGACAGCGGGGTAAAGCATGAAATCCGGGACAGTCCCGCACAATGAGGGACGGTTGGGAGCTATGCCTATATATGTCCACTTTTGTTTGGCACTTTATCATTATTTCTTACATATTGTATTTGGTGTATTTCGACCTGATGACCAACTCCCCCATATAGGATAAGTGATAATGTATTGATTGGTGGAGGTCTGACTGCTTGGACCCATTCAGCAAAATGTGGAACTTTTTATCCCCATTAGACTGGAGTGGCATGTCTGACTTGACCACTGACCCTGTCATTCCCTCAATGGCTGCACATTTTTATTTTTCTGGAAGCCCCAAAGAGAATGAATGGAGCCGCAATCAGATATCCCACCTGCTGCTCCATTTTAAAATGGGGATAAGTGTCGTATCAATGATAGAACTTCTTCATTCTTCCGATCAGTGCAGTTCCTAATGGTCGGACCTAAGCAATCATCTATCCTATAGAGCCCATGGATTAGTGATAACTTGTTTTAACCAAAGAACAATATTAATGTAACTACCATAATTATACATCCTAGTTATGGGGGCGCACAGTAGATGTGCAGGAGCCGCCTGTATTTTACAGTCGATGCTGCACTATAATGGGGATAACGACTGACAGATATTTGCATACAACTGGTGGGCCCCTAGAGTACATTCGCCCTGTGGCCTCAGACACCCCAGTCTGACCCTGTCCCCATGCCATTAGCTGCAACACAACCCCAGAGCATGATGATCCTCCCCCCATGTTTAATGGTTGTCGAGATGTTCTTTTCCTTAAATTCTGTGCACTTTTTTCTCCACACATACCTTTGATCATTGTGGCCAAAGTGTTCTATTTTAACCTCATAGGTCCACAAGACTTGTTTCCAAAATGTTTACATGTTCTTTTGCATACTTCTGACACTGAATTTTATGGTGAGGCCACAGAAGAGGTTTTCGTCTGAAGACTAGTGTTGAGCATTCCGATACCGCAAGTATCGGGTATCGGCCGATATTTGCTGTATCGGAATTCCGATACCGAGATCCAATACTTTTGTGGTATCAGGAATCGGAATCGGAAGTTCCCAGTGTATGGTTCCCAGGGTCTGAAGGAGAGAAAACTCTCCTTCAGGCCCTGGGATCCATATCCATGTAAAAAATAAAGAATTAAAATAAAAAATAGGGATATACTCACCCTCGGACGCGCCCTGGTAGTAACCGGCAGCCTTCTTTGCTTAAAATGAGCGCGTTCAGCACCTTCCATGACATCACGGCTTCTGATTGGTCGCGTGCCGCTCATGTGACCGCCACGCGACCAATCGCAAGCCGCGACGTCATCCCTCAGGTCCTAAATTCCCTTCTAGGTGTGGTCAGCGGAGGACGATTGCAAGGGGGGACCGCAGACAGACTTCCTAGGCCTAAAATAAAAAAGCAGGCTCTATGCAGTTTAAATTAAGCTACATGGGTACACAGGCAGCATTGGTGTGTTCAGCGGAGGACGATTGCAAGGAGGGACCGCAGACAGACTTCCTAGGCCTAAAATAAAAAAGCAGCCTCTATGCAGTTTAAATTAGGCTACAGGGGTACACAGGCAGCATTGGTGTGGTCAGCGGAGGACGATTGCACGAAGGGACCGCAGACAGACTTCCTAGGCCTAAAATGAAAAAGCAGGCTCTATGTAGTTTAAATTAGGCTACAGGGGTACACAGGCAGCATTGGTGTGGTCAGCGGAGGACAATTGCAAGGGGGGACCACAGACAGACTTCCTAGGCCTAAAATAAAAAAGCAGGTTCTATGAAGTTTAAATTAGGCTACAGGGGTACACAGGCAGCATTGGTGTGTTCAGCGCAGGACAATTGCAAGGAGGGACCGCAGACAGACTTCCTAGGCCTAAAATAAAAAAACAGCCTCTATGCAGTTTAAATTAGGCTACAGGGGTACACAGGCAGCATTGGTTTGGTCAGCGGAGGACGATTGCAAGGAGGGACCGCAGACAGACTTCCCAGGCCTAAAATGAAAAAGCAGCCTCTATGCAGTTTAAATTAGGCTACAGGGGTACACAGGCAGCATTGGTGTGGTCAGCGGAGAACGATTGCAAGGGGGGACCGCAGACAGACTTACTAGGCCTAAAATAAAAAAAGTAGGCTCTATGCAGGTTTAAATTGGTTACGGGGTACACAGGCAGCATTGGTGTGTTCAGCGGAGGACGATTGCAAGGAGGGACCGCAGACAGACTTCCTAGGCCTAAAATAAAAAAGCAGCCTCTATGCAGTTTAAATTAGGCTACAGGGGTACACAGGCAGCATTGGTGTGGTCAGCGGAGGACGATTGCAAGGGGGGACCGCAGGCAGACTTCCTAGGCCTAAAATAAAAAAGCAGCCTCTATGCAGTTTAAATTAGGCTACAGGGGTACACAGGCAGCATTGGTGTGGTCAGCGGAGTACGATTGCAAGGAGGGACCGCAGACAGACTTCCTAGGCCTAAAATGAAAAAGCAGCCTCTATGCAGCTTAAATTAGGCTACAGGGGTACACAGGCAGCATTGGTGTGGTCAGCGGAGGATGATTGCAAGGGAGGGACCGCAGACAGACTTACTAGGCCTAAAATAAAAAAAGTAGGCTCTATGCAGGTTTAAATTGGTTACAGGGGTACACAGGCAGCATTGGTGTGGTCAGCGGAGGACGATTGCAAGGAGGGACCGCAGACAGACTTCCTAGGCCTAAAATGAAAAAGCAGCCTCTATGCAGTTTAAATTAGGCTACAGGGGTACACAGGCAGCATTGGTGTGTTCAGCGGAGGACGATTGCAAGGGGGGACCGCAGACAGACTTCCTAGGTCTAAAATAAAAAAGCAGGCTCTGTGCAGTTTAAATTAGGCTACAGGGGTACACAGGCAGCATTGGTGTGGTCAGCGGAGGACGATTGCACGAAGGGACCGCAGACAGACTTCCTAGGCCTAAAATGAAAAAGCAGCCTCTATGCAGTTTAAATTAGGCTACAGGGGTACACAGGCAGCATTGGTGTGGTCAGCGGAGGACGATTGCACGAAGGGACCGCAGACAGACTTCCTAGGCCTAAAATGAAAAAGCAGGCTCTATGCAGTTTAAATTAGGCTACAGGGGTACACAGGCAGCATTGGTGTGGTCAGCAGAGGACGATTGCAAGGAGGGACCGCAGACAGACTTCCTAGGCCTAAAATAAAAAAGCAGGCTCTATGCGGTTTAAATTAGGCTACAGGGGTACACAGGCAGCATTGGTGTGTTCAGCGGAGGACGATTGCAAGGAGGGACCGCAGACAGACTTACTAGGCCTAAAATGAAAAAGCAGCCTCTATGCAGTTTAAATTAGGCTACAGGGGTACACAGGCAGCATTGGTGTGGTCAGCGGAGGACGATTGCAAGGAGGGACCGCAGACAGACTTCCTAGGCCTAAAATGAAAAAGCAGCCTCTATGCAGTTTAAATTAGGCTACAGGGGTACACAGGCAGCATTGGTGTGGTCAGCGGAGGACGATTGCACGAAGGGACCGCAGACAGACTTCCTAGGACTAAAATGAAAAAGCAGGCTCTATGCATTTTAAATTAGGCTACAGGGGTACACAGGCAGCATTGGTGTGGTCAGCGGAGGACGATTGCACGAAGGGACCGCAGACAGACTTCCTAGGCCTAAAATGAAAAAGCAGGCTCTATGCAGTTTGAATTAGGCTTCAGGGGTACACAGGCAGCATTGGTGTGGTCAGCGGAGGACGATTGCAAGGAGGGACCGCAGACAGACTTCCTAGGCCTAAAATAAAAAAGCAGGCTCTATGCGGTTTAAATTAGGCTACAGTGGTACACAGGCAGCATTGGTGTGTTCAGCAGAGGACGATTGCAAGGAGGGACCGCAGACAGACTTCCTAGGCCTAAAATAAAAAAGCAGGCTCTATGCAGTTTAAATTAGGCTACAGGGGTACACAGGCAGCATTGGTGTGGTCAGCGGAGGACGTTTGCAAGGAGGGACCGCAGACAGACTTCCTAGGCCTAAAATAAAAAAGCAGGCTCTATGCGGTTTAAATTAGGCTACAGGGGTACACAGGCAGCATTGGTGTGTTCAGCGGAGGACGATTGCAAGGAGGGACCGCAGACAGACTTCCTAGGCCTAAAATGAAAAAGCAGCCTCTATGCAGTTTAAATTAGGCTACAGTGGTACACAGGCAGTATTGGTGTGGTCAGCAGAGGACGATTGCAAGTGGGGAACGCAGACAGACTTACTAGGCCTAAAATAAAAAAGTAGGCTCTATGTAGGTTTAAATTGGTTACAGGGGTAAACAGGCAGCATTGGTGTGGTCAGCGGAGGACGATTGCAAGGAGGGACCGCAGACAGACTTCCTAGGCCTAAAATGAAAAAGCAGCCTCTGTGCAGTTTAAATTAGGCTACAGGGGTACACAGGCAGCATTGGTGTGTTCAGCAGAGGACAATTGCAAGGAGGGACCGCAGACAGACTTACTAGGCCTAAAATAAAAAAAGCAGCCTCTATGCAGTTTAAATTAGGCTACAGGGGTACACAGGCAGCATTGGTGTGGTCAGCGGAGGACGATTGCAAGGAGGGACCGCAGACAGACTTCCTAGGACTAAAATGAAAAAGCAGCCTCTATGCAGTTTAAATTAGGCTACAGGGGTACACAGGCAGCATTGGTGTGGTCAGCGGAGGACGATTGCAAGGAGGGACCGCAGACAGACTTCCTAGGCCTAAAATAAAAAAGCAGGCTCTATGCAGTTTAAATTAGGCTAGAGGGGTACACAGGCAGCATTGGTGTGGTCAGCGGAGGACGTTTGCAAGGAGGGACCGCAGACAGACTTCCTAGGCCTAAAATAAAAAAGCAGGCTCTATGCGGTTTAAATTAGGCTACAGGGGTACACAGGCAGCATTGGTGTGTTCAGCGGAGGACGATTGCAAGGAGGGACCGCAGACAGACTTCCTAGGCCTAAAATGAAAAAGCAGCCTCTATGCAGTTTAAATTAGGCTACAGTGGTACACAGGCAGTATTGGTGTGGTCAGCAGAGGACGATTGCAAGTGGGGAACGCAGACAGACTTACTAGGCCTAAAATAAAAAAGTAGGCTCTATGTAGGTTTAAATTGGTTACAGGGGTAAACAGGCAGCATTGGTGTGGTCAGCGGAGGACGATTGCAAGGAGGGACCGCAGACAGACTTCCTAGGCCTAAAATGAAAAAGCAGCCTCTGTGCAGTTTAAATTAGGCTACAGGGGTACACAGGCAGCATTGGTGTGTTCAGCAGAGGACAATTGCAAGGAGGGACCGCAGACAGACTTACTAGGCCTAAAATAAAAAAAGCAGCCTCTATGCAGTTTAAATTAGGCTACAGGGGTACACAGGCAGCATTGGTGTGGTCAGCGGAGGACGATTGCAAGGAGGGACCGCAGACAGACTTCCTAGGACTAAAATGAAAAAGCAGCCTCTATGCAGTTTAAATTAGGCTACAGGGGTACACAGGCAGCATTGGTGTGGTCAGCGGAGGACGATTGCAAGGAGGGACCGCAGACAGACTTCCTAGGCCTAAAATGAAAAAGCAGCCTCTATGCAGTTTAAATTAGGCTACAGGGGTACACAGGCAGCATTGGTGTGCTCAGCGGAGGACGATTGCAAGGGGGGACCGCAGACAGACTTACTAGGCCTAAACTTACTGATTCATCTACTTACAGTGAATTAAAAGGGAATCTTTCTATGGATTTCAAGAATAAGGCAATTAAAATAATTGAGGAAGGTGTGAGCTTGGGGGTTTTAACCAAAAAACAATCTGACAAATCACATAATTTTTTCACATTTGATTCCCGTTATTATTTACAGAAAACAGGTGTGGCCATGGGTGCTAAATTTTCACCGTCTTTGGCCAACCTCGTTATGGCATTTTGGGAGTACAATTATATTTTTTCTGCTTCCAACCCCTTTTTGTCCTGCATACAATGGTATGGCAGATACATCGACGATTTACTTGTCATTTGGTCTGCCGATGTATCTGCCATACCAGATTTCATTAATTATTTAAATCTAAACAGTTATAATTTACGGTTTACTCACAAATTTAATCAGACAGAAATTAATTTTTTGGATCTGAATTTGATTGGTGTTGCTGACCAAACAATTGAAACGAAAACTTACCATAAATCACTCAGCGGCAATTCCATTTTACATGCGCACAGTGGACATCCCATGCATACCATTCAATCTATACCAGTTGGCGAATTCATCAGGGTTAAACGAAATTGCAGCAGTGGTTTAGTTTTAAAGAATGAAATTGATATGGCGTCTAATAAATTGAAACGGCGCAACTATCCATACTGGATGTTAAATAGAGCACGCAATATTGTTGATCGTAAGGACCGCAACAATCTAATTACACCGATCACCACAAATGAATCAGGTTCAAATACAATAGACAGAATTAACAACAAAAAACCCTTTATTTGTTTTCAATTTAGTCCCCAATTCAGCAAAATTAAACATCTTATCAATAAATTCTTGCCCATCCTGTATGAGGATCCGAGTTTAGCTAGGATTCTCGATACAGGAATTAATGTAATATCAAGACGGGCTACTACCATAGGCAATAGAATTTCACCCAGCATGTTCCATCCAGATAAAAGTATAAATAAAACATGGCTGAATTTTAATGGGTTTTACAAATGTGGTAGTAATAGGTGCAAAACGTGTGCTCATACTTTAGTCAGTAAGACATTCATGAATTCAGATAAATCAAAGAATTTTTTTATTAAGCAATACATCAACTGCAATACTGCCTTCGTGGTTTATAAAATTGACTGTACCAATTGTCAACTGTCATATGTTGGCTGCACCTCACGTAAGTTGAAAATACGGATTAATGAGCATTTGTATGATATTGAAAATGCGGGTGACTCGTCCCGATCAGTTTCAGCTGCATCCAAACATTTCATTACCCAACATGCATGTAGTACTAAATATTTTTTGGCTTACGGTATCGAACGTGTGAATAAACCCCCACGAGGTGGGGATCTTAAACGCTGTCTTCTCACACGTGAAGCCTTTTGGATTTATTACCTAAACACCCGGTTTCCGGCCGGTCTTAATAAACGTAATGAGTTAATGTATCATTATTAACATCATAGTTATGAGCTGTCCATTTATTCATTTTTTCTTTTCTTTTTCTTGTTTTTTTAGTCATATATATTTATATTTCATGAATTTTGTAAAGAAATGTTGTTTTTATAAAATAAGTATGTATTGCACTAGGAGGACCTTAAGTCACATGATTTTGTGTCTCATGTTTATTGGTTGGTGGTAGTCTTATAATGTCAATATGTCTGTGTATATGTAGCTCTGACAAAGATCTGTATAGATCGAAACGCGTAGCTCGTTTCCCGGGGTGTCATGGAGAGCTTTGCAGCCTATGCTTTTAATATGTACCAATAAAGGATCATATTTTATTCAAATATTTTTCTGGAGCTGGAATCAACTTTTTCTTTTTCTACTACTACAAATTACCACGTGGATCGGCGTGGAGGTTCCGTGCACCTGCTAATGGCTGTCTGGTGAGCTGGCTTTTGTTTTTTCTTTTTGTTTCCACATTATTGATCGCCGTTGCTCTAAGACTTTGCTCCCATATTTTAAATTTATAAGCATTTACTATATATATTTGAGAACACATTTACGGGACTGTTTGCACAGCATTTGAATTAAGTGTTTCTTCATGGCTACCATCCTATCTCGTGATAGATCTCAGAAGGCAGCACATGTATTTTCTCAAGATGGGGTAGATCCCAAAATCGCACCTGATTTACAGGATAATGTGAACAGCTTGGAGAAACTCCTATCACAGGAGACCAAAGTCTGGTGGGATCAAACCACTATGAATAATTATTTGGCCAAGGATATGGTCCCTCGCGGTTTACGCATTAGGGTGCGTGTCCACGCTTAGGATGGCCGGCGGTATCGCCGCAGCGGCGAAGCCACTCGGCGCTAAGCCCCACCCCCTTTCTGGGACGCGATGGTGCCGGATGTGTACAGTACACATCCGGGATCATCGCACCCCTCGCCATAGGGCCCTGTGATATGCCTTGCGGGGACGCTGCGTCCCCGCAAGGTGTACGGACATGCTGCGTCCCCGCAAGGTGTACGGACATGCTGCGATCTGAAAAGACGCGCAGCATGTCCGGAGTCGCAGGGCCGCCGCGTGCGGGTTTCCACGCATAGTGGACACGGGATTTCCACAAATCCCCTCCACTATGCTGGAACATCTGGACGCTGCATGTTTGACGCTGCAGCGTCAAACAAGCAGCGTTTCCTGACAGTGGACACTCACCCTTAAGAAAATACCTACTACCATTTTTTCGTCCGAATTTCAGGAGGAATGGAATAACATTTTGAGCAATTGCTCTTTAAATTTAATGAGACTTATTGTTAAATATGAAGATACTAAACTCAGCGAAATACAAAAACAAATGGATCATGTAAATTCATCACTGGTACAATATAAAAATCTGTCTCAGTTTGATTCTCTTATAAAGAAAATGCATGAAAACATGTCTGCATTAGAGGATGATATTATGGAAAGAAAGAAGAGAAAATTCACCAGAGACATGAATGACTACGCCACCAATAAAGTTTATGAATGGGGGCAATGGGAGAACGTAAATAGAACTCCCAAGTCTATTTTGAAACGAAATCAGTCTCACCATAGACAAATGGCAGTGAAAACGCACGTGAATTTTACCTCCTCCGATCCTGATTCTTCGGATAATAACCGCAGCATGTCAGATGTATCTGTCAATGATGCAGGAGCCGTTGGAAGAAAAAAGTTTTTCCGACATTCAAAAAACGCCAAAGGCGTGGGGGCAGAAAACACCGTGGAAAATCAAGGTGTTATAACACGCAACAGGAGACGTCTATTCAAGTGAATAAGAATGATAACGTCTTGAATTTATCATCTAAAGTTCTGACTGATGACCAACTTGCGGTTTTATCTCTAGGTTTAAACTTTGTCCCTAGCCAGAAATTTGATTTATTTTCCACTCTCTTGGATGTAAACAAGTTTATTCGGAATTTAACCGTTAAAAAACATTTTTGAACAATGTGGACAATACAGTTGATAGTGAACAAGAACAGGAGATTCTCATTCACACCAACGAGTTTCAAGGAATGGATTTTACAGATCAGGTTTCTTTGGTTACTTTACAATCTTTGAATAATGAAGATCGGTCTAATATAATGACAACTGATCAATCTCATAATTTTGTAACCAAAAATCCCAATTTTTATCCCATTCAGTCTAGATCTGACTGTATGGATAGATTTCAGGAGGTGATGGAGCGTGAACTGAGGACTCTGGATAAAAATTTAACCCATAATGTTTCTGAGTTCAGTAACAACTTTTCGCGTAAACAATGGCATGCTTTACATCAATTACAGGATATGAAAGACATAGTGGTCAAAATGTCTGACAAGGGTGGTTTGGTAGTAATTCTTAATGCAGCTGATTATCATTTTAACATAATGGAACTTTTGTCTGATTCATCTACCGTATATACTCGAGTATAAGCCGAGATTTTCAGCCCAAATTTTTGGGCTGAAAGTGCCCCCTCGGCTTATACTCGAGTCACGGTCTGTGGCAGGGTCGGCGGGTGAGGGGGAGAGGGCGCTGAGGCATACTTACCTAGTCCCGGCGATCCTGTCACTCCCCCTGCCCGTCCCACGGTCTCCGGGTGCAGCAGCCTCTTCCCCTGAGCGGTCACGTGGGACCGCTCATTAGAGAAATGAATAGGCTGCTCCACCTCCCATAGGGGCGGAGCCGCCTATTCATTTCTGTAATGAAGCGGTGCCGGTGACCGCTGACAGAGGAAGAGGCTGCGGCACCGAACACAGGCAGGGGGAAGGAGCGGGACGCCGGGAGCAGGTAAGTATGTCATATTCACCTGTCCTGGTTCCACACGCCGGGCGCTGTCTCCATCTTCCCGGCGTCTCTCTCTCCGCTCTGACTGATCAGGCAGAGGGCGCGATGACGCATATAGTGTGCGCGCCGCCCTCTGCCTGATCAGTCAGTGCAGGGAGACGCCGGGAAGATGGCGCCGAGAAGCTGCAAGCAAGACAGGTGAGTATGTGTTTTATTATTTTTATTGCAGCAGCAG
This sequence comes from Ranitomeya variabilis, assembly GCF_051348905.1. Classification (NCBI taxonomy): domain Eukaryota; kingdom Metazoa; phylum Chordata; class Amphibia; order Anura; family Dendrobatidae; genus Ranitomeya; species Ranitomeya variabilis. The sequence goes on along the minus strand of NC_135236.1, from coordinate 178,615,347 downwards.
CAGCAGCACAGCTATGGGGCAATAATGGACGGTGCAGAGCACTATATGGCAGAGCTATGGGGCAATGGTGCAGAGCACTGTATGGCACAGCTATGGGGCAGTAATGGTGCAGAGCACTATATGGCACAGCTATGGGGCAGTAATGGTGCAGAGCACTATATGGCACAGCTATGGGGCAGTAATGGTGCAGAGCACTATATGGCACAGCTATGGGGCAGTAATGGTGCAGAGCACTGTATGGCACAGCTATGGGGCAGTAATGGTGCAGAGCACTATATGGCACAGCTATGGGGCAGTAATGGTGCAGAGCACTGTATGGCACAGCTATGGGGCAATAATGGTGCAGAGCACTATATGGCACAGCTATGGGGCAGTAATGGTGCAGAGCACTGTATGGCACAGCTATGGGGCAATAATGGTGCAGAGCACTATATGGCACAGCTATGGGGCAGTAATGGTGCAGAGCACTGTATGGCACAGCTATGGGGCAATAATGGTGCAGAGCACTATATGGCACAGCTATGGGGCAGTAATGGTGCAGAGCACTGTATGGCACAGCTATGGGGCAATAATGGTGCAGAGCACTATATGGCACAGCTATGGGGCAGTAATGGTGCAGAGCACTGTATGGCACAGCTATGGGGCAATAATGGTGCAGAGCACTATATGGCACAGCTATGGGGCAATAATGGTGCAGAGCACTATATGGCACAGCTATGGGGCAATAATGGTGCAGAGCACTATATGGCACAGCTATGGGGCAGTAATGGTGCAGAGCACTGTATGGCACAGCTATGGGGCAATAATGGTGCAGAGCACTATATGGCACAGCTATGGGGCAGTAATGGTGCAGAGCACTGTATGGCACAGCTATGGGGCAATAATGGTGCAGAGCACTATATGGCACAGCTATGGGGCAATAATGGTGCAGAGCACTATATGGCACAGCTATGGGGCCATAATGAACAGTATGGAGCATCTATTTTTATTTTTGAAATTCACCGGTAGCTGTTGCATTTTCCACCCTAGGCTTATACTCGAGTCAATAAGTTTTCCCAGTTTTTTGTGGCAAAATTAGGGGGGTCGGCTTATACTCGGGTCGGCTTATACTCGAGTATATACGGTACTTACAGTGAATTAAAAGGGAATCCTTCTATGGATTTCAAGAATAAGGCAATTAAAATAATTGAGGAAGGTGTGAGCTTGGGGGTTTTAACCAAAAAGCAATCTGATTATTTGATTGTACATGATCCTGTATGTCCTATCATACATGGATTACCAAAAGTGCACAAAAATAATGTTGTTCCCCCCTTGAGACCAATAGTATCTGGTATTGGCTCAGCTAATGAGCATCTCTGTGAATGGGTTGACTCTCTGTTGCAGCCTCTTGTGAGCAGAATCCCGGGTTATATTAAAGATTCAAAGGAAATCCTGGGGGTTTTTTCTAACAAAAAATGGTTGGTCAAATTTACGTGGCTTTGTTGCGATGTGGTTTCATTGTACTCATGCATTCCACACCATCTAGCTATGCAGGCTCCTCAGTTTCATCTGGACAATTTCAGCAATTATTCTTTGGATTTGAAACAGTATATTTTACAGGTCACCTTTTTTCTTATGACACATAATTTTTTCACATTTGATTCCCGTTATTATTTACAGAAAACAGGTGTGGCCATGGGCGCTAAATTTTCACCGTCTTTGGCCAACCTCGTTATGGCATTTTGGGAGTACAATTATATTTTTTCTGCTTCCAACCCCTTTTTGTCCTGCATACAATGGTATGGCAGATACATCGACGATTTACTTGTCATTTGGTCTGCCGATGTATCTGCCATACCAGATTTCATTAATTATTTAAATCTAAACAGTTATAATTTACGGTTTACTCACAAATTTAATCAGAGAGAAATTAATTTTTTGGATCTGAATTTGATTGGTGTTGCTGACCAAACAATTGAAACGAAAACTTACCATAAATCACTCAGCGGCAATTCCATTTTACATGCGCACAGTGGACATCCCATGCATACCATTCAATCTATACCAGTTGGCGAATTCATCAGGGTTAAACGAAATTGCAGCAGTGGTTTAGTTTTAAAGAATGAAATTGATATGGCGTCTAATAAATTGAAACGGCGCAACTATCCATACTGGATGTTAAATAGAGCACGCAATATTGTTGATCGTAAGGACCGCAACAATCTAATTACACCGATCACCACAAATGAATCAGGTTCAAATACAATAGACAGAATTAACAACAAAAAACCCTTTATTTGTTTTCAATTTAGTCCCCAATTCAGCAAAATTAAACATCTTATCAATAAATTCTTGCCCATCCTGTATGAGGATCCGAGTTTAGCTAGGATTCTCGATACAGGAATTAATGTAATATCAAGACGGGCTACTACCATAGGCAATAGAATTTCACCCAGCATGTTCCATCCAGATAAAAGTATAAATAAAACATGGCTGAATTTTAATGGGTTTTACAAATGTGGTAGTAATAGGTGCAAAACGTGTGCTCATACTTTAGTCAGTAAGACATTCATGAATTCAGATAAATCAAAGAATTTTTTTATTAAGCAATACATCAACTGCAATACTGCCTTCGTGGTTTATAAAATTGACTGTACCAATTGTCAACTGTCATATGTTGGCTGCACCTCACGTAAGTTGAAAATACGGATTAATGAGCATTTGTATGATATTGAAAATGCGGGTGACTCGTCCCGATCAGTTTCAGCTGCATCCAAACATTTCATTACCCAACATGCATGTAGTACTAAATATTTTTTGGCTTACGGTATCGAACGTGTGAATAAACCCCCACGAGGTGGGGATCTTAAACGCTGTCTTCTCACACGTGAAGCCTTTTGGATTTATTACCTAAACACCCGGTTTCCGGCCGGTCTTAATAAACGTAATGAGTTAATGTATCATTATTAACATCATAGTTATGAGCTGTCCATTTATTCATTTTTTCTTTTCTTTTTCTTGTTTTTTTAGTCATATATATTTATATTTCATGAATTTTGTAAAGAAATGTTGTTTTTATAAAATAAGTATGTATTGCACTAGGAGGACCTTAAGTCACATGATTTTGTGTCTCATGTTTATTGGTTGGTGGTAGTCTTATAATGTCGATATGTCTGTGTATATGTAGCTCTGACAAAGATCTGTATAGATCGAAACGCGTAGCTCGTTTCCCGGTGTGTCATGGAGAGCTTTGCAGCCTATGCTTTTAATATGTACCAATAAAGGATCATATTTTATTCAAATATTTTTCTGGAGCTGGAATCAACTTTTTCTTTTTCTACTACTAAAATAAAAAAAGTAGGCTCTATGCAGGTTTAAATTGGTTAGGCTAGTTTCACACTAGTGTTTACCTGATCTGCGGCGGGCTGTGGACTTCCTCCATGAAGTCCCGCCCCCCGCCGCACCTCCGCCGCTAGCTCTGCCTACTTCTGCATGCAGCCTGTGTACCTATATTTAACATTAGGTACGCAGGTCGTGCCGCAGTATGCGGATGGTGCCGCATGCGTCGTTTTGACGATGCGGCGACCAGCGTAGACGCAGCCATGTAGCATTTTTTTTTCCGCATCGTCAAAACGACACATGCGGCACCATCCGCATACTGCGGCACGAGCTGCATACCTAATGTTAAATATAGTCCTCTGCTGACTTGCAGACAGTGGTAGGTGGCGCAAAATATTAACTGGTGTAAATGTAGGGCAGGGCCCCTGAATATTTTTACTATCAACAATCATGTCAACAAATTGGCATTGGCAGTGCCATTGAAGTATTTAACAGCACAGACTAAACAGTGGTGGAGCAGTGAGAGATAATTTTGCAAGTGGTAGAGCACTGTTTGAGCTGGGGGGGGGGACGCTCTCTCGTGGGCGGCGGTACTGGCCCAGGGCCCCTTATGTTACGACGGTGTGTCTGACGTTGGGTGTGCACCACCACCGCCAGAGACACTTCATTGTACTATGAGGGACCCTGTGCCAGTGCCGTCGCCCAAAAGTGGGCACACCCACCTGTTCAGCCAAACGGCACTCGCACGGGTGCTTGCGCCAAGTGGTGACCACGGTGGCCTATGGTGGACATACAGCAGCTGCAAATGGAGAAATTGGAGCAGTCAGTAAGATGAGTCCAAAAGCAAGACCTTTTTACAGGAAAGCTAGGTGTCAGCAGGGAAAGGTGGATCATTTTAATGAAGGTTAGATCATCAACATTTTGGGTAGCCAGACGAGTCCTTTTTTCGGTCAGTATTGAACCAGCAGCACTGAATACTCTTTCTGACACACACTAGCAGCTGGGCAAGCGAGCTCCTGTAATGCATATTCTGCCAATTCAGGCCAGGTGTCTATTTTAGGTGCCCAGTAATCAAAGGGGAATGACGTGTGAGGGAGAACATCGATAAGGGCGGAAAAATAGTTAGTAACCATACTGGACAAATGTTGTCTTCTGTCACTTTGAATTGATGCTGCAGTACCTGTCGTGTCTGCGGTCATTGCGAAATCACTCCACAACCTGGTCATAAAACCCCTCTGTCCAACGCCACTTCTGATTTGTGCCCCTCTAACACCTCTTGCATGTTGCCCCCTGCAGCTCGTGTGAGAACCATCACCGCCGCTGTGTGCTGGGAATGCCTGGACCAAATGGTCTACAAGAGTTGCTTGTTTGGTAGCCAAATATTTGCTCAAGGTTCTCATGTGGCATGATATTTTGCAATTTCCCTTTATAGCGTGGATCCAGGAGGCAGGCCAACCAGTAATCGTCATCGGTCATCATTTTGATAATGCGGGGGTCCCTCTTTAGGATACGCAATGCATAATCAGCCATGTGGGCCAATGTTCCAGGTGTCAAATCAATGCTTGTGCTGGGTTGAGGAGCACTTTCTGACAAATCCACATCACTTGTCTCCCGCAAAAAACCTGTACCTGACCTTGCACCACCAACACTTTCTATTCCCCCCTGAGATGCTTCCTCCTCTCATAAATAATCATCCCCATCTTCCTCCTCCTCCTCTTCGTCCGCAACCTCGTCCCCGAGACTTCCCTGAGCAGACAATGGCTGACTGTCATCAAGGCTTCCCTCCTCCTCGGCTGCAGATGCCTGCTCCTTAATGTGCCTCAAACTTTGCATCAGTGGACGCATTAGTGGAATGCTCATGCTTATGATGGCGTCGTCCGCACTGACCAGCCGTGTGCATTCCTCAAAACACTGAAGGACTTGACAGAGGTCTTGGCGCTTCGACCACTGCACAGCAGACAACTCCATGTCTGCCATCCAACTGCCTGCCCGTGTATGTGTATCCTCCCACAAATACATGACAGCACGCCTCTGTTCGCACAGCCTCTGAAGCATGTGCAGTGTAGAGTTCCACCTTGTAGCAACGTCGATTATTAGGCGGTGCTGGGGAAGCTTCAACGATCGCTGATGGTTCTGCATACGGCTGGAGTGTACGGGCGAATGGCGGATGTGAGAGCAAAGTCATCGCACCTTGAGGAGCAGGGCTGGTAACCCCGGATAACTTTTCAGGAAGCACTGCACCACCAGGTTCAAGGTGTGAGCCAAGCAAGGTATGTGTTTCAGTTCTGAAAGGGCTATGGCAGCCATAAAATTCCTCCCGTTATCACTGACTACCTTGCCTGCCTCAAGATGTACACTGCCCAGCCATGACTGAGTTTCTTGCTGCAAGAACGCGGCCAGAACTTCCGCGGTGTGTCTGTTGTCGCCCAAGCACTTCATTTCCAACACAGCCTGCTGACGCTTACCACTAGCTGTTCCATAATGGGACACCTCATGTGCAACACTGGCAGCTGCGGATGGAGTGGTGGTGCGACTGCGCTCTGTGGATGAGCTTTCACTTCGGCTGGAAGAGGAGGAGGAGGAGGAGGGGTGGCGAACGCCTACAGCCAACTGTTTGCTAGACCGTGGGCTAGGCAGAACTGTCCCACTGTGGCTGTCCCCTGTGGACCCTGCATCCACCACATTAACCCAGTGTGCCGTGATGGACACGTAACGTCCCTGACCATGCCTACTGGTCCATGCATCAGTTGTGAGGTGCACCTTTCTACTGACTGATTCCCTCAGTGCATGGAGAATGCGGTCTTTGACATGCTGGTGGAGGGCTGGGATGGCTTTTCTCGAAAAGAAGTGTCGACTAGGTAGCTCATAGCATGGTACTGCGTAGGCCATCAAGGCTTTGAAAGCTTCGCTTTCAACCAAGCGGTAGGGCATCATCTCTAACGATATAAGTCTAGCAATGTGGGCGTTCAAACCCTGTGTATGCGGATGAGAGGGTGAGTACTTTCTTTTTCTAATGAGAGTCTCTTGGAGGGTGAGCTGGACTGGCGAGGTGCATATGGTCGGTCTTGCGGTGGTGGTGGTGGTGGACATGGCGGATTGAGAGAGGGTTGGTGATGGTATTCTCGATGTAGGCCTACATGTTTCCTACCAATAAACTTGTGATTCCCTGACTGCTTTGCCCTAGCGACGACACCTTCACATTTGCTGCTGTTGTTGTTCTAATCGGTGGGCTTACAGTGGGGGAAGCGATGTAGCGTTGCTGACTACCTGGATTCTGAGCAGGTGCACCAACGGTAGGGGACGTTTGGGAGTTATTTCAGGCTTGCAAGTGCATGCTGGTTACATGTCTGAGCATGCACGTTGTATTTAAATTGTGGGGATTCTTCCCTCTGCTAAATGTTTTTGAGCATTTCTTACAGATAACTTTGCACTCATCATTTGGATCTTGGCTAAAAAATTGCCACACTACACTCTTCCTACTATGGAATACCTTTTCAGGCATTGCACGCTGTGTTACTTTCACCGGATGGCCACTGTTGTGAATTTGCTTTTTGCTCCCTCTAGTGGTTACTAGTTTTTTGACTCTGGTTTTTCTGTCATTCCTTTTATCCGCACCTGGGTCGTTAGTTAGGGGTGTTGCTATATAAGCTCCCTGGACCTTCAGTTCTATGCCTGGCAACGTAGTTATCAGAGCTAGTCTGCTGTGCTCTTGTCTACTGATCCTGGTTCCAGTTATATCAGCTAAGTCTGCCTTTTGCTTTTTGCTATTTGTTTTGGTTTTGTATTTTTGTCCAGCTTGTTCCAAATCTATATCCTGACCTTTGCTGGAAGCTCTAGGGGGGCTGGTGTTCTCCCCCCGGACCGTTAGACGGTTCGGGGGTTCTTGAATTTCCAGTGTGGATTTTGATAGGGTTTTTGTTGACCATATAAGTTACCTTTCTTTATTCTGCTATCAGTAAGCGGGCCTCTCTGTGCTAAACCTGGTTCATTTCTGTGTTTGTCATTTCCTCTTACCTCACCGTCATTATTTGTGGGGGGCTTCTATCCAGCTTTGGGGTCCCCTTCTCTGGAGGCAAGAAAGGTCTTTGTTTTCCTCTACTAGGGGTAGCTAGATTCTCCGGCTGGCGCGTGTCATCTAGAATCAACGTAGGAATGATCCCCGGCTACTTCTAGTGTTGGCGTTAGGAGTAGATATATGGTCAACCCAGTTACCACTGCCCTATGAGCTGGATTTTTGTACTCTGCAGACTTACACGTTCCTCTGAGACCCTCGCCATTGGGGTCATAACAGTTTGCCAGGCCTATATTAAATGTTTAATGCATTGCAGAAGAGGGATTATAAGAAAGAAGATTCTGAGTTTTTTTTTTTCCTTCTTCCCCTTTACCTCAGAGTGGCTATGCTTGCTGCAGACATGAATGTCCAGACCTTGATTACAAGTGTGGACCAGCTGGCTACTCGTGTGCAGGGCATACAAGACTATGTTATCAGAAATCCTAGGTCAGAACCTAAAATACCGATTCCTGAACTGTTTTCCGGAGACAGGTTTAAGTTTAGGAATTTCGTGAATAATTGTAAATTGTTTTTGTCCCTGAGACCCTGTTCATCTGGAGATTCTGCTCAGCAAGTAAAAATTGTTATTTCGTTCTTACGGGGCGACCCTCAGGATTGGGCTTTTTCGCTGGCGCCAGGAGATCCGGCATTGGCTGATCTTGATGCGTTTTTTCTGGCGCTCGGTTTACTTTATGAGGAACCCAATCTTGAGATTCAGGCAGAAAAGGCCTTGCTGGCTATGTCTCAGGGGCAGGACGAGGCTGAAGTGTATTGCCAAAAATTTCGGAAATGGTCCGTGCTGACACATTGGAACGAGTGTGCACTGGCCGCTAATTTTAGAAATGGCCTTTCTGAAGCCATTAAGAATGTTATGGTGGGTTTTCCCATTCCCACAGGTCTGAATGATACTATGGCACTGGCTATTCAAATTGACCGGCGGTTGCGGGAGCGCAAAACCGCAAATTCCCTCATGGTGTTGTCTGAACAGACACCTAATTCGGTGCAATGTGATAGAAAAACCGCAAATTCCCTCATGGTGTTTTGTCTCTGCTGATCAGGACGATTGGGTGACATTCTTGCCGTTGGCTGAGTTTGCCCTTAATAATCGGGCTAGTTCCGCCACCTTGGTTTCGCCTTTTTTCTGCAACTCTGGTTTCCATCCTCGCTTTTCTTCGGGTCATGTGGAGCCTTCTGACTGTCCTGGGGTGGATTCTGTGGTGGATAGGTTGCAGCAGATCTGGAATCATGTGGTGGACAACTTGAAGTTGTCACAGGAGAAGGCTCAGCGCTTTGCCAACCGCCGCCGCGGTGTGGGTCCCCGACTACGCGTTGGGGATTTGGTATGGCTTTCTTCCCGCTTTGTTCCTATGAAGGTCTCCTCTCCCAAATTTAAACCTCGTTTTATTGGGCCTTACAAGATATTGGAAATCCTTAATCCTGTATCTTTTCGTCTGGATCTTCCTGTGTCGTTTGCTATTCACAATGTATTTCATAGGTCCTTGTTGCGGCGGTACATTGTGCCTGTAGTTCCTTCTGCTGAGCCTCCTGCTCCGGTGTTGGTTGAGGGCGAGTTGGAGTACGTGGTGGAGAAGATCTTGGATTCTCGCCTCTCCAGGCGGAGGCTTCAGTACCTGGTCAAGTGGAAGGGCTATGGTCAGGAGGATAATTCCTGGGTGGTCGCCTCTGATGTTCATGCGGCCGATTTAGTTCGTGCCTTTCATGCCGCTCATCCTGATCGCCCTGGTGGTCGTGGTGAGGGTTCGGTGACCCCTCACTAAGGGGGGGGTACTGTTGTGAATTTGCTTTTTGCTCCCTCTAGTGGTTACTAGTTTTTTGACTCTGGTTTTTCTGTCATTCCTTTTATCCGCACCTGGGTCGTTAGTTAGGGGTGTTGCTATATAAGCTCCCTGGACCTTCAGTTCTATGCCTGGCAACGTAGTTATCAGAGCTAGTCTGCTGTGCTCTTGTCTACTGATCCTGGTTCCAGTTATATCAGCTAAGTCTGCCTTTTGCTTTTTGCTATTTGTTTTGGTTTTGTATTTTTGTCCAGCTTGTTCCAAATCTATATCCTGACCTTTGCTGGAAGCTCTAGGGGGGCTGGTGTTCTCCCCCCGGACCGTTAGACGGTTCGGGGGTTCTTGAATTTCCAGTGTGGATTTTGATAGGGTTTTTGTTGACCATATAAGTTACCTTTCTTTATTCTGCTATCAGTAAGCGGGCCTCTCTGTGCTAAACCTGGTTCATTTCTGTGTTTGTCATTTCCTCTTACCTCACCGTCATTATTTGTGGGGGGCTTCTATCCAGCTTTGGGGTCCCCTTCTCTGGAGGCAAGAAAGGTCTTTGTTTTCCTCTACTAGGGGTAGCTAGATTCTCCGGCTGGCGCGTGTCATCTAGAATCAACGTAGGAATGATCCCCGGCTACTTCTAGTGTTGGCGTTAGGAGTAGATATATGGTCAACCCAGTTACCACTGCCCTATGAGCTGGATTTTTGTACTCTGCAGACTTACACGTTCCTCTGAGACCCTCGCCATTGGGGTCATAACAGGCCACGCTGTCCTAAAACTGGTTTTGGTTTTGCCAAACTTTTTTGGCCAGAGACGGGCCTGCCAGATGAAAGCAAATGTGATGTAGATGGCTGCTGCAGATCCTCCTCCTCCGCTTCTGAGCTACTGCCAGCGGCACCCTCTTCCCCCAATGGCTGCCAATCTGGGTCAACAGCTGGGTCATCTATCACTTCCTCTTCATTCTCATGTTCAGCTATCTCTGTGTCACCGTGTAAGGTGCTATAATGTTCGGGAATGGGCACCATCGTCTCATCAGGGTCAGTTTCTGGCTCAGTACACTGCGAGGGCAATGTAGTGATGTGAGTCGATGGAACAGCATGACAATCTAGCTGTGGCTGTGCATCAGTGCACTCCATGTCTGAATCATCTTCCAGTGGGCTGTTAACTATTTCCCTTTCTAACCCAGGCACGGTATGTGTAAAGAGCTCCATGGAGTAAACTGTTGTGTCGCCTGACGCATCCTTCACTGTTGTTTTGGGGGAAGGACACAATGAATCAACTTGTTCCTGACCGAGAGCATCCACCGACGACTGGCTACTTTTCAATTTTGAACTATCCGAAGAGGAGGCGAAAGAGCTTGAGGCAGAGTCAGAAAGGAAAGCCAAAACTTTTTCCTGCTGCTCCGGCTTTAACAGCGGTTTTCCTACTCCCAGAAAAGGTAGCGTTCGAGGCCTTGTGTAGCCGGACGATGATGCTGGCTCAACAACTCGAGACTTAGGTGCTATTTTGATTTTCCCTCTACCACCCGATGCTCCACCAGCACCACCACCACCAATATCAGCATTACCAGATGGCAATGACCGCCCACCGCCACGACCTCTTCCACCAGCCTTCCTCATTCTTGAGAAAATGTAACCAAACTAACAACTGTTATATGGTACTGAAAAACAAGGTAGAAGGTGTATGTTAACTTGTTGTGAATATAAATCTCCCTTTTTATGTGTGGGTGAGTGCTGAATAAATCAGGCCCACTGTATGACAATATAGTTTCTGTGGCACAAAATGACTGACAGAGATACCACAGACAGGACTGGCACAGATGCACAGATTTGGCAATATTATTCTCCCTTTATTTGTATTTTTTTATATGGGAGACTAGTGAATAAATCAGGCCCAATGTATGACAGTATAGTTTCTGTGGCTGAAAATGACTGACAGAGATACCACAGACACGACTGGCACAGATGCACAGATTTGGCAATATTATTCTCCCTTTATTTATTTTTTTTATGTGGGAGACTAGTGATTAAATCAGGCCCAATGTATGACAGTATAGTTTCTGTGGCACAAATTGACTGACAGAGATACCACAGACACGACTGGCACAGATGCACAGATTTGGCAATATTATTCTCCCTTTATTTATTTTTTTTATATGGGAGACTAGTGATTAAATCAGGCCCAATGTATGATAGTATAGTTTCTGTGGCACAAAATGACTGACAGAGATACCACAGACACGACTGGCACAGATGCACAGATTTGGCAATATAATTCTCCCTTTACTTTTATTTTTTTTATATGGGAGTCTAGTGAATAAATCAGGCCCAATGTATGACAGTATAGTTTCTGTGGCACAAAATGACTGACAGAGATACCACAGACAGGATTGGCACAGATGCACAGATTTGGCAATATTATTCTCCCTTTATTTTTATTTTTTTGGGGGGAGACTAGTGAATAAATCAGGCCCACTATATTACAGTATAGTTTCTGTGGCACAAAATGACTGACAGAGATACCACAAACACGACTGGCACAGATGCACAGATTTGGCAATATTATTCTCCCTTTATTTTTATTTTTTTATATGGGAGACTAGTGAATAAATCAGGCCCAATGTATGACAGTATAGTTTCTGTGGCTGAAAATGACTGACAGAGATACCACAGACACGACTGGCACAGATGCACAGATTTGGCAATATTATTCTCCCTTTATTTTTTATTTTTTTATATGGGAGACTAGTGAATAAATCAGGCCAATGTATGACAGTATAGTTTCTGTGGCTGAAAATGACTGACAGAGATACCACAGACATGACTGGCACAGATGCATAGATTTGGCAATATTATTCTCCCTTTATTTTTTTTTTTTATATGGGAGACTAGTGAATAAATCAGGCCCACTATATTACAGTATAGTTTCTGTGGCACAAAATGACTGACAGAGATACCACAGACACGACTGGCACAGATGCACAGATTTGGCAATATTATTCTCCCTTTATTTTTATTTTTTTTATATGGGAGACTAGTGAATAAATCAGGCCCACTATATTACAGTATAGTTTCTGTGGCACAAAATGACTGACAGAGATACCACAGACACGACTGGCACAGATGCACAGATTTGGCAATATTATTCTCCCTTTATTTTATTTTTTTTATATGGGAGACTAGTGAATAAATCAGGCCCACTATATTACAGTATAGTTTTTGTGGCACAAAATGACTGACAGAGATACCACAGACAGGACTGATTGGCAATATTAATCTCCCTTTTCTGGTGTGGGACAGTGCAGAAAAATACAGGCCCACTGTTTTACACTACACAGTTTCAGGGGCAGAAAGTGGCTGGAAGATATATATATAAAAAAAAAAAAAAAAGGGACTGTACTACAATTACTATCTCCCTACAATAATCTCTCAAAAGTATGGCAGGCAGCAATAAAAAGGACTGCTGCACACAAAAAGTGTGGACAAACAAACAAGATAGCTGTGCAGAAAGGAAGGCGCAACAGGATTTGTGCTTTTAAAAAAGCAGTTGGTTTGCACAGCGGCGTACAAACAGCAATGCAGCTATCAGGGAGCCTTCTAGGGCAGCCCAATAAGCTACAGAGCTGATGAAGAGAAATCTAGCCTCTACTGTCCCTGCAAAGAAAAGGTGGTGTTGGACAGTGGAAATCGCTACAGCACAAGCGGTTTGGGGGTTAATGTACCCTGCCTAACGCTATCCCTGCTTCTGACGAAAAGGCAGCAACCTCTCCCTATGCTCAGCTCGGCAGCAGTAAGATGGCGGTCGGCGTGCACGCCCCTTTATAGCCCCTGTGACGCCGCAGAGAGCAAGCCAATCACTGCCATGCCCTTCTCTAAGATGGTGGGGACCGAGAGCTATGTCATCACGCTGCCCACACTCTGCGACCACCTTCATTGGCTGAGAAAAGGTGCTGAAAGCGTCATACGAAACGCGACTTTGGCGCGAAGATCGCCGACCGCGTGGCCGATCCCACGCTGGGATCGGGTCGGGTTTTATGAAACCCGACTTTGCCAAAAGTCGGCGACTTTTGAAAATGTTCGATCCGTTTCGCTCAACCCACTTCTGTATTTATCTCCCATTCCTGGTTTTGGCTTACAGATGCTGAGGTAAAAACTCCCCAAATACTGAATGTGTGCGTTATGGCCGCTATACCTGTACTTTCCGCAACAGTTGAACAGCTGAATCAGACTTTGTTCTCTATAGGATCCTGTCGTCCTGTCAGTATAACTCGGGAGGTATGGGTATTGTGGGCTTTTGGCCGTCACACAGCCTTCTGAAAGCATCCTCAGTGAAAGGGAACCTCATAAGGACACTCATTCATCACTGCTCTGTTTTTTCAAATTCACTGATATCCAATCTGCTTGGAAAGACTGAAATGTCATCTCAGGGAAACCTGCATTTGCATTTTATCTGATAATGCCAGGTTCTCTGAGTCTTACCAAAAGTATTATTTATGATAATACAATTTTATAAGGAAATTGCAATTATTGATGACTGGCTTGATTTGCACAGTTTACGTTGCTATGATCTAAAGGTATAATTTTTAATAAATTGACCACACAAATCTGACATCACTAATAATGGTAATTGAAAAGTTCTCACCTTGGGTTTAAATCACAAACGTCACCTATCCACGTAATGCCGCTGTTATGTGTATAGAATTACGAGGTGACAGATGTTCAGGTCTGGAAAACAAATCCCGACTGCCTTCTTTCTACCGCAGTCTGTGATGACCCATTTCTATCACTTACACCGGCCGTGTTTTTCACCTCTCACAAGTTGGTGAAATCTGTAGCACAAGTGATTATAATCATAATATATGTACCTGACATCTGGAAAACTAGAATATCTTACACGTCAGGCTCTCTGCCCATATGTCATTTCCATCCGGCATTTAACTAAAACTCTGGATGGAAATTGATGGTGAAACTGATCCCATGCAATAGGATTGTTCCCACCAGTCCAGAGTATCATATAACGTTTTAATTTGATCACAACTCTGCGCGTGGGTGTAAAAGTCTGATGGAAACAAGTGCATTTTTGCATCAGCTTAGGCATCAGTTGTGATCCCGTTCAGTTGTATCAAGCTAAAAAAAATGATCCTGATGCAACTGATGTATTTAAACTTATCCTAAATAAATGAGATGGTTTAAGTAATTTGCTACAAATTTATTAAAAGTCACAATTGTCTTCCTTTTGGAACTAACAAACAGAAGATCACATCTGTGCCTGCTATGAGCAGAAATAGATTTGTAGCACTATTTCAGCCATTTTCAGCCATTCTTTTTAATATAGAGCTGCACCTTCCGTGTTTCGGGGCATCTCTGGTGTTATTTGTGACTAGTAGCTCTATTTAGCTGATTATGAAACTGTAGCCATAGTTTTAGGCCGGGGTCACACTTGCGAGTGCACTGCGAGAAACTCACACGAGTCTCTCATCAATACCCGGCACTGCCGCCGGCACTCGGGACCGGAGCGTGCGGCTGCATAGAAATACATAGAATATACTCTAAATATCTTTTGCGTTTACACAGAAAACCGACATGAAGTGCTAAATATCTTCATGCATCATTGTAATTTTTAATTTGCAGCCTACTGTGTAAATATCAGCACCTTTTCACACTTTCCAACATAGGAACTGCATTACATGTGTCACAGGTACATTTTCCATTCATTTAATATCCTATAGAGGAGCAGTACAAGCACCTGGCAATTATGCACGCAAGGTTCTCAGAACCAGTTTGGGAACCTTGTAAGGCCACATTCAAATGTTTAATATTTGGTCAGTATTTCACTTCAGTAGACCAAAACCAAGAGTGGAACAATCAGAGGAAAAGTATAATAGAAACACGTCACCACTTCAGTATTTATCACCCACTCCTGGATTTCACTTATAAATACTGATGTAAAATACTGACCAAATACTGAATGTGGGAACATGGCCTAAGGAGGATGTGCCCCAGTGAGTATTTCCTCCTGAAGGACTTCTAATGTGTAACTCCTAAAACAACTTTAACACAGATGGTCAATTTGACAATAAACCAATTGAATTGAGCAAAATTGTGTAATGTGGGTTAATACCCTATGACCATAAACACCACCCATAGTTTGATGTACTATGACAACTAAGTCATCTGAATGGTATTTCTGCTGAAAGAATGCCTGAAAAATCCCTTATAAATAAGACTCTTTCAAGCATTTTATTTCTATTGTAAAACCACTTTGCTGTTAAGTCTTTTGAGCAATTTTTCCTCTTCGCTTCTGAAAAAAACAGGTGGTGTAAAAAAAAAAGTTCATATCACTTTGAAACATCTCCTAGTCTAGTGGAATCCACGCCACCACACTAGGTACTTTCCCATTAATAGCCTGCAGAAAAATAGTAGAGCTTCCTCTAACTTTTTCTATTTGAAAGATCTTATCTGCTGTCCTTCTCAAAAAAACTCTCTGTGCACAAGCCCTTAAGTTGAAAGTAACCTTCTGGGACCAGAATTGTTAGATTGTCTGGCTATATATTCTCTCTCTCTTTTGTATATGTATATTTTTTTATGCATACAAGTAAAGCATATAAAGAAGTTGGTTTGCACACTAAATAATGAAGCAGGGGCTTACTGTCCAAAGCAGCAGGTCAGGTAGCCGCTATGTAGCCTGTCACCTGATATTGCAGCACCCCAGAGTCCTGGTCGTTGCAGTACTGTTGCTCTGCCACTAAGGGGAGTGATGGTACGTCTGATTGCACTAAAAGAGTTCACCTGACCAGGTAACACACACCCACAATACACTTCACACTCCGGCCACCAGGGGGGGTGGTTCTATCTAATAGACCAGAGGTCCCCAACCTTTTTTGCACCAGGGACCGGCTTTAAGCAAGATCAGTTTTCCATGGCCCGGTGGGGGTGGGGCAGGGGCGGGGCTTTGGTCATATGGGGGTGGGGTTATGGAGGGATGGAGCTTAGTGCATACTTATCATATAATTATGACATTTATAATGAGAATGTGATTCAACTTACCATAGGTTCAGAATGAGTGGGAGCACCATGCTTGTTTCCCTGGTGCTCTGCACCATTATTGCCCCATAGCTGTGCCATATAGTGCTCTGCACCATTATTGCCCCATAGCTGTGCCATATAGTGCTCTGCACCATTATTGCCCCATAGCTGTGCCATACAGTGCTCTGCACCGTTTATTATTGCCCCATAGCTGTGCCATACAGTGCTCTGCACCGTTTATTATTGCCCCATAGCTGTGCCATACAGTGCTCTGCACCGTTCATAATTGCCCCATAGCTGTGCCATATAGTGCTCTGCACCGTTCATAATTGCCCCATAGCTGTGCCATATAGTGCTCTGCACCATTATTGCCCCATAGCTGTGCCATACAGTGCTCTGCACCATTATTGCCCCATAGCTGTGCCATATAGTGCTCTGCACCATTATTGCCCCATAGCTGTGCCATACAGTGCTCTGCACCATTATTGCCCCATAGCTGTGCCATACAGTGCTCTGCACCATTATTGCCCCATAGCTGTGCCATACAGTGCTCTGCACCATTATTGCCCCATAGCTGTGCCATAAAGTGCTCTGCACCATTATTGCCCCATAGCTGTGCCATACAGTGCTCTGCACCATTATTGCCCCATAGCTGTGCCATACAGTGCTCTGCACCATTATTGCCCCATAGCGGTGCCATATAGTGCTCTGCACCATTATTGCCCCATAGCTGTGCCATACAGTGCTCTGCACCATTATTGCCCCATAGCTGTGCCATACAGTGCTCTGCACCGTTTATTATTGCCCAATAGCTGTGCCATACAGTGCTCTGCACCATTATTGCCCCATAGCTGTGCCATACAGTGCTCTGCACCATCCATTATTGCCCCATAGCTGTGCCATATAGTGCTCTGCACCATTATTGCCCCATAGCTGTGCCATACAGTGCTCTGCACCATTATTGCCCCATAGCTGTGCCATATAGTGCTCTGCACCATTATTGCCCCATAGCTGTGCCATACAGTGCTCTGCACCATTATTGCCCCATAGCTGTGCCATACAGTGCTCTGCACCATTATTGCCCCATAGCTGTGCCATATAGTGCTCTGCACCATTATTGCCCCATAGCTGTGCCATACAGTGCTCTGCACCATTATTGCCCCATAGCTGTGCCATACAGTGCTCTGCACCATTATTGCCCCATAGCTGTGCCATACAGTGCTCTGCACCGTTTATTATTGCCCAATAGCTGTGCCATACAGTGCTCTGCACCATTATTGCCCCATAGCTGTGCCATACAGTGCTCTGCACCGTCCATTATTGCCCCATAGCTGTGCCATATAGTGCTCTGCACCATTATTGCCCCATAGCTGTGCCATACAGTGCTCTGCACCATTATTGCCCCATAGCTGTGCCATATAGTGCTCTGCACCATTATTGCCCCATAGCTGTGCCATACAGTGCTCTGCACCATTATTGCCCCATAGCTGTGCCATACAGTGCTCTGCACCATTATTGCCCCATAGCTGTGCCATATAGTGCTCTGCACCATTATTGCCCCATAGCTGTGCCATACAGTGCTCTGCACCATTATTGCCCCATAGCTGTGCCATACAGTGCTCTGCACCATTATTGCCCCATAGCTGTGCCATATAGTGCTCTGCACCATTATTGCCCCATAGCTGTGCCATACAGTGCTCTGCACCATTATTGCCCCATAGCTGTGCCATACAGTGCTCTGCACCGTTTATTATTGCCCCATAGCTGTGCCATACAGTGCTCTGCACCATTATTGCCCCATAGCTGTGCCATACAGTGCTCTGCACCGTCCATTATTGCCCCATAGCTGTGCTGCTGCTGCAATAAAAATAATAAATTACATACTCACCTCTCTTGCTTGCAGCTCCCCAGCGTCCGGTCCCGGCGTCTCTCCGCACTGACTGATCAGGCAGAGGGCGGCGCGCGCACTATATGCGTCATCGCGCCCTCTGACCTGCACAGTCAGTGAGGAGAGACGCCGGGAAGATGGAGACAGCGCCCGGCGTGTGGAACGAGGACAGGTGACTATGTAATACTTACCTGCTCCCGGCGTCCCGCTCCTTCCCCCGGACAGCTGGTCTTCGGTGCCGCAGCCTCTTCCTCTATCAGCGGTCACCGTTACCCCTGATTAGAGAAATGAATTATGCGGCTCTGCCCCTATGGGAGGTGGAGCAGCCTATTCATTTCTCTAATGAGCGGTCCCACGTGACCGCTGTACAGGGGAAGAGGCTGCGGCACCCGGAGACAGTGGGACGGGCAGGGGGAGCGTCAGGATCGCCGGGACTAGGTAAGTATACCTCAGCGCCCTCTCCCCCTCACCCGCTGACCGTGACTCGAGTATAAGCCGAGGGGGCACTTTCAGCCCAAAAATTTGGGCTGAAAATCTCGGCTTATACTCGAGTATATACGGTAGCTGTCAGCGGCGCCGCGGACCGGCTGAAAAACCCCAACGGCCCGGTCCTGGTCCGCGGACCGGCGGTTGGGGACCTCTGTAATAGACCACTCCTCACACTTGGGTAAAACTGGGGGTTGGACAGGAAGTCAGGGAGAAAGGAGCTGGGAAGAGCTCGAGAGAGGACCTGTCAGGGGTGGGATCCTGGCAGAGCCCTAGTGAACAGGAAAGAACGTTACGGAGCCGTGCCTGTGCTTACAGTGGCAGTCTCCTAAGAAAGGACAAGAAGCAAGGGGTATTGTGAAGGAGTGAGAAAAGGGAATATAGCAAAGAGGTGATAGGACCAGAAGGAATCGTGCTGTAAGATCGAGGCAACATCCTTCTGAGGCGCAAAGTCGGTGGCCGGAACGCCGAGAAAGTAAGAGACTCTAAGCATTACTTCAAACCACGGCAGGACAGCCAACTATAGGTTGGCTGTCTCACTTAAACACCTAAGCAGACAACGGAGGCAGCTGTGGGAGAGGGGCGACTCTAGGGTCCCGGAAGAACTCCAGGCCTACCCCGTCATACGGGTGCATCCTAGCCATATCATCTGGGGGACGGAGAGAACGAACATCAGAGACAGACACAACAGTTGTGAGGACTATCCCGGGGTGCTCAGCAGGGAAGTACTACAACACACAGGCGCTAGAAGGTAGACACTGATTCCCACCTGCTAAGGGAACTCTGGATGTGCCTTTGGACCAGCCCGTCTCAGCCAGCCCTGTTAACAGTGCTCTGGATTGAGTATCTCGAAACCTTCAGTAAAGAGGTAAAGAGACTGCAACCCTGTGTCCTCGTTATTCATTGCGACCTGCACCATCGCAATTTTCATTGGACGCCCCTTAGCAGGGTCACAGACCGGGTCTAGCCACCGTGACAATCCCAGAACTGAGAGAGAGAGGCCCGGTACCGGGTACCCCTCGGCCCTGCGACAGTGGGGGCTGTTGTGAATTCCGTTCTCGGGCTCCCTCCTGTGGTCATGAATGGTACTTTGGTGAGTTCTGTCCTTGGACACCCTCTGGTGGATTTGAGTGGAACTGCTGATCTTTGAGGTTGCTTTCTCAGCTGCCCTCGTTTATTGCTTCTGCTCGCTTCCCTATTTAACTCTGCCCAGGTCGTTAGTTCATGCCAGCTGTCAATGTCTCAGTACTGGTTCAGATCTCACTTGGATTTCTCAGTTGACCTGTCTACTCCAGCAGAAGCTAAGTCCCTGCTAGTTCATTTGCTGTTTATTGGTTTTTGAATATATTTCTCAGTACATGCAATGTTTCTTATCCAGCCTGCTATTATGATATTTCCTTGCTAGCTGGAAGCTCTGGGGGTGCAGAGCTGCACCTCCACACCGTGAGTCGGTGTGGAGGTCTTTTTGCACACTCTGCATGGTTTTTATAGTTTTTTATACTGACCGCATAGTTCCCTTTCCTATCCTCTGTCTTTCTAGAGAAGATTCGGCCTCCTTTGCTAAAATCTGTTTCATTCCTGTGTTTGTTACTTCCCTCTTGACTCACAGTTAATATTTGTGGGGGGCTGCCTTTACTTTGGGGAATTTCTCTGAGGCAAGGCAGGCTTCTATTTCTATCTTTAGGGGTATTTAGCTCTTAGGCTGTGAAGAGGCATCTAGGGAGAGTTAGGTACCCTTTTCTATTTTAACCATCAGGTTATTTCGGGTGCTCCTAACCACCAGGTCCATAACAGTACAGCTGGCCCAAAACAAAGTGTTAATGCATCTCAAAAGAGGGATAAGAGAAGTTCTGAGTCAATTTTTTTTTCTTTGCTGCTTGTTTTGTCTTTCTTTTCCCCTTAACCTCTGGGTGGTTCAGGACTCAGGTGTAGATATGGATATTCAAGGTTTGTCCTCTTGTGTGGATCAACTCGCTGCTAGGGTACAGAGTATTCAAGATTATGTAGTTCAGAATCCGATGTTAGAGCCTAGAATTCCTATTCCTGATTTGTTTTCTGGGGATAGATCTAAATTTTTGAATTTCAAAAATAATTGTAGACTGTTTCTTGCTCTGAAACCCCGCTCCTCTGGTGACCCCATGCAGCAAGTAAAGATTATTATTTCTTTGTTGCGTGGCGACCCGCAAGACTGGGCATTCTCCCTTGAGCCAAGAAATCCTGCATTGCTTAATGTAGATGCATTTTTTCTAGCGCTTGGATTGCTTTATGACGAACCAAATTCTGTGGATCAGGCAGAAAAGATCTTGCTGACTCTATGTCAGGGTCAGGATGAAGCAGAAGTATATTGCCAGAAGTTTAGAAAGTGGTCTGTGCTTACACAATGAAATGAGTGTGCCCTGGCAGCAATTTTCAGAAAGGGTCTTTCTGAAGCCCTTAAAGATGTTATGGTGGGGTTCCCCACGCCTGCTGGTCTGAATGAATCAATGTCTTTGGCCATTCAGATAGATCGGCGTTTGCGTGAGCGCAAAGATGTGCACCATTTGGTGGTGTCCTCTGAGCGGAGGCCTGAGCCTATGCAATGTGATAGGACTTTGACCAGAGCTGAACGGCAAGAACACAGACGTCAGAATGGGCTGTGTTTTTACTGTGGTGACTCTTCTCATGCTATCTCTGATTGTCCTAAGCGCACTAAGAGGTTCGCTAGGTCTGTCACCATTAGTACTGTGCAGCCTAAATTTCTCTTATCTGTTACTCTGATTTGCTCGGGTGCTGCTCTGAATTTGATGGACTTGGAGTTTGCCAGGCGCTGTGGTTTTTTCTTGGAGCCTTTGCAGATTCCTATTCCCTTAAGGGGAATTGATGCTACGCCATTGGCCAAGAATAAACCTCAGTACTGGACTCAGCTGACCATGTGCATGGCTCCCGCACATCAGGAAAATATTCGCTTTTTGGTGTTGCATAATTTGCATGATGTGGTCGTGTTGGGTTTGCCATGGTTACACGTTCATAATCCAGTATTGGATTGGAAATCAATGTCTGTGTCTAGTTGGGGTTGTCAAGGGATACATAGTGATGTTCCTTCAATGTCAATTTCTTCTTCTACTCCTTCTGAAGTTCCTGAGTTTTTGTCGGATTACCAGGATGTATTTGATGAGCCCAAGTCCAGTGCCCTACCTCCTCATAGGGACTGTGATTGCGCTATTAATTTGATTCCTGGTAGTTAGTACCCTAAGTGCCGACTGTTTAATTTATCTGTGCCTGAACATGCCGCTTTGCGGAGTTTTGTAAAGGAGTCCTTGGAGAAAGGACATATTCGCCCGTCTTCGTCACCGTTGGGAGCAGGGTTCTTTTTTGTGGCCAAGAAGGATGGCTCTCTGAGACCCTGTATAGATTACCGCCTTCTCAATAAAATCACGGTCAAATTTCAGTACCCTTTGCCTCTGTTGTCTGATTTGTTTGCTCGGATTAAGGGGGCTAGTTAGTTTACCAAGATTGACCTTCGAGGGGCGTATAATCTTGTGCGTATTAAACAGGGCGATGAATGGAAAACAGCATTTAATACGCCCGAGGGCCATTTTGAGTACCTGGTGATGCCATTCGGGCTTTCTAATGCCCCATCTGTGTTTCAGTCCTTTATGCACGACATCTTCCGGAAGTATCTGGATAGGTTTATGATTGTATATTTGGATGATATTTTGGTCTTTTCGGATGATTGGGAGTCCCATGTGAGGCAGGTCAGGATGGTGTTCCAGGTCCTTCGTGCTGATGCATTGTTCGTGAAGGGGTCTAAATGCCTCTTTGGAGTTCAGAAGGTTTCCTTTTTGGGCTTCATTTTTTCCCCTTCTACTATCGAGATGGACCCTGTTAAAGTTCTGGCCATTTATGATTGGACCCAACCTACATCTGTGAAGAGTCTTCAGAAGTTCCTGGGCTTTGCTAATTTTTACCGTCGCTTCATCGCTAATTTTTCTAGTGTGGTTAAACCTTTGACTGATTTGACGAAGAAAGGCGCTGATGTGGTGAATTGGTCCCCTGCGGCCGTTGAGGCTTTTCAGGAGCTTAAACGTCGTTTTACTTCGGCCCCTGCTTTGCGTCAGCCAGATGTTTTGCTCCCTTTTCAGGTCGAGGTTGATGCTTCTGAGATTGGGGCAGGGGCTGTTTTGTCTCAGAGAAGTTCTGATGGCTCTTTGATGAAGCCGTGTGCTTTCTTTTCTAGAAAGTTTTCACCTGCTAAGCGTAATTATGATGTCGGCAATCGGGAGTTGTTGGCTATGAAGTGGGCATTTGAGGAGTGGCGACATTGGCTTGAGGGAGCCAAACATCGCGTGGTGGTCCTGACTGATCACAAGAATCTGACTTACCTCGAGTCCGCCAAGCGGTTGAATCCTAGACAGGCTCGATGGTCACTGTTTTTCTCCCGTTTCGATTTTGTGGTCTCATACCTTCCGGGATCTAAGAATGTGAAGGCTGATGCCCTTTCTAGGAGTTTTTTGCCTGATTCTCCGGGAGTCTCTGAGCCGGCTGGTATTCTCAAAGAGGGGGTGATTTTGTCTGCCATCTCCCCTGATTTGCGGCGGGTGCTGCAGGAGTTTCAGGCTGATAGACCTGACCTCTGTCCAGTGGAGAAACTGTTTGTCCCTGATAGATGGACTAGTAGGGTTATTTCTGAGGTTCATTGTTCAGTATTGGCTGGTCATCCTGGGATTTTTGGTACCAGAGATTTGGTTGCTAGGTCCTTTTGGTGGCCTTCCTTGTCACGGGATGTGCTTCTTTTGTGCAGTCCTGTGGGACTTGTGCTTGGGCCAAACCTTGCTGTTCTCGTGCCAGTGGGTTGCTTTTGCCTTTGCCTGTCCCGAAGAGGCCCTGGACGCATATTTCCATGGATTTTATTTCTGATCTTCCTGTCTCTCAAAGGATGTCTGTCATCTGGGTGGTTTGTGATCGGTTTTCTAAGATGGTCCATTTGGTACCCTTGCCTAAATTGCCTTCCTCCTCTGATTTGGTTCCATTATTTTTTCAGCATGTGGTTAGTTTGCATGGCATTCCGGAGAACATTGTGTCGGACAGAGGTTCCCAGTTTGTTTCTAGGTTTTGGCGGTCCTTTTGTGCTAAGATGGGCATTGATTTGTCTTTTTCTTCAGCGTTCCATCCTCAGACAAATGGCCAAACCGAACGAACTAATCAGACCTTGGAGACCTATCTGAGATGCTTTGTCTCTGCTGATCAGGATGATTGGGTGACCTTCTTGCCATTGGCCGAGTTCGCCCTTAATAATCGGGCTAGTTCTGCTACTTTGGTTTCGCCTTTTTTTTGTAATTCTGGTTTTCATCCTCGTTTTTCTTCAGGGCAGGTTGAGCCTTCTGACTGTCCTGGTGTGGATTCTGTAGTGGACAGGTTGCAGCAAATTTGGACTCACGTGGTGGACAATTTGACGTTGTCTCAGGAGAAGGCGCAACGTTTTGCTAACCGCCGTCGCAGTGTTGGTCCCCGACTTCGTGTTGGGGATTTGGTTTGGTTGTCTTCTCGTTATGTTCCTATGAAGGTTTCTTCTCCTAAGTTCAAGCCTTGTTTCATTGGTCCTTATAAGATTTCTGAAATTATCAATCCTGTGTCGTTTCGTTTGGCCCTTCCAGCTTCTTTTGCCATCCATAATGTGTTCCATAGGTCGTTGTTGCGGAGATATGTGGCGCCTATGGTTCCTTCCGTTGATCCTCCTGCTCCGGTGTTGGTTGAGGGGGAGTTGGAGTATGTGGTGGAGAAGATTTTGGATTCTCGTATTTCGAGACGGAAGCTTCAGTACCTGGTTAAATGGAAGGGCTATGGTCAGGAGGATAATTCCTGGGTTGTTGCCTCCGATGTCCATGCTGCCGATTTGGTTCGTGCCTTTCATTTGGCTCGTCCTGATCGGCCTGGGGGCTCGGGTGAGGGTTCGGTGACCCCTCCTCAAGGGGGATTACTGTTGTGAATTCCATTCTCGGGCTCCCTCCTGTGGTCATGAATGGTACTTTGGTGAGTTCTGTCCTTGGACACCCTCTGGTGGCTTTGAGTGGAACTGCTGATCTTTGAGGTTGCTTTCTCAGCTGCCCTCGGTTATTGCTTCTGCTCGTTTCCCTATTTAACTCTGCCCAGGTCGTTAGTTCATGCCAGCTGTCAATGTCTCAGTACTGGTTCAGATCTCTCTTGGATTTCTCAGTTGACCTGTCTACTCCAGCAGAAGCTAAGTCCCTGCTAGTTCATTTGCTGTTTATTGGTTTTTGAATATATTTCTCAGTACATGCAATGTTTCTTATCCAGCCTGCTATTATGATATTTCCTTGCTAGCTGGAAGCTCTGGGGGTGCAGAGCTGCACCTCCACACCGTGAGTCGGTGTGGAGGTCTTTTTGCACACTCTGCGTGGTTTTTGTAGTTTTTTATACTGACCGCATAGTTCCCTTTCCTATCCTCTGTCTTTCTAGAGAAGATTCGGCCTCCTTTGCTAAAATCTGTTTCATTCCTGTGTTTGTTACTTCCCTCTTGACTCACAGTTAATATTTGTGGGGGGTTGCCTTTACTTTGGGGAATTTCTCTGAGGCAAGGCAGGCTTCTATTTCTATCTTTAGGGGTAGTTAGCTCTTAGGCTGTGAAGAGGCGTCTAGGGAGAGTTAGGTACCCTTTTCTATTTTAACCATCAGGTCATTTCGGGTGCTCCTAACCACCAGGTCCATAACAGGGGGCGCTCCAACTTGGCGTCACGAACAGGATCTACTTAAGCCTGAAGAATCAGGTCATGTGTGCCTTGGAACTGTGATTTATTGTGCTTGGACTGTGACTTATTGCAAAGACTGTGTATTGCCACTTGCCGCCAAGAGTTCCCGCCACAATTCGCCATCGCCGCGCATGGAGGGAGGAGCTTTAGGTTCGTGGGCGGAACCGGTCAAAAGGAGCGCGTAACGAGAAAGCGCGGTAAAGTGCCAACCCCGGAAGAGGAACCCCGACCTCCAGCAGGTTAGTAGGAGGAAGGGACGACCATGTCTGAGTCGGGAGGAGCGGAGGCGGCGGTCGCAGCCGTGGACACAGAGGCAGCT
This sequence comes from Ranitomeya variabilis, assembly GCF_051348905.1. NCBI lineage: Eukaryota > Metazoa > Chordata > Amphibia > Anura > Dendrobatidae > Ranitomeya > Ranitomeya variabilis. The sequence goes on along the minus strand of NC_135236.1, from coordinate 178,589,729 downwards.
CCGGTCCCCGCAGCGGACATAGCCGCGGCCCTAATACCACCACCGGTTGCCGCAGAGCCCGCTGCCCCTATCAGCCAGTCGGAGACTGCCGCCACCACAACGGCCATAATGCCCTTCTCTATGCCGTACCTGCCCGGAGCGGCCTGGCTCCCGCGATACTCCGGGGAGTCGCATACATTAACTGACTTTAAAGAAGGGATCTTCAGCCTGCTCGAGTTCTACCCCTTGACAGAGCCTCAGAAGGTTCATATGATAACAAACCAACTCTTTGGGGCGGCTTTCAGAGAAGTGAAGTCCTGGCCCGCCGCGGATAAGGGATCTGCACAGCAGGTTTTTGCAAAGCTTAAAGCCACTTTTGATACCCGTACTGCTACAGAAATTAAATTGACTTTCTATGGATGCAAACAGAGACCGCAGGATAGCTTACGGGACTATGCCCTTAATCTCCAGGAGGCGCTGCGGGCCATTAAGCAGAGTGACCCCGGCAGCATGCAAGATGAGGATAAACTCCTGAAAGAGCGGTTCATTGAGGGGCTCCTGTGCAGCCACCAAAGGGGCCAATTGCACTTCCTGGCCATGCAAAATCCAGACCTGACTTTTGCGCAATTCAAGGATAAAGCCATCCAGGCGCTGCAGGAGCGACAGCCCAGCCGTGCGGTACCCCCCAGGCGTCAAGCCCTCACGTACCACCAGGAGGTGGCGCCAGATGCCCCAGTCGCCGCCAAAGCCGATGCCCAGAGCTTAGAAGACGACTCCCCCGCAGGACTCCGCCTCCAGATGCAGGAGCTGACCAAGAGCGTTTCTGCCCTAGCCCGGACTGTGCAGTCCCTACAGGAGGGCCCCAAGGAGAAGATCCAGCTGGCCTCCAGGCCAGAGGATGTCCCCTGGATGCGACAGAGGAGGACTCCGCCGACCAGAGGCCGGGACGACGATCGCTATCATCGGGACGGACGACCTATCTGCCGCCGCTGTCACCAGGTGGGCCACCTTGCAAGGTACTGTCCTTTAAACGAGCAACCCCTGGGGCAAAGGGCCAACCCCCAGGAGTAGGACGATCAGGCCCACAGCATTGGAGAGCCAAATACGTTGGAGGGCGACCAGTTCTTCCTGTTGTGATCGACGGTATCCCCATGAACGCTTTGCTGGACACCGGTTCTCAGGTGACGACTATGCCTTACGTGCTTTATAAACGGTATTGGGAGGACACCGATATTACTCGTGGCCCCGATGACGATTTCACCATAATAGCCAGTAATGGTCAGCCATTGCCACAAGTGGGGTATAAAGAGGTCACCATCAAAGTGGGGCGGGTGGAATTGAAGGCCCAAGGGATTGTAATTGTTGATATTGACCGCCGTGAATGTAATCCCATGATGACTATCGGTACCAATGTTATAGAAAATTGTCTTGCAGAAGTTATCGTCTTGTTACAACAGGTAGCAGAAACCGCTGGCTACAGTGAACAACGCGCCCTGCAAAAAGAAATCAGGGCTCTGATGCAGAGACAACAGGTAGAGTTGACTGGTGGTGAAATTGGTCGTGTCACTGTGAGTGATTCAAACCCTATCGCGATACCCCCCAGGAGTGAGATGTTAATATGGTGTCGGGCAGCCATAGGCCTCAGGGGTAAGGACTACCAGGCCCTGGTAGAACCCGTATATTCAGACAATAGGCCTACTCTCCTAACAGCCAGGGGGGTGGTCGACGTCCGCCGGGGGAGGGTGCCAGTATGTGTCCTTAATTGTGGGGAGGAAGAGGTCCATCTCACCAAGTATGCCACGCTCGCCAAACTGTTCGCTGTCAATAATAGTGTCATACAGACACCTGGACCCTTGGTCCCGTCTAACCTGGCGGAGGACAACGGTTCTGCAGGGCACTCGAAAGATTGGTGTCGGGAATTGCATGTGGGCACTGACTCTACCCCATCCCACCAGAAACAGGGGGCCTACAGGGTGGTTCACGAGTACGAGTGGGTATTTAGCAAACACCCCTTAGATTTTGGACAGGTAAAAGGGATCCAACATCATATCCCCACAGGAGATCATCGACCCATAAAGGAGAGATACCGCCCTGTACCCCCAGCTCATTACCAGTGTGCCAAAGACATGTTGCGAGAAATGAAGGAGGCTGGGGTGGTGACTGGTGAGAGACAGTTGTATCCCCTGGGCAGCTCCATTAGTCCTTGTTAAAAAGAAAGATGGTACAATGAGGATGTGTGTTGATTATAGGCAGTTGAATCGCATTACACGTAAGGATGCATACCCACTGCCTAGGATAGAGGAGTCTCTGGCTGCCTTAAAATCTGCTAACTACTTCTCTACCTTAGATCTCACCAGTGGGTACTGGCAGGTTCCCGTGGCGGAGTCGGACAAAGAGAAGACGGCCTTCACGACACCGATGGGTCTCTGCGAATTCAACTACATGCCCTTCGGATTATGCAATGCCCCGGGGACGTTCCAGAGGATGATGGAGTGCTGTCTGGGGCACAAGAACTTTGAAACCGTACTGCTGTATCTGGATGATGTCATTGTCTTCTCTAAGACCTACGAAGACCATCTGAAGCACCTGGCCGAGGTGTTTGAAGCCCTGTCCAACTTCGGCTTAAAGGTGAAACCGTCCAAATGCCATTTGCTGAAACCCAAAGTGCAGTACCTGGGCCATGTGGTGAGTGCTGAAGGAGTGGCCCCAGACCCCGACAAGGTTACGGTGATCCAGGACTGGCCGAAACCCAGCAACCTCCATTCAAGTCCGGCAGTTCCTCGGGCTGGTAGGCTATTACCGGAGGTTCATTAAGGACTTCACCAAGAAGGCCGCGCCATTGCAAGACCTGTTGGTGGGCCAATCTAAGAAGACCAAGGGGAAGAACACCCCATTTGATTGGAACGAGGGGCTGGAAGGATCCTTCACTTGCTTGAAGTCGGCACTGACGGGAGAAGAGGTACTGGCCTACCCTGAATATGACCAACCGTTTGTGCTGTATACAGATGCCAGCAATGTAGGATTGGGAGCCGTGCTGTCCCATGTCCAGAAAGGCAAGGAGAGAGTAATCGCTTACGCCAGCAGGAAGCTTCGACCCACGGAAAGGAACCCTGACAACTACAGTTCCTTTAAGCTGGAATTCCTTGCCATTGTCTGGGCAGTGACAGAGAGGTTCAAGCACTACCTGGCCTCGGCGAAATTCACCGTCTTCACGGATAACAATCCGCTGACGCACTTGGATACAGCCAAACTCGGGGCCTTGGAACAGCGGTGGATGGCCCGGCTGTCCAAGTACGACTTCACCATCAAGTACCGGGCAGGACGCAAGAATGTGAACGCAGATGCCTTGTCCTGGATGCCCAATTTGCCGGAAACGGGAGAGGACCCGGAGGCACTTGAAGAGGTAGAGCTGCCCGCATTCCATCACCCCAGAGCCGCTCAGTGCTCCCACCATGTGAAGAACAGGCACAAGAACCAACAGGATGCCACGCTGAATCCCCTGCCCCATCACGGATGGGCAGAGACCCAGGATGGTGACCCCGCGGTCCGTCGGGTAAAAGAGCTCCTGACGCAGGCAGGTTTGCATCCCGGCCCGGATGACCCACAGGAAATGCAACAGCTGTGGAAGGGGAGAAACAAACTGTTTATTCACGATGGTAAGCTGTGCCAGAGAAGCATCGACCCACGTACTCATGAATTGGTATGGCAGATAGTGGTGCCAAGGCGAGATGCGCCCATGGTTCTGGGAGCCTACCACGATGGAGCCGGACACTTCGGATGGATGAAGCTGGAGAGGCTACTCCAAGGAAGGTTCTATTGGATTGGCATGAAGAGAGCCATCGAGAAGTGTCGGGAGTGTGGTCCATGTAGCCTACGCAGGAAGGACCGTGACAGCCAACGGGCTCCCTTGCAGCCCATCATCACCAAACGGCCGCTCGAACTGGTCGCGCTGGATCATGTGAAGCTAACGCCTAGCCGGTCAGGCTATATCTACGCTCTTACCATCGTGGATCACTACTCCAGGTTTTTGGTGGTTGTACCTGTCAAGGATCTAACGGCCAGGACGGCCGCCAAAGCCTTCCAGCAGTACTTTTGTAGGCCCCATGGGTACCCGGAGAAGGTACTGACCGATCAGGGACCAGCATTCGAAGCAGAGGTGTTCCAGGAGTTCTGCAATCTGTACGGGTGTAAGAAGATCAGAACCACACCGTATCATCCCCAAACCAACGGGATGTGTGAAAAGATGAACCAAGTGGTGATCGACTTACTGAAGACCTTACCGGTAGAGGAACGGAACTTGTGGCCAACCAAGTTGCCTGACTTGGTGGACATGTACAATCACATTCCAGTGATTTCCACCAACTGCACTCCAGCGTACCTGATGCGAGGAAGATCTATCAAGTTACCCGTTGATCTGGACATGGGGGTCCTAACCCCCGAAGATACCTCGCCGGATACAGATTGGGATGCAGAGAGGCAGCAAAGGTACCGCCAAGTACAGGAATGCGTGGAAAGAAGTCTCGCTCAGGCCAGACAGAAACAAGAAAGAGACTACAACCAGCATGCTCCTGCGATTCCCTTGTCACCTGGTGAGCAAGTACTCCAACGAAAGAGGAGACTACACAAACTTGATGACGAATGGGAAGCGGAACCGTATACCATCCTGCCATCCGATTTCGACAACACGAAGGTCTGTCTCATCAGCAAGGATGGAGGGGAGACCTCGACGGCGATATCCAGGGACCACCTTAAAGTCTGCCCTGATAAGTTGAGAGAGAGGGAAACGGCTCCAGGAACCTCCCCACCTGTAGAAGAGGAGAAGATGATTCACCAAGAGCAGTGTGTTTTTCCCCAGTCCTGGACTCAGATAAATCAGGCCATCGTGGTACCTGTCCTAAAGTTCCGTCAACCAAACCCACCAGAACTAATTGTGGTGCCAGATCATCCAGGCCCGCAATCTCAGCAGATCCTACCTGAAGATGCCCTGCCAACCGTTGAACCGGCAAGTCCTCCCTCTGCTATCGGCGAATCTGCCGTACCCACTGTTGGTAGCAGCAGCCCTGAGAGCTCCAGCATGCCAGTGCTACCCAGACTCACTAGAAGCGTAGCTAGAAGACAGTGCACTACACCAGCGGTAGCGAGCATAGCGGGCCCTGTTAGGCCAATAGCAACCCCTGCACTGCGGAGATCGACACGCAGCACCGTGAATCAAACTCCACTCCGCTACAAAACTTGGAGGTATTAATGAGGGCTGCTATTTAGTTGAAAATGTTTGTGTGCATATCTTTTGTTACAGGTTTTAAAAAAAAAATGGACAACGGAGTAATGGACAGTGAATTGCTCCAAAAACTTCCAAAAGGAGACCTCTTTGTTTACCCGGGGTCCCCGCTGTTTCAACCACTGGACTGGGAGTCATAAACTGTGCAAGATTTGCGTAACGTTCAAGTGTCCTCACCTCCCATAAAGGAAAGCATTGTTATATAGTTACTGGTTCATAGCATTTACTTGTTTATAGTGTTTCAAAGTTTTGTGTGTTTCCTGCTAACATGTAATATTGTTTTTCTTTTCCCAGTCCGGGAGTACTGGATTTAACCGGGGGGAGTGCAGCGCCCCAGAGTCCTGGTCGTTGCAGTACTGTTGCTCTGCCACTAAGGGGAGTGATGGTACGTCTGATTGCACTAAAAGAGTTCACCTGACCAGGTAACACACACCCACAATACACTTCACACTCCGGCCACCAGGGGGGGTGGTTCTATCTAATAGACCACTCCTCACGCTTGGGTAAAACTGGGGGTTGGACAGGAAGTCAGGGAGAAAGGAGCTGGGAAGAGCTCGAGAGAGGACCTGTCAGGGGTGGGATCCTGACAGAGCCCTAGTGAACAGGAAAGAATGTTACGGAGCCGTGCCTGTGCTTACAGCGGCAGTCTCCTAAGAAAGGACAAGAAGCGAGGGGTATTGTGAAGGAGTGAGAAACGGGAATACAGCAAAGAGGTGATAGGACCAGAAGGAGTCGTGCTGTAAGATCGAGGCAACATCCTTCTGAGGCGCAAAGTCGGTGGCCGGAACGCCGAGAAAGTAAGAGACTCTAAGCATTACTTCAAACCACGGCAGGACAGCCAACTATAGGTTGGCTGTCTCACTTAAACACCTAAGCAGACAACGGAGGCAGCTGTGGGAGAGGGGCGACTCTAGGGTCCCGGAAGAACTCCAGGCCTACCCCATCATACGGGTGCGTCCTAGCCATATCATCTGGGGGATGGAGAGAACGAACATCAGAGACAGACACAACAGTTGTGAGGACTATCCCAGGGTGCTCAGCAGGGAAGTACTACAACACACAGGCGCTAGAAGGTAGACACTGATTCCCACCTGCTAAGGGAACTCTGGATGTGCCTTTGGACTGGCCGGTCTCAGCCAGCCTTGTTAACAGTGCTCTGGATTGAGTATCTCGAAACCTTCAGTAAAGAGGTAAAGAGACTGCAACCCTGTGTCCTCGTTATTCATTGCGACCTGCACCATCACGATTTTCATTGGACGCCCCTTAGCAGGGTCACGGACTGGGTCTAGCCACCGTGACAATCCCAGAACTGAGACAGAGAGGCCCGGTACCGGGTACCCCTCAGCCCTGCGACAGTGGGGGCGCTCCAATATCATAATTTCAGATTGTGGATACTTGTGAACGGAATGGTCCAGCAACAACTATGTTTCACTGTAGGCATGTCACAGAGGTCATTCAAAATACTAGATGTAGTAGTTTTTGATTTTGGGTGTATTCATTTTTGCATCAACTAATTTGAGTAAAAGTGAATATTTTGTAATGTTAGTTTCGTGTTATGGACTTAAAAAAGGTTTTATGAAATTACCGTAAGTACCGTATTGTCAAAATTTGGGAAATTGTTCTTTTCTTCAGTTAGATGCTAATTAAAATATTACCTTTCAAAGAGGTTTTACTCATTTATGCCAATCACTGTATATAAAAGTGAATGGAAATATAGAAAAAAAGGAAGAGAATGTAAAAATAAACTTAAGACAAAAACTAGAAACTGAAAAATAAGAGAAAGGCTAAGCAATAAAAAAAATGATAATAGATAAAACAATAAGTTTAATATGCCCAAAAAATAAAAAAGCAAAAATGTGGTGCAACAATTAATAAAAATATAGAAAAATATATATAACAGGTATATATAAAAATCGAAGTCCAGAAAACACAACAGTGTATACGTGAGGCCCTCAAGTTATAACACTGGAGTCACGTTTCCACTTATGTATGGTTGAACAATATATTTAGAAAGATAGAGCAGCACCAAAAGAATGAGGGTGCAAACCGTCCCTGGCAAGAACCAAACCATCTAGATATAAAAAGCAACTTGAGGCAGAACACCAAGATAGTTTAAAAAGGTGACTATTTCATTGGCCCATTGTGGTGATGTTTCGGTTCCAAAGTGTGAACCTTTCTCAAGCAGTTAACATGATGCGGAAGACATCTATCCAAAGGTGAAGTAATTATGAGAATAATTACATATCATTGGTAAAATACATAGACAATAAACATATCAACATAATATAAAACATAGAATAATATGTCCATACGCATACTTATCACAATCACTGCAGATATACCGTAAGTGAAAAATATCAGTGTACTGTACAAAGTGCAACCATAAGTTGCAAGTGTGCATACAATGATTAGATGTAAAGATGTCTCACCCTATCATAAGAGAGATTTACAGGTATAGATCAAAACCTCCGTATTTGAAGTCTTAATTAGTCTACTGCACATGTCAAACAAACTATGGGGAAAGAAAAGGTAAGAGGTGTGCAATGTGTCTTTGTTCATGTGCAATAGCGGACAAAGCCACCAGCGCTTTATTGCAAAAGGTATGGAGCATAGTACGCCTGTCCCAGTAGTGTAAAGAGCGTTAGCGCACACATAGTAGCAGACCTGCCCCATCTTTGAACAGATACAAAGCGCAGTGAGCATGCGTGCGCCTGCTCCTCAGTAGGAAGAGATTTCATTATGTAAGAAAGGGTCCACACAAACCTACAGACTCAATACGTCACACTGGGCCAATAAAATAATCACCTTTTTACGCTATTTTGGTGTGCTATCTCCTGTTGTTTTTTTATATCTGAATGGTTTAGCAATATCTATTTGTCAAAGCTCATTGTGTTACTTTTCCCTTATTTTCTAGTTTTTCACTTTAGTTCATTTTCACATTCTTTTCTTTATTTTCTTTCTTCATATTTCCGAATTTCTATTCATTTTTGTATATGTGTATGTAAATAGTAAATGTATGGGTCTGTACTGTACCTCCTATGTCATACAGAAGCACAGATACAGGTCCTTCTCAAAAAATTAGCATATAGTGTTAAATTTCATTATTTACCATAATGTAATGATTACAATTAAACTTTCATATATTATAGATTCATTATCCACCAACTGAAATTTGTCAGGTCTTTTATTGTTTTAATACTGATGATTTTGGCATACAACTCCTGATAACCCAAAAAACCTGTCTCAATAAATTAGCATATCAAGAAAAGGTTCTCTAAACGACCTATTACCCTAATCTTCTGAATCAACTAATTAACTCTAAACACATGCAAAAGATACCTGAGGCTTTTAAAAACTCCCTGCCTGGTTCATTACTCAAAACCCCCATCATGGGTAAGAGTAGCGACCTGACAGATGTCAAGAAGGCCATCATTGACACCCTCAAGCAAGAGGGTAAGACCCAGAAAGAAATTTCTCAACAAATAGGCTGTTCCCAGAGTGCTGTATCAAGGCACCTCAATGGTAAGTCTGTTGGAAGGCAAAAATGTGGCAGAAAACGCTGTACAACAAGAAGAGGTGACCGGACCCTGAGGAAGATTGTGGAGAAGGACCGATTCCAGACCTTGGGGAACCTGAGGAAGCAGTGGACTGAGTCTGGTGTGGAAACATCCAGAGCCACCGTGCACAGGCGTGTGCAGGAAATGGGCTACAGGTGCCGCATTCCCCAGGTAAAGCCACTTTTGAACCATAAACAGCGGCAGAAGCGCCTGACCTGGGCTACAGAGAAGCAGCACTGGACTGTTGCTAAATTTTGCATGTCATTCTGAAATCAAGGTGCCAGAGTCTGGAGGAAGACTGGGGAGAAGGAAATGCCAAAATGCCTGAAGTCCAGTGTCAAGTACCCACAGTCAGTGATGGTGTGGGGTGCCATGTCAGCTGCTGGTGTTGGTCCACTGTGTTTCATCAAGGGCAGGGTCAATGCAGCTAGCTATCAGGAGATTTTGGAGCACTTCATGCTTCCATCGGCTGAAATGCTTTATGGAGATGAAGATTTCATTTTTCAGCACGACCTGGCACCTGCTCACAGTGCCAAAACCACTGGTAAATGGTTTACTGACCATGGTATTACTGTGCTCAATTGGCCTGCCAACTCTCCTGACCTGAACCCCATAGAGAATCTGTGGGATATTGTGAAGAGAAAGTTGAGAGACGCAAGACCCAACACTCTGGATGAGCTTAAGGCCGCTATTGAAGCATCCTGGGCCTCCATAACATCTCAGCAGTGTCACAGGCTGATTGCCTCCATGCCACGCCGCATTGAAGCAGTCATTTCTGCCAAAGGATTCCCGACCAAGTATTGAGTGCATAACTGAACATTATTATTTGATGTTTTTTTTGTTTGTTATTAAAAAACACTTTTATTTGATTGGACGGGTGAAATATGCTAATTTATTGAGACAGGTTTTTTGGGTTATCAGGAGTTGTATGCCAAAATCATCAGTATTAAAACAATAAAAGACCTGACAAATTTCAGTTGGTGGATAATGAATCTATAATATATGAAAGTTTAATTGTAATCATTACATTATGGTAAATAATGAAATTTAACACTATATGCTAATTTTTTGAGAAGGACCTGTATATTCCAACCCATCTTTGAGGTTAGAATACAGTGCCAAATGAAGGCAACATATGTCAGCACTTATTGTGCTTACACCTTCATTACATAGAACAAAATATATTTTTTTAAATTGATGTATGATTTTAAAATCATTGTTATATTCACTGTGGATTATAAATATCTTATTGTAGAAAAACATTCAGTTTTGACACTTAAAGGGTTATTCCAAAAATCAGAATGTGATTTAATAATGTGAACAAATATTTACCGTACTCATGTCACCAACTAGAACTCATTTTTAAATCTGTCCCATTTTGGATATATAACCTGGAGGATGTTCCTGCAGGTTTTATTTACCCTACAGTTGCCAATTGAACCACCCTACTGAAGCTGCAGTGCTCCTGGCTAAGCATGTGTAATGCAATCTCTCTGCTAGCTTCCAGCCAAAATACCTGTCTCAACCTCTGACATAGAATGTATTCTACCTTTAAAATACAGTATACTCTATGCCTTTGTGCCCCCTGTGCTCCTTTACAGTATCTGCCCGGCTGACATCAAACTTGCTGCCTATGTTTTTACATCATTGTCAGCTGGTCTCTAGCCAAGTTTTACTCTCCTACACTCATCCACAACAGAGCTTGTAATTACTCAGCAGTGCATAGCTGAATTTGGTGTCTGCTACTGAGAGATCAGTGATGTGAATTGTAAATGCTGTTCTGTTGATGCATATGGAAGAAGATAATAATTTGCCATATACATCAACCACAGTATTTTCAGTTTTAAATTGCTGATCTGTCAGTAGCAGCCTACAAACACCTCAGCTTGTGTCTCAGCTCTCCATTACCTAGTAATTACAAGCTCCATTATGTTCAGCTTAGTTTGTAAATTATGAATAATTATGCATTTACTGTGCTTTGTGAAAAATAATGTGATTGTTGTAATAACCCGAGTTAGTTGAACTTTTATTTACTGAAGAATCTAAGACTGCAGTAAATTGAAATTGAGTGATAAAGTGAGTACCATGTACTCTTTATTTTCTATCCATGATAAATGTTTTCTTATTTTGTTAGTTGAGGGTAGAATTGCCCAATTTCTCATCAGGGGTGAACAAGACATCTGTCAAGTGCATTACTATTGTTAGTATAAAAGGTTTTCGGTGGAGGACATCGCATAAGAATGGTTGAGATAGCAGTTTGTATTATCATTAGCTAGTAGCCAACTATTCCACCTTCTGTAATATACATAGTATATAGTTTATTTGTAAATATTTTCCTGTAACACATGTGGTGCACATATCAATATACAGTTGTGCTCAAAAGTTTACATTCCCGGCAGAATTTTTGTTTCTTTGCCTTTTTTCAGAGAATATGAAGGATATCACCAAAACTTTTTCTCCACTCATGATTAGTGGTTGGGTGAAGCCATTTATTGTCAAACTACTGTGTTTTCACTTTTTATATCATAATGACAACTAGTGTTGAGCATTCCGATACCGCAAGTATTGGGTATCGGCCGATACTTGCGGGTATCGGAATTCCGATACCGAGATCCGATACTTTTGTGGTATCGGGTATCGGTATCGAAACAACATTAATGTGTAAAAGAAAGAATTAAAATAAAAAATATTGCTATACTCACCTCTCCGACGCAGCCTGGACCTCACCGAGGGAACCGGCAGCGTTCTTTGCTTAAAATGCGTGCGTTTACTTCCTTCCGTGACGTCACGGCTTGTGATTGGTCGCGTGCCGCCCATGTGGCCGCGACGCGACCAATCACAGCAAGCCGTGACGTAATTTTCAGGTCCTCAATGCCTAATTCTAGGCATTCAGGATTTTAAAATTACGACCCGGCTTGTGATTGGTCGCGTCGCGGCCACATGGGCGGCACGCGACCAATCACAAGCCGTGACGTCACGGAAGGAAGTAAACGCGCGCATTTTAAGCAAAGAAGCTGCCGGTTCCCTCGGTGAGGTCCAGGCTGCGTCGGAGAGGTGAGTATAGCAATATTTTTTATTTTAATTCTTTCTTTTACACATTAATATGGATCCCAGGGCCTGAAGGAGAGTTTCCTCTCCTTCAGACCCTGGGAACCATCAGGGATACCGTCCGATACTTGAGTCCCATTGACTTGTATTGGTATCGGGTATCGGTATCGGATTAGATCCGATACTTTGCCGGTATCGGCCGATACTTTCCGATACCGATACTTTCAAGTATCGGACGGTATCGCTCAACACTGATGACAACCCAAAACATCCAAATGACCCTGATCAAAAGTTCACATACCCTGGTAATTTTGGCTACTAAACGAAACATCCTCACCTGTGAACTGTTTGCTTGTTCACAGTGTGGGTTCATAAAAGCTGAGGGAGTTTCTGGGATCCAGACAGACTCTTGCATCTTTCATCCAACCACTGACGTTTCTGGATTGTGAGTCATGGGGAAAGCAAAAGAATTGTCACCGGATCTACGGGATAAGGTAGTTGAACTGTATAAAACAGGAAAAGGATATAAAAAGATATCCAAAGAATTGATAATGCCAGTCAGCAGTGGTGAAACTGTGACTAACAAATGGAAAATCAGGGGCTCTGTAAAAACAAAACCATGGTCAGGTAGACCAACAAAAATTGTGTTCACAATTGTCAGGAAAATTGTTCGGGATGCAAAGAAAAACCCGCATATAGCATAAGCTGAAATACAGAACTATCTGAAAACTAGAGCTGTGGCTGTTTCAAGATACTCAATAAGAAGGCAATTGAAGAAAAATGGTCTGCATGGTCGAGTCACCAGAAGAAAGCCATAACTGCGCAATTGCCACAAAGTATCTCGCCTACAATACGCAAAACAGCACAGAGACAAGCCTCAAAACTTCTGGAACAAGGTAATTTGGAGTGATGAGACCAAAATCGAACTCTTTGGCCACAACCATAAATGTTACATTTGGAGAGAGGTCAACAAGGCCTATGATGAAAGGAACACCACTCCTACTGTAAAGCACGGAGGTGGATCGCTGATGTTTTGGGATGTGTAAGCTATAAAGACAAAGATCCAAAATACAAGACCAAGTCGACCTGTCATTGGCTACAACAGAACAAAGTGAAGGTTCTGGAGTGGCCATCTCAGTCTCCTGACCTCAATATCATTGAGCCACTCTGGGGAGATCTCAAGCGCGCAGTTCATGCTAGACAGCCTAGGAATTTACAGGAACTGGAGGCTTTTTACCAAGAAGAGTGGGAGGCTTTACCATCTGAGAAAATAAATAACATCACCACAAAAAACTTAAAGCTGTCATTGATGTTAAAGGGGACAATACACTGTATTAAGAAATGGGGTATGTGTACTTTTGATCAGGGTCATTTGGATGTTTTGGGTTGTCATTATGATTTAAAAAGAGAAAACACAGTAGTTTGACAATAAATGGCTTCACCCAACCACTAACCATGAGTGGAGAAAAAGTTTTGGTGTTAGCATTCTTTTGAGAAAAGGCTGGGGTAAGTAAACTTTTGAGCACAACTGTAAATGACAAAATGACCTTGATACCCTTTTTGTCCATTATCGCACTTGCACGTTATTTCTTTGTCTAGCTTATAGTGTTTTTCCAGCTGTTTTTCATTTGCACCTTACTTTTCTTTAAATTTTCACATTTTTAATGTTTGTTTACCTGATTTTTATGTTTGCCATTGTAGGTGGCGTTTTCATAGTTACGGAAAAAAGGTTGAAGACAAAAATGAAGAACATTTTTGATTTTGTGAAAAATTAATGAGCCACAGGCGCTATTTTGAAGAATTTGGAGCAAGAACTGCCAATTAATACCACAACACAAAAAGAGAAAAAGGGACTTTAAAATAATTTTTTTCTACCAAAATGATGAGATTTTTTTTGACTAGTTTTCTTCTAAAATATGTTTATAAAAATACTGGCCTCATGCAGCGAGCAGTGATGTCAGTGAGGTGACCTTTCTCATGTCAGCACTAGACACTGTAGTAGCGTAATGACATTCAGACTGACTTGATGAGCGGTTGCGTCATGCCACTGCTCAACAAACCATTTGGATGCAGAAGAGCTGGAGTTCTTCGCTGGACAGGATCACAGAGGGATTATCTGTGGACAAGTGAGGAATATGTTTTTATTATTTTTTATTTCAACAGTAATAAATGGGGAAAAAGAGGGTTGTGGAATTTTATTCAAAAAAAGGACTTTATTCTTGCTGTGTGTTTACTTAAAAAATGACTATGGGGTTAGTAATGGGGGTGTTTTATAGACACTTCCATTACTAAACCCTAGGCTTGAATTCAACTGACATCAACCCCAATGCAATTGCCCCACTTGCCACCTCTCCAGGGAAAGTGGGAAGAGCGAGGCAAAGTGCCAGAATTGAATCATCTTATGGATGCGCCATTTCTGGGGCGGCTGAGAGCTAAGGTTTTTTAGTCTAAGAGGAGGGGCCAATATTTATGGCCCATTTCTAGGCTATTAATATCAGAATGCAGCTGTCTTCCTAGCCTTTGCTGGTCATTAATATTAGTGGGGAACCCACGTCATATATTTTGGGGGTTCAACCCTTATAAACACCTGGGAGCTGATAGTAATAGTCTGGGAAGATCCATGTTTATTACCCCCTTCCCAGACTATAAACATCAGCCCACAGCTGCCGGATTTTCCTTAGCTGGTTAAGAAAATGAAGGGGGACCCAACGCCATGTTTTTCTTTTTTTAATGCTTTCTATATATCTATTCTGACAGTTCACGCTGTGAATTTACTGTACTCGGGTGATGAAAATGTCAGGTTTCCTATGAGATGTGTTGTGAATTCTGCTCTTGGGCTCCCTCCGGTGGTTGTTGGTGGTAGTGCAGTTGTCTTGGGGTTGTAATCCAGGGCAGGTGTTTCTGCTGATTGCAGCTCTATTAGGTATTTAGGTGTGCAGGATCCATGAGTCCTTGCCTGTTGTCCATGGTTCATGGAGGGATTGCATCTCTCTCTGGTTCCTCATGCCCTGCTGCCAATTCAGCTAAGATAAGTGTCTGGTTTTTTGCCTCTGTGCACACATGCAGTGTACTTTGCAATTCAGTGAAATTCATTGTGTTTTTGTCCAGCTTAGACTTTGTTTGGATTTTTCAGTCATGCTGGATTCTCAGGAGATGCAGATATACTTTCTATGTCTTTAGTTAGATGTAGAATATTTGTATCATCTGCTGTGGATATTTTTAGGATTTTAATACTGACCGCTTAGAATTCTGTCCTATCCTTTTCTATTTAGCTAGAAGTGCCTCTTATGCTAAATCCTGTTTTTCTGCCTGCATGTGTCTTTCCTCTTATACTCACAGTCAATATTTGTGGGGGGCTGCCTATCCTTTGGGGTTCTGCTCCGAGGCAAGATAGAATTCCATTTCCATCTATAGGGGTATTTAATCCTCCGGCTGTGTCGAGGTGTCTAGGACGTGTTAGGTACATCCCACGGCTACTTCTAGTTGCGGTGTTAGTTTAGGGTTTGCGGTCAGTACAGGTACCACCTACTCCTGAGAAAGTCTCTCATGCGGCTCCAAGGTCACCGGATCATAACAGTACAACTGGCCAACAATGAGTTAAATGCATCTCAGAAGAAGGGAAGAAAGTGCCATTTTTTTTCTGTAGCCTGCTTTGTCTTTTCTTCCCTCTTTTCCTCTGGGTGACTGAGGAGTCTTGTGCTAGCATGGATGTTCAGGGATTAGTTTCTCGTGTAGACCAGCTTGCTGCTAGGGTACAGGGTATTTCTGATTATATTGTTCAGACTCCGCTTTTAGAGCCTAGGATTCCTACTCCTGATTTGTTTTTTGGGGACAGGTCCAAATTTTTGAGTTTTAAAAACAACTGTAAACTGTTTTTTCCTCTGAAGCCTCGTTCCTCTGGTGATCCCATTCAGCAGGTTAAAATTGTCATCTCCCTGCTGCGTGGCGACCCTCAGGATTGGGCATTTTCCCTGGAATCTGGGAATCCGGCCTTGCTTAATGTAGATGCCTTTTTTCAGGCTCTAGGATTATTATATGATGAACCAAATTCTGTGGATCAAGCGGAGAAGACCTTGTTGGTCCTGTCTAAGGGTCAAGAAGCGGCAGAATTGTATTGTCAGAAATTTAGAAAATGGTCTGTGCTGACTAAATGGAATGAGGATGCTTTGGCGGCAATTTTCGGGTCTTGCTGAATCTGTTAAAGATGTTATGGTGGGGTTTCCCACGCCTGTTGGTCTGAGTGATTCTATGTCTCTGGCCATTCAGATTGATCGGCGCTTGCGGGAGCGCAGAACTGTGCGTGCTGTGGCGTTGTCCTCAGAGCAGATGCCTGAGCCTATGCAGTGTGATAGGATTCTGTCTAGAACGGAACAACAAGGATTCAGACGTCAGAATAGGTTGTGTTTTTATTGTGGCGATGCTTCTCATGTCATTTCAGTCTGCCCAAAGCATACAAAGAGAATCGCTAGCTCAGTTACCATCGGAACTATACAACCTAAATTTCTGTTATCTGTGACCTTGATCTGCTCATTGTCGTCATTATCTGTCATGGCGTTTGTGGATTCAGGCGCCACTTTGAACTTAATGGACTTTGAATTTGCCAGGCGTTGTGGTTTCCCCTTGCAGTCTTTGCAGAACCCTATTCCTTTGAGGGGCATTGATGTTACACCTTTGGCTAAAAATAAACCCCAGTTTTGGACACAGGTGACCATGTGCATGGCGCCAGCCCATCAGGAAGATTGTCATTTTCTGGTGTTGCATAATTTGCATGATGCTATTGTGCTGGGTTTTCCATGGTTGCAGATACATAATCCTGTGTTGGATTGGAAGTCTATGTCTGTGACTAGTTGGGGTTGTCAGGGGGTTCATAATGACGTTCCTGTGATGTCAATCTCCTCTTCCTCCTCTTCTGAAGTTCCAGAGTTTTTGTCTGATTTTCAGGATGTATTTGATGAGCCCAAGTCCAGTTCCCTTCCACCGCATAGGGACTGTGATTGTGCTATTGACTTGATTCCAGGCTGTAAGTTTCCTAAGGGCCGACTTTTCAACCTGTCTGTGCCGGAACATACCGCCATGCGGAGTTATGTTAAGGAGACTTTGGAGAAAGGGCATATTCGGCCATCTTCTTCACCGTTGGGAGCGGGATTTTTTTTTGTTGCTAAGAAGGATGGCTCCTTGAGACCCTGTATTGATTATCGCCTCTTGAATAAGATCACGATCAAGTTTCAATACCCTTTACCTTTGCTTTCCGATTTGTTTGCCAGGATTAAGGGGGCTAGTTGGTTTACTAAAATTGACCTTCGGGGGGCATATAATCTTGTTCGTATTAAGCAGGGTGACGAATGGAAAGCTGCGTTTAATACGCCCGAAGGCCATTTTGAATATCTTGTGATGCCATTCGGGCTCTCTAATGCTCCATCTGTTTTTCAGTCCTTCATGCATGATATCTTCCGGAATTATCTTGATAAATTCATGATTGTATATTTGGATGACATCTTAATTTTTTCCGATGATTGGGAGTCTCATGTGAAACAGGTCAGGATGGTATTTCAGATCCTTCGTGATAATGCTTTGTTTGTGAAGGGGTCTAAGTGTCTCTTTGGAGTGCAGAAGGTTTCTTTTTTGGGCTTCATTTTTTCTCCCTCATCTATAGAGATGGATCCGGTTAAGGTTCAGGCCATTCATGATTGGATTCAGCCCACATCCGTGAAGAGCCTTCAGAAATTTTTGGGCTTTGCTAATTTTTATCGCCGTTTCATTGCTAACTTCTCCAGTGTGGTTAAACCCCTGACCGATTTGACAAAGAAAGGCGCTGATGTAACGAATTAGTCCTCTGTGGCTGTCTCTGCCTTTCAGGAGCTTAAACGCCGATTTACTTCTGCCCCGGTGTTGCGTCAGCCAGATGTTTCTCTTCCGTTTCAGGTTGAGGTTGACGCTTCTGAGATTGGGGCAGGGGCCGTTTTGTCTCAGAGGAATTCTGATGGTTCCTTGATGAAACCGTGTGCCTTCTTTTCCCGTAAGTTTTTGCCTGCTGAACGCAATTATGATGTCGGCAATCGGGAGTTGTTGGCTATGAAGTGGGTATTTGAGGAATGGCGACATTGGCTTGAGGGAGCCAAGCACCGTATTGTGGTCTTGACCGATCATAAAAATCTGATTTACCTCGAATCTGCCAAACGGCTGAATCCTAGACAGGCTCGATGGTCCCTGTTTTTCTCCCGTTTTGATTTCGTGGTCTCGTATCTTCCGGGTTCTAAGAATGTTAAGGCTGATGCCCTCTCTAGGAGTTTTTTGCCTGATTCTCCTGAGGTACTTGAGCCGGTCAGCATTCTGAAGGAAAGGGTGGTCCTTTCTGCCATTTCCCCTGATTTGCGACGGGTTCTGCAGGAATTTCAGGCTGACAAACCTGACTGCTGTCCAGTGGGGAAACTGTTTGTTCCTGATAGATGGACTAGTAGAGTGATTTCTGAGGTTCATTGTTCTGTGTTGGCTGGCCATCCTGGTATTTTTGGTACCAGAGATTTGGTTGGTAGGTCCTTTTGGTGGCCTTCTTTGTCGCGTGATGTGCGTTCTTTTGTGCAGTCCTGTGGGACTTGTGCGCGGGCCAAGCCTTGTTGTTCCCGTGCTAGTGGGTTGCTTTTGCCTTTGCCGGTCCCTGAGAGGCCCTGGACGCATATTTATATGGATTTTATTTCAGATCTTCCGGTTTCCCAGAGGATGTCGGTTATCTGGGTGGTTTGTGACCGGTTTTCTAAGATGGTTCATTTGGTGCCTTTGCCTAAATTGCCTTCCTCTTCTGATTTGGTTCCGTTGTTTTTTCAGCATGTGGTTCGTTTGCATGGTATTCCGGAGAATATTGTGTCCGACAGAGGTTCCCAGTTTGTTTCTGTTTTGGCGGGCCTTTTGTGCTAGGCTGGGCATTGATTTGTCTTTTTCTTCCGCATTTCATCCTCAGACAAATGGCCAGACCGAGCGAACTAATCAGACTTTGGAAACTTATTTGAGATGCTTTGTGTCTGCTGATCAGGATGATTGGGTGGCTTTCTTGCCATTGGCCGAGTTTGCCCTTAATAATCGGGCTAGTTCGGCTACCTTGGTTTCGCCTTTCTTTTGTAATTTTGGTTTTCATCCTCGTTTTTCTTCGGGGCAAGTTGAACCTTCTGATTGTCCTGGTGTGGATTCTGTGGTTGACAGGTTGCAGCAGATTTGGGCTCATGTGGTGGACAATTTGGTGTTGTCTCAGGAGGAGGCTCAGCATTTTGCTAACCGTCGTCGGTGTGTTGGTTCCCGGCTTCGGGTTGGGGATTTGGTCTGGTTGTCTTCCCGTCATGTTCCTATGAAGGTTTCTTCCCCTAAGTTTAAGCCTCGGTGTATTGGTCCTTATAGGATTTCTGAGATTATCAATCCGGTGTCTTTTCGTTTGGCCCTTCCGGCCTCTTTTGCCATCCATAATGTTTTCCATAGATCTTTATTGCAGAAATATGTGGTGCCCGTTGTTCCCTCTGTTGATCCTCCTGCTCCTGTGTTGGTTGATGGGGAGTTGGAGTATGTGGTTGAGAAGATTTTGGATTCTCGCTTTTCGAGGCGGAGGCTTCAGTACCTTGTCAAATGGAAGGGTTATGGCCAGGAGGATAATTCTTGGGTTTTTGCCTCTGATGTCCATGCTGCTGATTTGGTCCGTGCCTTTCATCTGGCTCGTCCTGATCGGCCTGGGGGCTCTGGTGAGGGTTCGGTGACCCCTCTTCAAGGGGGGGGTACTGTTGTGAATTCTGCTCTTGGGCTCCCTCCGGTGGTTGTTGGTGGTAGTGCAGTTGTCTTGGGGTTGTAATCCAGGGCAGGTGTTTCTGCTGATTGCAGCTCTATTAGGTATTTAGGTGTGCAGGATCCATGAGTCCTTGCCAGTTGTCCATGGTTCATGGAGGGATTGCATCTCTCTCTAGTTCCTCATGCCCTGCTGCCAATTCAGCTAAGATAAGTGTCTGGTTTTTTGCCTCTGTGCACACATGCAGTGTGCTTTGCAATTCAGTGCAATTCATTGTGTTTTTGTCCAGCTTAGACTTTGTTTGGATTTTTCAGTCATGCTGGATTCTCAGGAGATGCAGATATACTTTCTATGTCTTTAGTTAGATGTAGAATATTTGTATCATCTGCTGTGGATATTTTTAGGATTTTAATACTGACCGCTTAGAATTCTGTCCTATCCTTTTCTATTTAGCTAGAAGTGCCTCTTATGCTGAATCCTGTTTTTCTGCCTGCGTGTGTCTTTCCTCTTATACTCACAGTCAATATTTGTGGGGGGCTGCCTATCCTTTGGGGTTCTGCTCCGAGGCAAGATAGAATTCCATTTCCATCTATAGGGGTATTTAATCCTCCGGCTGTGTCGAGGTGTCTAGGACGTGTTAGGTACATCCCACGGCTACTTCTAGTTGCGGTGTTAGTTTAGGGTTTGCGGTCAGTACAGGTACCACCTACTCCTGAGAAAGTCTCTCATGCGGCTCCAAGGTCACCGGATCATAACAGAGATGGAAGTGTAGAAAAAAAACAAAAGGTACGGCACACGCATAATAAGTGTGCTGTGCAATTTTTTCTCACACCCTTTCACTTACATTGTCGAGTCTCGTCCTATATACATGGATTTTTTCTCAATCCGATCCGAGCTGAGAAAAGAAAAATCCCAGATGAATACACAATCATTCATTAACACTAGTCAGAGTGCAATCAGATTTTTTTATCGGATTCCACTTGTCTGTATTAACCCCTTCCTGACATCAGACGTACTATCCCGTCGAGGTGGGGTGGGCCCCCATGACCGCCGACGGGATAGTACGTCATACGCGATCGGCCGCGCTCACGGGGGGATCGCGGCCGGGTGTCGGCTGCATATCGCAGCTGACATCCGGCACTATGTGCCAGGAGCGGTCACGGACCGCCCCCGGCACATTAACCCCCGGCACACCGCGATCAAACATGATCGCGGTGTACCGGCGGTACAGGGAAGCATCGCGCAGGGAGGGGGCTCCCTGCGTGCTTCCCTGAGACGATCGGTACAAGGTGATGTACTCACCTCGTACCGAACGTCTTCTCCCTGCAGGCCCCGGATCCAAAATGGCCGAGGGGCTGTATCCGGGTCCTGCAGGGAGCACTTCCTGGTCGGAGCAGGCTGCAGATGAAAGCTGCAGCCTGCTCCGATGAAAGTATGATCGCGGATCTGATAGAGTGCTGTGCACACTTTCAGATCTGCGATCTGTGATGTCCCCCCCTGGGACAAAGTAAAAAAGTAAAAAAAAAAAATTTCCACATGTGTAAAAAAAAAAAAAAAAAAATTCCTAAATAAATAATAATAAAAAAAAAAAATATTATTCCCATAAATACATTTCTTTATCTAAAAAAAACAAACAAAAACAATAAAAGTACACATATTTAGTATCGCCGCGTCCGTAACGACCCAACCTATAAAACTGGCCCACTAGTTAACCCCTTCAGTAAACACCGTAAGAAAAAAAAAAAAAAAACGAGGCAAAAAGCAACGCTTTATTACCATACCGCCGAACAAAAAGTGGAATAACACGCGATCAAAAAGACGGATATAAATAACCATGGTACCGCTGAAAACGTCATCTTGTCCCGCAAAAAACGAGCCGCAATACAGCATCATCAGCAAAAAAATAAAAAAGTTATAGTCCTCAGAATAAAGCGATACCAAAATAATTATTTTTTCTATAAAATAGTTTTTATCGTATAAAAGCGTCAAAACATAAAAAAATGATATAAATGAGGTATCGCTGTAATCGTACTGACCCGAAGAATAAAACTGCTTTATCAATTTTACCAAGCGCAGAACGGTATAAACGCCTCTCCCAAAAGAAATTCATGAATAGCTGGTTTTTGGTTATTCTGCCTCACAAAAATCGGAATAAAAAGTGATAAAAAATGGTCACGTGTCCGAAAATGTTACCAATAAAAACGTCAACTCGTCCCGCAAAAAACAAGATCTCACATGACTCTGTGGACCAAAATGTGGAAAAATTATAGGTCTCAAAATGTGGAGACGCAAAAACTTTTTTGCTATAAAAAGCGTCTTTTAGTCTGGTTTCACACTTGCGTTTTTATCTGCATGCGTTTTTTAAAAAAACCACATGTGTGAAAAAATGCATGTAAACGCGGTAAAACGCATGCGTTTTTATAGAAAAACACAAGAAAACAAGAAAAAAACAAAAAACCCTAACCCTACCCCTAACCCTACCCCTAACCTGAAATACGTGGCACTGAAATACGTGGCACTGAAATATAAGTTTATATACGTATATACGTATATAAGTGCCACGATATTTCAGTGGCCACGTATATAAGTGCCACGTATTTAAGTGCCACGTATTTAAGTGCCACGTATTTAAGTGCCACGTATTTAAGTGCCACGTATTTAAGTGCCACGTATTTCAGTGCCACGTATTTCAGTGCCACGTATTTACGTGCCACGTATTTTTCAGTGCCTGAAATACGTGGCACTGAAATACGTGGCACTGAAATATCGTGGCACTGAAATATCGTGGCACTGAAATATCGTGGCACTGAAGTATTTACGTGCCACGTATTTTTCAGTGCCTGAAATACGTGGCACTGAAATACGTGGCACTGAAATACGTGGCACTGAAATATCGTGGCACTGAAATACGTGGCACTTAAATACGTGGCACTTAAATACGTGGCACTTAAATACGTGGCTCTTAAATACGTGGCACTTATATACGTGGCACTTATATACGTGGCATTTATGACTGTCAGAAAATGTTCAGTAAACGGTTAGGGGTGAGGTTAGGGGTAGGGTTTCAGGTAGAATTGGGGAGTTTCCACTGTTCAGGCACATCAGTGGCTCTCCAAACGCGACATGGCGTCCAATCTCAATTCCAGCCAATTCTGCGTTGAAAAAGTAAAACAGTGCTCCTTCCCTTCCGAGCTCTCCCGTGCGTCCAAAAAGGGGTTTACCCCAACATATGGGGTATCAGCGTACTAGGGACAAATTGAACAACAACTTCTGGGGTCCAAGTTCTCTTGTTATCCTTGGGAAAATAAAAATTTGGGGGGCTAAAAATCATTTTTGTGGGAAAAAAAATATGTTTTATTTTCACGGCTCTGCGTTGTAAACTAGTGAAACACTTGGGGGTTCAAAGTTCTCACAACACATCTAGATAAGTTCCTTGGGAGGTCTAGTTTCCAATATGGGGTCACTTGTGGGGGGTTTGTACTATTTGGGTACATCAGGGGCTCTGCAAATGCAACGTGACGCCTGCAGACCAATCCATTTAAGTCTGCATTCCAAATGGCGCTCCTTCCCTTCCGAGCTCTGTCATGCGCCCAAACAGTGGTTCCCCCCCACATAGGGGGTATCAGCGTACTCAGGACAAATTGGACAACAACTTTTAGGGTCCAATTTATCCTGATACCCTTGTGAAAATACAAAACTGGGGGCTAAAAAATCATTTTTGTGAAAAAAAATAATAATTTTTATTTTCACGGCTCTGCGTTATAAACTGTAGTGAAACACTTGGGGGTTCAAAGTTCTCACAACACATCTAGATAAGTTCCTTGGGGGGTCTAGTTTCCAATATGGGGTCACTTGTGGGGGGTTTGTACTGTTTGGGTACATCAGGGGCTCTGCAAATGCAACGTGACGCCTGCAGACCAATCCATTTAAGTCTGCATTCCAAATGGCGCTCCTTCCCTTCCGAGCTCTGTCATGCGCCCAAACAGTGGTTCCCCCCCACATAGGGGGTATCAGCGTACTCAGGACAAATTGGACAACAACTTTTAGGGTCCAATTTATCCTGATACCCTTGTGAAAATACAAAACTGGGGGCTAAAAAATCATTTTTGTGAAAAAAAATAAATAATTTTTATTTTCACGGCTCTGCGTTATAAACTGTAGTGAAACACTTGGGGGTTCAAAGTTCTCACAACACATCTAGATAAGTTCCTTGGGGGGTCTAGTTTCCAATATGGGGTCACTTGTGGGGGGTTTGTACTGTTTGGGTACATCAGGGGCTCTGCAAATGCAACGTGACGCCTGCAGACCAATCCATTTAAGTCTGCATTCCAAATGGCGCTCCTTCCCTTCTGAGCTCTGTCATGCGCCCAAACAGTGGTCCCCCCCACAAATGGGGTATCAGCATACTCCAGACAAATTGGACAACAACTTTTGGGGTCCAATTTATCCTGATACCCTTGTGAAAATACAAAACTGGGGGATAAAAAATCATTTTTGTGAAAAAAAAAAATTTTTATTTTCACGGCTCTGCGTTATAAACTGTAGTGAAACACTTGGGGGTTCAAAGCTCTCAAAACACATCTAGATAAGTTCCTTAGGGGGTCTACTTTCCAAAATGGTGTCACTTGTGGGGGAGTTTAATGTTTAGGCACATCAGGGGCTCTCCAAACGCAACATGGCATCCCATCTTAATTCCAGTCAATTTTGCATTGAAAAGTAAAATAGCGCTTCTTCCCTTCTGAGCTCTGCTATGCGCCCAAACAGTGGTTTACCCCCACATATGGGGTATCGTCGTACTCAGGACAAATTGCACAACAACTTTTGTGGTCTAATTTCTTCTCTTACCCTTGGGGAAATAAAAAAATGGGGGTGAAAAGATCATTTTTGTGAAAAAATATGATTTTTTATTTTTACGGCTCTGCATTATAAACTTCTGTGAAGCACTTCTTGGGTCAAAGTGCTCAACACACATCTAGATAAGTTCCTTAAGGGGTCTACTTTCCAAAATGGTGTCACTCGTGGGGGGTTTCAATGTTTAGGCACATTAGGGGCTCTCCAAACGCAACATGGCGTCCCATCTCAATTCCAGTCAATTTTGCATTGAAAAGTCAAATGGCGCTCCTTCCCTTCTGAGCTCTGCCCTGCGCCCAAACAATGGTTTACACCCACATATGGGGTATCAGTGTACTCAGGACAAATTGCACAACAATTTTTGGGGTCCAATTTCTTCTCTTACCCTTGGGAAAATAAAAAATTGGGGGTGAAAAGATAATTTTTGTGAAAAAATATGATTTTTTATTTTTACGGCTCTGCATTATAAACTTCTGTAAAGCACTTGTTGGGTCAAAGTGCTCACCGCACATCTAGATAAGTTCCTTAGGGGGTCTACTTTCCAAAATGGTGTCACTTGTTAGGGGTTTCAATGTTTAGGCACATCAAGGGCTCTCTAAATGCAACATGGCGTCCCATCTCAATTCCAGTCAATTTTGCATTGAAAAGTCAAATGGCGCTCCTTCCCTTCCGAGCTCTGCCCTGCGCCCAAACAATGGTTTACACCCACATATGGGGTATCAGCGTACTCAGGACAAATTGCACAACAATTTTTGGGGTCCAATTTCTTCTCTCACCCTTGGGAAAATAAAAAATTGGGGGTGAAAAGATCATTTTTGTGAAAAAATATGATTTTTTATTTTTACGGCTCTGCATTATAAACTTCTGTAAAGCACTTGTTGGGTCAAAGTGCTCACCACACATCTAGATAAGTTCCTTAGGGGGTCTACTTTCCAAAATGGTGTCACTTGTTAGGGGTTTCAATGTTTAGGCACATCAGGGGCTCTCCAAATGCAACATGGCGTCCCATCTCAATTCCAGTCAATTTTGCATTGAAAAGTCAAATGGCGCTCCTTTGCTTCCAAGCTCTGCCATGCGCCCAAACTGTGGTTTACCCCCACATATGGGGTATCAGCGTACTCAGGACAAATTGTACAACAACTTTTGGGGTCTATTTTCTCCTGTTACCCTTGGTAAAATAAAACAAATTGGAGCTGAAATAAATTTTGTGTGAAAAAAAGTTAAATGTTCATTTTTATTTAAACATTCCAAAAATTCCTGTGAAACACCTGAAGGGTTAATAAACTTCTTGAAAGTGGGTTTGAGTACCTTGAGGGGTGCAGTTTTTAGAATGGTGTCACACTTGGGTATTTTCTATCATATAGACCCGTCAAAATGACTTCAAATGAGATGTGGTCCCTAAAAAAAAATGGTGTTGTAAAAATGAGAAATTGCTGGTCAACTTTTAACCCTTATAACTCCGTCACAAAAAAAAATTTTGGTTCCAAAATTGTGCTGATGTAAAGTAGACATGTGGGAAATGTTATTTATTAAGTATTTTGTGTGACATATGTCTGTGATTTAAGGGCATAAAAATTCAAAGTTGGAAAATTGCGAAATTTTCAAAATTTTCGCCAAATATTCGTTTTTTTCACAAATAAACGCAAGTTATATCGAAGAAATTTTACCACTAACATGAAGTACAATATGTCACGAGAAAACAATGTCAGAATCGCCAAGATCCGTCAAAGCGTTCCAGAGTTATAACCTCATAAAGGGACAGTGGTCAGAATTGTAAAAATTGGCCCGGTCATTAACGTGCAAACCACCCTTGGGGGTGAAGGGGTTAAACGCAGATGAGTATGGGCCCTAAGTTGAAGGCTGCCATTGTACTACAGATCCAACAATCATAGTTTCTGATTTATATGGAAACTACAACACGTATATGAGCAGAGCCCCAAGTTTCTAAGGCCAGCCAAACATACATGTATTACTGAATTAGCTCTCACTACTGTCTTCGGCACAAACATGTCAAGCATTAATCATTTCTATGGAGAGAGAGGAATATGTGGCTGCTGTACCCATCTGGTACTGACTTATCCTTTGGGATCAAAGGATTGTTTCTTTGTTTCCGCAGTGGATAATTAAATGTGCTAACCATTAGATTGTTGGCTGATGCCATTGAAATAAACAACTTTTATCATTGTTTGTCTAGCTTTATAGTGATAGTGAACAATACATACATCAGAAAGCTGTTGGCAGGTCTCTCCTTACCCCTCCATACACATGCATACAAGTCCACTTAGAAGATTAGGCACCTAATATATCGGCTGAAGACTGAGCTTCTTTCACTTGTGATATCTCAAGTGATACCTCACATTTTTAGTATTAAAGCCCTCTTCTGTGGTGCTTAGACATAGAGTAATGGTATATTGCACAGACAAGAATAACTATTATATTATATTTTTATATATTTTCCTATACAAGTAGAGCAGTACTGTATTTCCCTTTTCACATATGCAACTCGTTTATGTACTAGCAGAGGCGTATCTAAGTGTGGCAGCAGGGACATGTGCCCTAGGCACAGCCGGCAGGGGAGTGCAGTCAGTCTGCCTAATGCGGTGGTCCGAAGTGTCTCCCCTGGCGGCTGCATTCTGCCGTTCCTGGACTGGGAGTTGGCAGTTCTCTGAGCCGGCTGTCAAGCTAACAACCGACAGAGAGATACTGCAGAGCGCCGGCTCCCAGTTTTCAATAGTACTCGCGTCTAACAGATGCGAGTACAATTGAAGCTCTGACTGTCGGGTCAGAGTGATGCCAGAAATGTGATCATGTCATGTGATTACACTGCTGACGTCACTTGCTGGTGCTGCAGAGGCACAGATCGGTGGTAAGTGCTCCACATTAGTCCACATCAGTGGAGCTGGAGACACCAAGGATAGAGGGGGTATTTACTGGGTGGTGTTTACTGGGGGGTGGTGTATTTAGTGTGTGGGGGGGGTATTTTCTGTGAGAGGGGGGGTAATTACTGTGTGCGGAGGGGGTAATTACTGTGTGTGTGGGGGGGTATTTACTGTGTTTGTGTGGGGGGTATTTACTGCTTGTGTGTGAGAGGGGTATTTACTGTGGGGGGGAGATTTACTCTGATAGGGGTTTTTAGTCTAACGGGACTGGGTGAGATTTTGTGTAACAGGGTATGATTGGAGAACACAAATTTGGGGAGCAAGAAAGTGACAGGTGCAGATGCAAAAAACAAGCTGCCATACAGCTCCATCAGCAGAAAAATAAAAAAAGTTATAGCTCTCAGAATAAAGCGATGCAAAAATAATTATTTTTTCTAGAAAATAGTTTTTATTGCGTAAAAGTGCCAAAACATAAAAAAAACTATATAAATTGGGTATCCCTGTAATCGTATTGACCCGAAGAATAAACTGCCTTATCAATTTTACCACACGCGGAACGGTATTTAAAAAAAAAAAAAAGCAAATCCTGAATTGCTGGTTTTTGTTCATTCTGTCTCCCAAAAATCAGAATAGAAAGTGATCAAAAAAGTCAAGTGCCCGAAAATGGTACCAATAAAAACATCAGCTCGTCCCCCAAAAAACAAGTCATCACATGACTCTGTCGGCCAAAATATGGAAAAATTATAGCTCTCAAAATATGGTGATGAAAAAAACTAGTTTAAGCAATAAAAAGAGTCTTTAGTGTGTGACAACAGCCAAACATAAAAAAACGATAAAAATCTGGTATCGCTGTAATCGCAGCGACCCGAAGAATAAAGTTGCCCTAATCACTTTTACCGCATAAGGAACGATGTACAAAATAAATAAAACAAATTCTTCACATATCGATTTTTTTCATTCTGCCTCCCAAGGATCGCAGTAAGGCTCGGCGCACATTTATCCTGTGTTCTACGCTGTGCGCTAGTGTGGCGCCCCAGGGTCCTGGTCGTCACAGTAGCATTGCTTTCCTCACGGGGAGAGTGATGTTACGCTTGAAGGCAAGAAGGGATAACTGTAACCAGGTACCATAAACATGCAACTTATTCACACTCCAGGCCACCAGGGGGAGCTTTTGATCCTACTTGCTAGGTGACTCCCCATATATAAGGTAGTTTTGGAGGGAAAGTTAGGGAGTTCCTGCCAGAGACACAGAGGGAAAGGAGAGGACAGTCTTGCCAGGAAACAGACTGGATCAGTCAGAGGCAGAGGAAGGTTTTACGGAGCTGTGTAGCCACAGTGCAGCAGCTCCTGGAAAGAGACATTGAGAAAGCTGAATACATTGCAGAGAGCGTGCAGGAGAGCAAAGCACAGGAGAGAATACCAGGGGGAGACCAGCCCGAGCAGGCTGCCTCCTTCTGAGGCTCAGAGACCGGTAGCTGGAACAACGAGGTTGTAAGGACCTCTGTGACTTACATCAGAGACCGGCAGGACAGCTGAACTCTACGTTACCTGTCTGACCTAACACCCAGGAGGCACGGTGGCTCTCCTCAGAGGCCGGGGCGTGCTAGAGTCCCTATAAACAGCCTCAAGCCACCAGTCATAGGGGTTATGTCCTATCCTACTCGTGGGACAGAGAGAGAGATAACATCTGTGAGGACCTTATGTGGATCTTTAAGCCATAAGGAACTACAACACAACGGCGCTAGAGGAAGGCTTTTGATTTTCACCTGGGTAAGTGGACTCCTAACTTGCCTTCAAGCTGGCCTGACCCTGCCTGCCCTGTGATCTGGTGCTCTGGACTGTGGATGCTGAAGTCTTCAGTAAACCAAGGTAAAGAGACTGCAAACCTGTGTCTTCATTCTTTACCTCACTCCTCACCATCTTCCATCTACACACCGGGAGCCCTGGGGACATACTTTACCTGTGGGAAGTTATACCATCTAGCTGCCATAACATCACCCCAGAAGACCCCTAAAAGCAGCGTCGGTCCCCATTGACCAAACAGCACAGGTGGCATCACAAACATAAACTTTATTCCCTTTAAAGACCTTTCCCTTTAACGTTGATGCCCAGGACCACGGACCGGGTCGCCACCGACCTGTGGGCCGTCACTTACAGTGGGGTTCCAAGGAAATCTCTGAAATACGTGATTCAGACCGAACCTCTGGTGGAAGATCTATAATATAACGCTGGGAGCGTCACTCTGTCCGAAGCCTTTATAGACTGCGCAAGCTCAAGCGCCGGCGCAGTCTGGACCCCACAGAGCGACGCTCCCAGGAGATCGCGGTGTGCGTAAGCACTGAACGCACACCGCGATCTCCAACGGAGAAGCAGGGACGAGCCAGGAGGGTGAGTATGCAATATTTACCTGTCCTCCGTTCCACCGATGCGTGCTACTCCGTCCTCCACCTCCTCCTCTGCCTGCAACGTTCAGTTCAGAGGGCGCGATGACGCGCTTAATGCGCGCCACCCTCTGACTGAACAGTCACAGGCAGAGGACCCCAGAAGACAGAGAGGTGCGCAGCAGTGGAATGGAACGGGGGACAGGTAAATATAGCAAGTGCTGGGGGCCTGAGCTAGCGGCGACTCCGGCACCTGACCCCCACAGCGCGCCGGTGTCCCCGCTTGCTCAGGCCCCCAGCACTCGGCGCCCAGCACAGCCACGCACAGCTGCCCGCACTCACCACCGCCACGCACAGCCGCCCGCACTCACCGCCGCCACGCACAGCCGCCCGCACTCACCGCAGCCACGCACAGCCGCCCGCACTCACCGCCGCCACGCACAGCCGCCCGCACTCACCGCTGCCACGCACAGCCGCCCGCACTCACCGCCGCCACGCACAGCCGCCCGCACTCACCGCTGCCACGCACAGCTGCCCGCACTCACCGCCTCCTCGCACAGCCGCCGGCATTCAGCACAGCCGCCGCCAATCAGCACAGCCGCCGGCACTCAGCACAGCCGCTGGCACTCAGCACAGCCGCCCGCACTCAGCACAGCCGCCCGCACTCAGCACAGCCGCCCACACTCAGCACAGCCACGCACAGCCGCCGGCACTCAGCACAGCCACGCACAGCCGCCGGCACTCAGCACAGCCGCCGGCACACAGCACAGCCGCCCGCACTCAGCACAGCCGCCCGCACTCAGCACCGCCACGCACAGCCGCCCGCACTCAGCACAGCCGCCTGCACTCAGCACCGCCACGCACAGCCGCCCGCACTCAGCACAGCCGCCTGCACTCAGCACCGCCACGCACAGCCGCCCGCACTCAGCACAGCCACGCACAGCCGCCCGCACTCAGCACCGCCACGCACAGCCGCCCGCACTCAGCACCGCCACGCACAACCGCCCGCACTCAGCACCGCCACGCACAGCCGCCCGCACTCAGCACCGCCACGCACAGCCGCCCGCACTCAGCACCGCCACGCACAGCCACCCGCACTCAGCACCGCCACGCACAGCCGCCCGCACTCAGCACCGCCATGCACAGCCGACCGCACTCAGCACAGCCGCCCGCACTCAGCACAGCCGCCCGCACTCAGCACAGCCACGTACAGCCGCCGGCACTCAGCACAGCCACGCACAGCTGCCGGCACTCAGCACAGCCACGCACAGCCGCCCGCACTCAGCACCGCCACGCACAGCCGCCCGCACTCAGCACAGCCACGCACAGCCGTCCACACTCAGCACAGCCACGCACAGCCGCCCGCACTCAGCACAGCCACGCACAGCCCCCCGCACTCAGCACAGCCGCCCGCACTCAGCACAGCCACGCACAGCTGCCCGCACTCAGCACAGCCACGCACAGCCGCCCGCACTCAGCACCGCCACGCACAGCCGCCCGCACTCAGCACAGCCACGCACAGCCGTCCACACTCAGCACAGCCACGCACAGCCGCCCGCACTCAGCACAGCCACGCACAGCCCCCCGCACTCAGCACAGCCGCCCGCACTCAGCACCGCCACGCACAGCCGCCCGCACTCAGCACCGCCACGCACAGCCGGCGGCACTCAGCACAGCCGCCGGCACTCAGCACAGCCACTCACAGCCGCCGGCACTCAGCACAGCCACGCACAGCCGCCGGCACTCAGCACAGCCACGCACAGCCGCCGGCACTCAGCACAGCCACGCACAGCCGCCGGCACTCAGCACAGCCACGCACAGCCGCCCGCACTCAGCACAGCCACGCACAGCCGCCCGCACTCAGCACAGCCACGCACAGCCGCCAGGACTCAGCACCGCCACGCACAGCCGCCCGCACTCATCACCGCCACGCACAGCCGCCCGCACTCAGCACAGCCACGCACAGCCGCCCGCACTCAGCGCAGCCGCACTCGGGCAGTAGAGCCAGAGAGAGAAAGATGAGAGCAACATATGGCAGAATGGAAACAGGAACAGGCAGAATGGGTGCAGCACATTACAACAGAATGGGGGCACAGGATGGGAGCAGCACATGACAGAATGGGGGCGCAGGATAGGAGCACCACATGACAGAATGGGGGTGCAGGATGGGAGCAGCACATGACAGGATGGGGGCGCAGGATGGGGATGCAGGATGGAGCAGCACATGACAGGATGGGGGCGCAGGATGGGAGCACCACATGACAGGATGGGGGCGCAGGATGGAGCAGCACATGACAGGATGGGAGGGCAAGATGGGAGCAGCACATACCAGGATGGAGACCATATACCAATATAAATGCTCGCCACCCGGGCGTAGAACGGGTTCAATAGCTAGTTTCCTATAATGAGGCAGATGGAGGTACTGTGGACGCCATAAGACCTGTGACCAGCTGTGTCCATCTTTTTAGAATTACACTAAAGTGCCGTCGGCTACAGTTTTGTGCTCTTCTGAAAAGGACACTGCTGAACAGAGGTCAGACGGAGTCTGCAGCAGTCTGTAACTCTGCAGCCTCATTATAGTGAATGGATCCATCAGGGTTTTCATCTGTCACGTCACTCGGAGATTTAGATGGAAACCTCGATGTAAGTGCTCAGTGTAGAGCGCCGGATAAATAAGATCATAAATGTTATGTAAAACATTCCAAAAAAAAGCTTCAACTCGACATGCATAAAAAGCAAGTCTCCACTCAGGTCCATCATCTGTTAACGGAAATATAGAGGGCTTCCATGTTACTGGTAGCACAAAGGCTCTGGAAAAGCGAAAAGACTACTCTCGCCCCCAAAAGAATTTCAGCAAATTCTCCTCTCACAAATCCAAATGTCCCCCCTCCCTACTGATCCCCAGTGTGCCGAAACCACATTTAGCGCCCACATGTTTGGCATTTCTGTAGTGATAAGAGCTCGCCTAACTTACGGGTGCGTGTCTCCAGAAATATGAGCTGGGCATAATGTACTGGTCACTACAACGGGAGTTTACAATGTTCACTCAGCAACATCCACTGCAGCTTGTTTCTGGAAACACCCCATGGAGTCAAAATCATCGCTACATCTGTAGATATATTCCCAAAGGGTTATAATTTCCAAAATAAGGTCACTTGTGGGGAGATTCTGCTTTTCTATCACTTAGGGGCTCTTTATATGGAATCTGCAAACTATTCTAGGAAAATCTGCATTCCAGGAGGCAAATAGCATTCCGTCCGTCCCGAGTCTCTCTGTATGGCCAAGTAGTACTGTATAGCCACATATGGGGTATTGCCACATTCAGTAGAAATTGTGGGACAAATTTTGGTGCCATTTTTAACCATTTCCCAGAATGAAAATGTAAAACGTGGGTTAACACAATCTTTGTGGTAAAAATGTATAATACACTGCTCAAAAAAATAAAAGGAACACTTAAACAACAGAATATAACTCCAAGTAAATCAACCTTCTGTGAAATCAATCTGTCCACTTAGGAAGCAACACTGTTTGACAATCAATTTCACATGCTGTTGTGCAAATGGAATAGACAACAGATGGAAATTATTGGCAATTATCAAGACAATCTCAATAAAGAAGTGGTTCTGCAGGTGGGGATCACAGACCACATCTCAGTACCAATGCTTTCTGGCTGATGTTTTGGTCACTTTTGAATCTTGGTTGTGCTTTCACACTCGTGGTAGCATGAGATGGACTCTACAAACCACACAAGTGGCTCAGGTAGTGCAGCTCATCCAGGATGGCACATCAATGCGAGCTGTGGCAAGAAGGTTTGCTGTGTCTGTCAGCAGCGTAGTGTCCAGAGGCTGGAGGTGATACCAGGAGACAGGCCAGTACACCAGGAGACATGGAGGGCAACAACCTGGCAGCAGGACCGCTACCTCAGCCTTTGTGCAAAGAGGAACAGTAACAGCACTGCCAGAGCCCTGCAAAATGTCCTCCAGCAGGCCACAAATGTGCATGTGTCTGCACAAACGGTTAGAAACTGACTCCATGAGGATGGTCTGAGTTTCCATCATTCACAGATGGGGGTTGTGCTCACAGCCCAACACCATGCAGGAAGCTTGGCATTTGCCACAGAACACCAGGATTGGCAAATTTGCCACTGGCACCCTGTCCTCTTCACAGATGAAAGCAGGTTCACACTGAGCACATGTGACAGACGTGACAGAGTCTGGAGACGCTGTGGAGAGCGATCTGCTGCCTGCAACATCCTTCAGCATGACCGGTTTGGCAGTGGGTCAGTAATGGTGTGGGGTGGCATTTCTTTGGAGGGCTGCACAGCCCTCCATGTGCTCGCCAGAGGTAGCCTGACTGCCATTAGGTACCGAGTTGAGACCCTCAGACGCCTTTTGAGACCATATGCTGTGCAGTTGGCCCTGATTTCCTCCTAATGCAGGACAATGCCAAACCTCATGTGGCTGGAGTGTGCCAGCAGTTCCTACAAGATGAAGGAATTGAAGCTATGGACTGGCCCTCCCGTTCCCCAGATCTGAATCCGACTGAACACATCTGGGACATTGCAGCGCCCCAGAGTCCTGGTCGTTGCAATACTGTGGCTCCGCCGCTAAGGGGGGCTATGGTACGTCTGATGGCACTGAAGGAGTTCATCTGACCAGGTATCACATACACCAATACATTTCACAGTCGGGCCTCCAGGGGGAGCTAAGGGTGCTATTTATTAGGCCACTCCTCGCCGTGTGGGTAAACTGGGGGTCAGGCAGGAAGTTAGTTCAGAAAGCTGACTGGGTTGGAACCAGGCAACACCTTGTGGCAGGGGGTGTTGTGGGGAAGATTCGGTAGGGTCCCTGTCAGGTTTGGGACCCTGACAGAGGCCTGGCAACAAGAAAGAACGTCACGGGACCGTGCCTGCTCAGCATAGCGGCGGTGCCCTAAGAAAGAGTCAGAAGCGAGATATATTGTGCTGAGTGAGAAACGAGATCAAAGCAAGAAGGAGATTACCAGTAGGAGTCGTGCTGTAAGACCGAGGCAACATCCTACTGAGGCGCACAACCGGCGGCCGGAACGCCGAGGAAGTATTCATATATCTAGCTCCAAGCAATACTTCAAACCAACGGCAGGACAGTCAGTCACAGGCGGGCTGTCTCACCTAAATCACCTATGCAGACTTGGGGGGCAACCTGTGGAGAGGGGCGACTCTAGGGTCCCGGAAGAGCTCCGAGCCTACCCGTCATACGGGTGCGTCCCAACCATAACACCGGGAGGGACGGAGGATTAGCAGAACATCATCTAATCGAGTTGTTGTGAGGGAACACGAGAAACAGACACAACAGTTGTGGGGACTATCCCATAAGCACAGCAGGGGAGGACCACAACACATAGCGCTAGCAGGAAGGCACAGATTTCCACCTGCAAGGAGAACTCTGGAGGTGCCATCGGACCGGCCGGACTTGCGCAGCCTGGTGAACCGTATTCCGGACTGAGGACCCAGAGACCTTCAGTAAAGAGGTAAAGAGACTGCAACCTGGTGTCCTCGTTATTTACTGCACCGCACCACCACCACCATCCACATCTATCACTGTACGCCCCTCAGCAGGGTCACGGACTGGGTCTAGCCACCGTGACAACCCCAGAGCAGAGACTCAGAGGCCCAGTACCGGGTACCCCTCGGCCCTGCGGCAGTGGGGGCGCTACAACTTGGCGTCACGAACAGGATCTACTTAAGCCTGAGGAATCGGGTCATGTGTGCCTTGGAACTGTGATTTACTGTGCTTGGACTGTACTTTATTGCAAAGACAGTGTGTTACCATTTACCGCCAAAAGTTCCCGCCAAAAGTCGCCGCCATTGCAGCGTTCCAGGGAGCGCGGAGGAAGAAGAAGGGCGTGCCATGGGAGGAGACTACCAAAGCGGCGCCAGAAGTAGCGACCGCCCCCTCCGACTCCTGCTGCGAGAGGACGACCTACCCAGCAGCAGAGGAGAACCGCCCCCTGATTTGCAACGGCGGGAACGAGGTGAAGAAGGAGCCCGACCTCGGAGAAATGGCGGAGCCAGGTGCATGCGTTGCCGCCGAATGCCCGACAGCGACGATGAGCAGCAAGTGCCCAAGCAACGGCGAGGTGATCCCGACCTGCTCTCACCCATCAGAGGCAGACTCGCGTCCACCGCCGGTGAAGGACCTGAACTCCTTGGAGCCGCCAGTGGAGGAGCCGAGCCTACCTATCCCAGCCACGGAACCATGGAGGGCGGAGCCACATCAAGAGGTGACTCCGGAAGAGCCGTGGTCCGGGCTGCAGCCGATTCCAGTGTTCACGTCAACGGAACAGATCGACATCGGTGGAATCACATCAGGCGCAGGTATGGACGGCACCCCTACTCCCCCGGCCGATTCTGCTCTCCCGACCGATCCGGCTCCCCTGACCGATCCCGCTCCGGTGACCGCTCCTCACCCCAGCAACAATAACCGTTTCCTCTCAGTGGAGCGGGTAGTCCTCACCCCTGACACGATGGGGAAGCTGGTACCTCCACTACCGACCAAGATGGGGGAACCCATAGATGTAGGCCCAGACGGGGTGATCCTCCGGTGGGACACCCCCTGGAACGAGTCGTATGGAGCTCCGGGGGAGAGCCTCACCCTTGCGGTACTTACCTGGGAACAGTATAAGCAATGTCTAATCCAACACAGGAAAGATCGAGACGAGACTGAACAATATGATACACAACGTAGAAAGTCTGTGCACGGCAGGAAAGACGTGGTAAAGCGGGGAACTGTGCTGGCCTACCACCCGAAGAGGGGATGGGGCTCCATACAGGAACCGGGACTACCGACTGATGTCTTTGTTACTAGTTACAACGTAAAAACTCCCTGCTGCAGTCGAGATGGTGACCCATTGCAAAGGGGGGATCAGGTGACCTACACTCGCCACCGGAATGCACAAGGATGGTGCGCTCGGAACGTTCACCGGTGTGAGCCTGAGGGAGCGTCACCTGTTGCCCCGATCATGACTGCTCCAGATTTGCCAGATCTTGTTACTGTCACCACCGTACGCCTTGTAGCGGCTGCTGAACTTGCAAGCAGGATTAGCCTTCAAATCCAGACACCGGTTGATCTGATGGCATCTGAGAGACCAACTACCAGCACAGGTGCTGCATCGGCCGGGGATCAAAAACCACCTTCTGCACCACAAGAGTAAGATCTTAAAACTCTGCATAATATGTAAATAGTTCTTCAAACTGTTTGTTTTCTGCTACGTTACTGCTAAAACTCATCATGGGTTACTCTTAAAGGGATCCCTTTGTTGACCCGGGATCCCTATTGTTTCTTATTCTTGTTTGTTTTCTACGTTTTGCACAAGTTATCAAAGAACTGCTGAATCATGAACAATGCATGATACAAACTCCTTGTACATAGTTGCACCTTCTTAAAGGTGCTCTCTACTGGTTTTATATAAAAGACGGACTCTTTGCGAAGATACGGTTATTGGAACTTGTACTGGAGTCCTTGCTGCATACGGACTTGCAGCTTGAAAAGTTGCACCACCTCATAGAGACTTGGTCCCCTCTTAAAGGGGATGTTCATCGATAGCACTTAAGGAATGATGATGCTTTAAAAGAAGAAGTAATAATGTTGATATGTGAAAGTTAAATGTAACCAATTAGTTGATTGTAAGAAATGTTCAATAATGTTAATAGAAGGATGAGGACAGGAAGTGAACCCATAAGGGTTAGTGGTGAGTCCTCTTACTAGCCATATAGAGATGGCTCAGTGATCTCAAACTGAAGGAAAAACATGTTCTATACTGTGTATAGTAGTGGAAGGACAGAAGGCTCGAGCTGAAAGGAGCGGTCCTGTAATAGAAAAGAGAGGCAGTAGGTCTGGAGCCGTTAGGACAGGCGATCCTGCAGACATAAAGTAGGAGAATGTAGCACAGTTGCTTAAGCCTTATAATGCGATATAAGAAGGTCTTTAGTGGATTCAGAGTGTACATCCTTAAAGGCAATGTTGAATTAATGTTTAAAAATTTTGCACTTAGTAGAATACCCGGTTGGGTAAGAAAAGTTATTTAAAAGTATTTAACCATGTTTGTAACGTTCAAGTGTCCTCACCTCCCATAAAGGGAAGCTCTGTTCAAATATGCTTATTGTTATTGCACTCACAAAAATTGTATGTCTTTTTGCTGACATGTATTGTTGTTTTCTTCCCAGTCCAGGAGTACTGGATTTAACCGGGGGGGAGTGCAGCGCCCCAGAGTCCTGGTCGTTGCAATACTGTGGCTCCGCCGCTAAGGGGGGCTATGGTACGTCTGATGGCACTGAAGGAGTTCATCTGACCAGGTATCACATACACCAATACATTTCACAGTCGGGCCTCCAGGGGGAGCTAAGGGTGCTATTTATTAGGCCACTCCTCACCGTGTGGGTAAACTGGGGGTCAGGCAGGAAGTTAGTTCAGGAAGCTGACTGGGTTGGAACCAGGCAACACCTTGTGGCAGGGGGTGTTGTGGGGAAGATTCGGTAGGGTCCCTGTCAGGTTTGGGACCCTGACAGAGGCCTGGCAACAAGAAAGAACATCACGGGACCGTGCCTGCTCAGCATAGCGGCGGTGCCCTAAGAAAGGGTCAAAAGCGAGATATATTGTGCTGAGTGAGAAACGAGATCAAAGCAAGAAGGAGATTACCAGTAGGAGTCGTGCTGTAAGACCGAGGCAACATCCTACTGAGGCGCACAACCGGCGGCCGGAACGCCGAGGAAGTATTCATATATCTAGCTCCAAGCAATACTTCAAACCAACGGCAGGACAGTCAGTCACAGGTGGGCTGTCTCACCTAAATCACCTATGCAGACTTGGGGGGCAACCTGTGGAGAGGGGCGACTCTAGGGTCCCGGAAGAGCTCCGAGCCTACCCGTCATACGGGTGCGTCCCAACCATAACACCGGGAGGGACGGAGGATTAGCAGAACATCATCTAATCGAGTTGTTGTGAGGGAACACGAGAAACAGACACAACAGTTGTGGGGACTATCCCATAAGCACAGCAGGGGAGGACCACAACACATAGCGCTAGCAGGAAGGCACAGATTTCCACCTGCAAGGAGAACTCTGGAGGTGCCATCGGACCGGCCGGACTTGCGCAGCCTGGTGAACCGTATTCCGGACTGAGGACCCAGAGACCTTCAGTAAAGAGGTAAAGAGACTGCAACCTGGTGTCCTCGTTATTTACTGCACCGCACCACCACCACCACCATCCACATCTATCACTGTACGCCCCTCAGCAGGGTCACGGACCGGGTCTAGCCACCGTGACAACCCCAGAGCAGAGACTCAGAGGCCCGGTACCGGGTACCCCTCGGCCCTGCGGCAGTGGGGGCGCTACAACTTCATGTCTCACACCATCCACCAACATCACGTTGCATCACAGACTGTCTAGGAGTTGGCATCAGGAGCATGCCCAGGCATTGTAGGGAGATCATACAGGCACGTGGAGGCCACACACACTACTGAGCATCATTTCCTTGTTTTGAGGCATTTCCACTGAAGTTGGATCAGCCTGTAACTTAATTTTCCACTTTGATTTTGAGCATCATTCCAACTCCAGACCTCCGTGGGATATTAGTTGTGATTTACGTTGATCATTTTTAGGTTTTATTGTTCTCAACACATTCCACTATGTAATGAATAAAGATTTACAACTGGAATATATCATCCAGTGATATCTAGGTTGTGGGGTTTTAGTGTTCTCTTTATTTTTTTGAGCAGTGTATTTTATTTTCACTGCCCAATGGTATAAAAGTCAGAGACACACCTGTGGTGTCAATATAATCACTGCACCCCTGGATGAATTCATTGAGAGGTTTAGTTTGTAAAATGGGGGCACTTATGGGGGTCTCTGCTGTGTTGGCACCTCAGGGGCTCTACCAATGTAACATGGCACCCACAAGCAAGTGGAGCAAAATCTGCACTATAATATGGCGTTTCTTCCCTTTTGAGCTTTGAACTGTGCCTCAAAAGTAGTTTTTGATTACATATAGGGTATCGGTAAACTACGTAGAAGTTGCACAAGAAACTTCAGGGTCCATTTTTTCCTGTTACCCTTGGAGCTAAAAACAAAATTTTGCGGGAAATGTTTTTTTTTATTATTTTCACAGCTGTATGTTATAAACTTCTGTGAAGCACCTGTATTATCAAGGTTCTCATTAAACATCTAGATAAGTTCCCCAAGGGGTCTAGTTTCCAAAATGGTGTCACTTGTTGGGGGTTTCCACTGTTTAGGCACATCAGGTGCTGCTCAAATGCGACATGGCATCCAGTAATTATTCCAGCAAATGTTACTTTCAAAAAGTCAAATGGCGTTCCTTCCCTTCCAAGCCCTGCCGTGCACTCAAACAGTTGTTTTCTTCCACATATTGGGTATCTGCACACTCTAGAGAAATTGAACAACAAATTGTATGGCACAATTTCTCCTGTTACCCTTAAGAAAATGCTAAATTTGGAGCTAAAAAAAGATTTATCTGGGAAAAATGTGATTTTTTTTTCCTCACGGCTCTACAATATCAACTTCTGTGAAGCACCTGTGGGTTCAAGGTGCTCAATGTACATCTAGATAAGTTCCCTAAGGGGTCTAGTTTCCAAAATAGTGTCACTTGTTCGGGGTTTCCACTGTTTAGGCACATCAGGGGCTCTCCAAACATGATATGGCGTCCGCTAATTATGCCAGCAAATTTTACATTCAAAAGTGAAATGGCGCTAAATCCCTTCCGAGCCCTGCCGTGCGCCCCAAACAGTAGATTTCCCCCACGTATGGGGTATCAGCATGCTCAGGAGAAATTGCACAACAAATTGTATGATCCATTTTCTCCTTTTACCCTTGCGAAAGTAAAAAAAATTAGGTCTAAAGGAAAATTTTTGTGAAAGAAAAGTAAATGATTATTTTTTCCTTCCACATTCCAAAAATTCCCGTGGCGCACCTGAAGGGTTAATAAACTTCTTGAATGTAGTTTTGAGTACCTTGAGGGGTGCGGTTTTTAGAATGGTGTCACTTTGGGGTATTTTTTTTCATATAGACTCCTCAAAGTCACTTCACATGTGACATGGTCCCTAAAAAAAATGGTTTTGCTAATTTTTTTTGTAAAAATGAGAAATCGCTGGTCAACGTTTAACCCTTATAACTTCCTAACAAAAAAAATATGTTTAAAAAATTAAATTATGCTGATGTAAAGTAGATATGTGGGAAATGGTATTTATTATTTTTGTGTGATGACTCTCTGATTTAAGGGCTTAAAACTAAAAGTTTGAAAATTGCAAAATTTCCAAAATTTTTGCCAAATTTCCATTTATTTCTAACAAAACGCATGTCATATCAAAGAAATTTTACAACTATCATAATGTTCAATATGTCACGGCTAAAGAGTCTCAGAAACAGTAGAATCCATTGAAGCATTCCAGAGTTATGACCTCATAAAATGATAGTGGTCAGAATTGTTAAATTTGGCCTGGTCAGGAAGGTGAAAACAGGCTTTGGGGTGAAGGGTTTAAAGGGGTTTTCCAAGTTTGTGAGTCATTCTATGTGATTGCAGACTTCTGAATTCTTACAGTGCACGCTGCACGGCTGTCAGGATTCTCTGGTGCCGGTGATTTGCATGCCCACATGTGGTGACGTGCTGACTAGACATGCGTATATAAGGAAAACACCGTGTGCACTGCTATAATATGGTGCAGAGACTAGGTGCCCAAATCCTTTATAGTGAACAATAGAAGAAGTCT
The DNA here is from genome assembly GCF_051348905.1 of Ranitomeya variabilis. NCBI lineage: Eukaryota > Metazoa > Chordata > Amphibia > Anura > Dendrobatidae > Ranitomeya > Ranitomeya variabilis. The sequence continues at coordinate 178,548,236 of NC_135236.1, read as the reverse complement.
CGCACTCAACTTAAGTATAGAATTTTTTCTCAGGTTTTATTGGTATTGAAGTAGCACTGGAGAAACGTTTCAGCCTATATTAGGCTTTCGTCAGTCACGTACTGTATCTTATCAAAGTGTGTGGACGGTTCCAATTGTCTAGACACAGATGTTGCGTGTTGCAAAAAGTAGTCGCTTGTGGAAGCATATATTGCTATATGGATGGGGACCTGTGATAAACTCAGGTAACGATGCCCAGATGCAAGGTAATGGCTTCCCAGGGAGACCTATTAGTGGTTTGTGCCAGCTGGAGGGGAGCCGCTGTGAGGAGATGCGTTCCTGGCAGACACGGTATCCACCGCTTGTCAAGACAAGCGGTGGATACCGTGTCTGCCAGGAACGCATCTCCTCACAGCGGCTCCCCTCCAGCTGGCACAAACCACTAATAGGTCTCCCTGGGAAGCCATTACCTTGCATCTGGGCATCGTTACCTGAGTTTATCACAGGTCCCCATCCATATAGCAATATATGCTTCCACAAGCGACTACTTTTTGCAACACGCAACATCTGTGTCTAGACAATTGGAACCGTCCACACACTTTGATAAGATACAGTACGTGACTGACGAAAGCCTAATATAGGCTGAAACGTTTCTCCAGTGCTACTTCAATACCAATAAAACCTGAGAAAAAATTCTATACTTTAAGGTACCTTCACACGAAACGACATTATAACGATATCGCTAGCAATCCGTGACGTTGCAGCGTCCTCGCTAGCGATATCGTTTCGTTTGACACGCAGCAGCGATCAGGATCCTGCTGTGATGTCGCTGGTCGCTGAATAAAGTCCAGAACTTTATTTGGTCGTCCGATCGCTGTGTATCGTTGTGTTTGAAAGCAAAAGCAACGATACCAGCGATATTTTACACTGGTAACCAGGGTAAACATCGGGTTACTAAGCGCAGGGCCGCGCTTAGTTACCCGATGTTTACCCTGGTTACTAGCGTAAAATGTAAAAAAAACAAACAGCACATACTCACATTGCGTCCCCTGCAGTCTGCTTCCTCCTCTGACTCAGCGCCGCAAAGTGAAAGTGAAAGCAGCACAGCGGTGACGTCACCGCTCTGCTCTCACTGTACGGCGCTCAGTCAGTCAGGAAGTGGACGCAGGGGGACGTGAATGTAAGTATGTGCTGTTTGTTTTTTTTAGATTTTACGCTGGTAACCAGGGTAAACATCGGGTTACTAAGCGCGGCCCTGCGCTTAGTTACCCGATGTTTACCCTGGTTACCAGGGGACCTCGGCATAGTTGATCGCTGGAGAGCGGTCTGTGTGACAGCTCTCCAGCGACCAAACAGCGACGCTGCAGCGATCGACATCGTTGTCGCTATCGCTGCAGCGTCGCTTCGTGTGAAGGTACCTTAAGTTGAGTGCGAGACTTCTTCTATTGTTGACTAGACATGCGTGGCCTAACTCAATTAAAATTAATTAAGCAAGGCCGGGTGTTAGGGGTCGAGTTCCCGCCTCTGCACAGGGGGAATCTCAAGCCATCTCCGCTGCGGTCTCCCATTCTTCTCCAGCCGCAGTGGAGCCTGCTCAGTGGAGACGTCGGTCCCAGCATCTGGCTCAGCCTGATACGGTGTGGATGGTTACTGCTGCCTTTCCAGGTTCAGCCATTGTAGCCAGCACTGGTCAGCAGCAAGCAGTCGTCTCTGGGACTATGTCCTGCTTTTCCCCTTCTGAGCATGCCCAGGGTAAGACCTCTCATTGGAGGTCGGGGGTTACATGCTCAGGTACTACAGCAGCTCCCATTGGTCCTTTAGAAAGGTCCTGAAGTGGCTCAGGTACTGTAGCAACTCCCATTGGTCCTCTAGGAAGGTCCTGAAGTTGCTGCAGCTATAAAAGGTTCGCATGGCCACACGGCCATGCGCTAGTATCAACTAAGTTTTGTGTTCAGCGCCAGTGTGGTCATCTGTATGTGGTTTCAGGGTTCGGCTGAAATAAGACCCTAGAATATCAGCACCTCCGGTGAGGAGTTTTGTGTGAGTGGATTCAGGGCCTGGCTGAAATAAGCCCCTAGAATACCGGCACCTCCGGTGAGTTTTGCATGTGCTATTCTGACTGCATGACCTCTGTTCGCTCTATTTGTTAGCTGTGTTCCTCTGTGAGGTTAACAGGGCACAGCGTTCTCTTGTCCTAAGTGACTCTGTGAAGTAACAGAGTTCACCTATACCGCCATATAGTACCGTCTGTTACTAGCCGCAGGTTTACTCCTGCACGGTGGACCCCGGGTTGCGAACACACCTATTACTTTATAAATATATATTTGGTGCGTTCCGCTAAACCCTAACACCGGGCATGATGTCTAGTCGGAATGTGGCCAAAAGTATCTAAATCACATACTTGTGCAAGTGAGAATCCTAAAAGTGCGCAGTGCATGCATTGTGAGAAATCAGAAGCCTGCAGCCACCTATAGTGACTGCAGACTTTGACTGCAGAAGCCGTGCAGTCAATCCTAACAGCGTGTAATATCCTCACTGTCATGATTCAGCTCTGCTTGCTTGTTACAGCAATCATCATATGGCCGCTTCACTTATATGCAATTTTCATACTTACGCTGTTACGTGACAACGAGCTTCTCTTCCTGCTTCTCTCAGTTTTTCACTGAACATTGAATTAGGGAGAGCAGCTTGTCGGCACGTGACTAAGTGTGCAAATCGCATATGTGCTTGGAAAGGGGGAGGGGGGAGGCGCCAAACTGAATTCTTGCCCTGGGTGCCAGAAAACCTAGATACACCTCTGTGTACTGCTTCCTTCAATGACAAGTTGCTCCCAGAAGTATGGTCCATCTTGATGTATCAAAGTCTCTGTGCAATATGTTTGCAACGTAACAGTACAAGGAACTGTACTTTCAACAGACTGCATAAATGAGTAGTACAGGCAACTGTAAGAAACGTTAAGATATATAGATATATCTTATCAGAAAAAGCAGCTTCCTTTCACACTTAAAGACTTCTTCCTCTCCCCCTCCACCTCTCCTACTGAACTTATCATCCACTCTGAAAGAAAACAGCTCAAATCTTTTTCATACTGCAGGCTTACTGTGGGTCCATGTGACACTGTCCATTATAGTCTATGGGGAGTGGAGGATGGAAGAGAAGTAAGGACGAGTAAGGAGCAGGGAGAGAGATGCAAAACTATTGTGGGGAACTGTATAAATTACATCATGCCAGAACTGATTCACATCCAGACAACTCATCTCTGCTGTATCATTGACTATGTTGCTAATTCTCTCGGTATGCTAAAAATTCAACAAAGAGCATGAATTCAGCTCTCCATGCTGTGCTGTGTATGGCAGAGATCACTGCAGCTCCTTTCCTCCCCAATTTATACTGCAATGCAAATTATTGACAGAGCCTGCAGAGGGAAAACGTGGTGAAATGCAGGATACAAATCATACAATGGCTAGAAATAGTGTCACTCCTCATGTACACACACATAGGATAGCTTATTCTGAAAAGATACTTAAAAGCAGGGTTATTCTTTAGGTAGACAAGGATAATGAAAGAAACAGTGATATCACAGTACATAGTAAGTGTTGTAAAGTCATAGGAAATGGTTACTGCATACAGTGATATCACAGTAAGGGAATTATAGTGGTGCCACAGTACAGGAATAATGTAACTAATCACCTTGTATGGAGTCACCATGCTCCAGGAAACACAAACAATGATCTACAGCTTTGTTAATTGTAGTAGAAATCTTATACTTTATTCAAAATCCATTTAGAAAAGTACATATGTTTGTCAATGAATTCCAGACAATAGAGCTTTTGTAACGTTGCGCAGGGCGGGAGCCGTGAGTAAGGTACTCATGCTTCACTTCCTGGCAAGCTACATCACAATGGGGTCCTGGCCAGGTGATGGACTTTATCTATGGGGGTGCTATGCCCTTGCAGGCCACATGATGCCCGTGAGTTCAGCAGGCCAAGACTGATTGTTAGGGTTCAATGAGGGAGACCAACACTTAAAAATAAACTGTCTTTTACTAAACAATAACGTGGGTAGGAATACAGTATGTACAGTGGATAGGGGTACAAATCGTCATGAATATTTCTTTCAACACATGGAACATCTTTTTACACATTCTTTCTTTCCCTGTCCTAAACTCACTTGTTTCCAGCTCAGTTGGTTCCTCTGCCTTCACCAGAACCCAGCACAATGCTGCAGGAGCTTCCCTTGTCCCCCAACAACGGCACTATACTCCAGTAAGCGAAAGTCCTAATTCTCAACCTGTGGCTCTACGTCCTTTTCCCCCTAGGGGAGTTGCTAATGCCACTATGGCCTTTACTTAGCTTCTCTGCTTGCCGACGCCCTGGAACTACGTACTTTTCATCTTGCTTTCTCTACTCCAATGCGTCCTCTTTGGCTTGCAAACTCGGGACCATCCCGCTAGGCCTTCAGCCCCAGATCCCATCTCCAGAAAATGAATAACTCATTCTATCACTTTTCCTCGTCTCTACCCTGGATCACGATATCCATTACCTCGGTCTCCTCATAATTCAAGGACACACACTTTGTGCAGGCCTGCTCACTGGTCAGACCGCAGGTCTGCTTCTACTTCCTGCTGGTCCCTGTCTTCTTGACATGACACTGTCTTGTCCCTTTATTTTGGCCCCTCACACTCTGGGCTAGTCCCAACCATTAACACTAAGAGACTCAATTACCTCCCTGCTGCTGGGCAGAACACAACCTATTAATAACACACATTACTAAGCAGGTCACACATAAAATACATTGCAACAGTACAAGTGTCTTTCAGGGGAAACATCAGCAACACTTCCATCTTCTTATACTTTAATAGCATAAAAAAACACATGCTAAAGTAACATTTTCCTTCTCAGAGTTTCAGGATGTACAACTGGTACTGTCTCTTAAAAAATTCCTGTCTTGCCTTTGTTTACCTACAGGTACTAGTCACTATTAAAACACTCTTCCTAGCATCCTCTGATAAAAAAAACCTTATGAACTAAAAGAATAAGTAGAAAGGAAATTAGTAGGAGACTTTGTCCTGGACCTAGGAGATCATCTAGATGGCCAGATGACAAAAAGCTACATGAAGACTAAATTGGTTGACAACTGATTCCATAAAGCTGTCACGTCAGAGCAAGAAAATGCCCGACACGGCTCAAAAGAGGAAATGAAGGTAAGGGGTGTACTGACGATAGAGAAAGGGGAGACCACTAAACACTCACCAGAGAATGCACCCTGCGCTCCCTATAGCACCTAGATGGGTCCTTTCCCCATGCGCGATCACATGCCCAAGCCCTGGCTGACCCTGAGTTATTACTAAATAGTGAGTAGGGCAGCAAGTCACTAGTCTAACTACTAAAGTAAGGAAACAAAGGGAGTGAGATGAACAGGGAGAAAACAAACAACAACTGGAACTCCACAGCTTAACCCCTTAGTGACAGAGCCAATTTGGTACTTAATGACCGAGCCAATTTTTACAATTCTGACCACTGTCACTTTATGAGGTTATAACTCTGGAACGCTTTAACAGATCCCGCTGATTCTGAGACTGTTTTTTCGTGACATATTGTACTTCATATTAGTACTTCATGTCTTCGATATTACTTGCGATTATTTATGACAAAAACAGAAATATGGCAAAAAAAATTTAAATTTTACAATTTTCAAACTTTGAATTTTTATGCCCTTAAATCAGAGAGATATCTCACACAAAATAGTTAATAAATAACATTTCCCACATGTCTACTTTACATCAGCACAATTTTGGAAACAAAATTTTTTTTTGTTAGGAAGTTATAAGGGTTAAAAATTGACCAGCGATTTCTCATTTTTACAACAAAATTTACAAAACCATTTTTTTTAGGGACCATCTCACATTTAAAGTCACTTTGAGGGGTGTACATGACAGAAAATACCCAAACTTGACACCATCCTAAAAACTGCACCCCTCAAGGTGCTCAAAACCACATTCAAGAAGCTTATTAACCCTTTACGTGCTTCACAGGAACTGAAACAACGTGGAAGGAAAAAATTAACATTTAACTTTTTTTTGCAAACATTTTACTTCAGAACCAATTTTTTTTATTTTTACAAGTGTAAAAAGAGAAAATGAAATACAATATTTGTTATGCAATTTCACCTGAATGCGCCGATACCCCATACCTGGGGGTAAACCACTGTTTGGGTGCACGGCAGGGCTTGGAAGAGAAGGAGCGCCGTTTGACTTTTTCAATGCAGAATTGGCTGGAATTGAGATCGGATGCCATGTCGCGTTTGGAGAGCCCCTGATGTGCCTAAACAGTGGAAACCCCCCACAAGTGACACCATTTTGGAAACTAGACCCCTTAAGGAACTGATCTACATGTGTGGTGAGCACTTTGAACTCCCAGGTGCTTCACATAAGTTTATAACGTAGAGCTGTGAAAATAAAACATTTAATTTTTTCTACAAAAATGATCTTTTCGCCCCCAAATTCTTATTTTCACAAGGGTAACAGGAGAAATTAGACCACGAAAGTTGTTGTGCAATTTGTCCTGAGTATGCCGATGCCCCATATGTGGGGGTAAACCACTGTTTGGGCTCACGGCAGGGCTTGGAAGAGAAGGAGCACCATTTGACTTTTTCAATGCAGAATTGGCTGGAATTGAGATCGGATGCCATGTCGCGTTTGGAGAGCCCCTGATGTGCCTAAACAGTGGAAACCCCCCACAAGTGACACCATTTTGGAAACTAGACCCCTTAAGGAACTGATCTACATGTGTGGTGAGCACTTTGAACTCCCAGGTGCTTCACATAAGTTTATAACGTAGAGCTGTGAAAATAAAACATTTAATTTTTTCTACAAAAATGATCTTTTCGCCCCCAAATTCTTATTTTCACAAGGGTAACAGGAGAAATTAGACCACGAAAGTTGTTGTGCAATTTGTCCTGAGTATGCCGATGCCCCATATGTGGGGGTAAACCACTGTTTGGGCGCACGGCAAGGCTTGGAAGAGAAGGAGCACCATTTGACTTTTTCAATGCAGAATTGGCTGGAATTGAGATCGGATGCCATGTCGCGTTTGGAGAGCCCCTGATGTGCCTAAACAGTAGAAACCCCCCACAAGTGACCCCATTTTGGAAACTAGACCCTTTAAGGAACTTTTCTAGATGTGTGGTGAGCACTTTAAACCCCCAGGGGCTTCACAGAAGTTTATAACGTAGAGCCGTGAAAATAAAAAATCAAATTTTTTCTACAAAAATGATATTTTCGCCCCAAAATTTTTATTTCCAAAAGAGTAACAGGAGAAATTAGACAACGAAAGTTGTTGTGCAAATTGTCCTGAGTACGCCGATACCCCATATGTGGGGGTAAACCACAGTTTTGGCGCATGGCAGAGCTTGGAAGAGAAGGAGTTCCGTTTGACTTTTTCAATGCAGAATTGGCTGGAATTGAGATTGGACGCCATGTCGCCTTTGGAGAGCCCCTGATGTGCCTAAACAGTGAAAAAAAAACACAATTGACCCCATTTTGGAAACTAGACCCATTAAGAATCTTATCTAGATGTTTGGTGAGCACTTTGAACCCCCAAGTGCTTCACAGAAATTTATAACGTAGAGCCGTGAAAATAAAAAATCCTTTTTTTTTCCCTCAAAAATGATTTTTTAGCTCACAATTTTTTATATTCTCAAGGGTAACATGAGAAATTTGACCCCAAAATTTGTTGTCCAGTTTGTCCTGAGGACGATGATACCCCATATATGGGGGGGAGGGGTCTACTGTTTGGGCACACATCGGGGCTCGAAAGGGAAGTAGTGATGTTTTAAAATGCAGACTTTGATGGAATGGTCTGCGGGCGTCATGTTGCATTTGCAGAGCTCCTGATGTACCTAAACAGTAGAAACCCCCCACAAGTGACCCCATTTTGGAAACTAGACCCCCAAAGAGCTTATCTAGATGTGTGGTGAGCACTATGAACCCCCAACTGCTTCACAGACGTTTATAATGTAGATAATGAAGATAATGAAAAATGCACACGGCACTCAAGGTTCCTGTGTGGTGCTCAAGTCGGGTTTCCAGCCCCTCAATCCAATACTCAAAAAACACTTGGCACTCAGAAAAATATTTTGCAAGTTGATTATTCCATTTATTTGTGCATCCAGTTTAGAAAATGAACGTTTTCGGTCCATACATCAGACCTTCATCAGAAATGCCTTTTTTAACAAACTGGTAGATTTAATGTGGAAGGGTATATCAAGGCCTAAACAGGCCAAAGCTGGGTGACCCGGGATAAGGCAGAGAGGCCAACAGCCAGGTTGCCTCACTATGCCTGAAGAGGTGGTGCTGAGTGAAGGCGCCGATCCGCTGCTATGGGTAGCGCTTGAAGCGCCGGCTATGTGGCGTGAAGACTGGAAGTCCCGGGTACCGCTCTATAATGTAGAGCCATGAAAATAAAAAATCATATTTTTTCCACAAAAATGATCTTTTCACCCCCAAATTTTTACTTTCACAAGGGTAACAGGAGAAATTGGACCCCAAAGTTTATTGTGCAATTTATACTGAGTATGCTGATACCCCATATGTGGGGGGACCACTGTTTGGGCACATGGCAGAGCTCGGAAGGGAAGTAGCGCCGTTTGGAATGCAGACTTAGATTGATTGGTCTGCAGGCGTCACTTTGCATTTGCAGGGCCCCTGATGTACCTAAACAGTAGAAACCCCCCACAAGTGACCCCATATTGGAAACTAGACCCCCCAAGGAACTTATCTAGATGTGTGGTGAGAACTTTGGACCCCCAAGTGTTTCACTACAGTTTATAATGCAGAGCTGTGAAAATAAAAAATCATTTTTTTTCCCAAAAATGATTTTTTTACCCCCCCATTTTTTTTATTTTAGCAAGGGTAACAGGAGAAACTGGACCCCAAAAGTTGTTGTCCAATTTGTTCTGAGTACGCTGATACCCCCTGTGTGGGGAGGGACCACTGTTTGGGCACACATCGGGGCTCGGAAGGGAAGGAGCGCCGTTTGGAATGCAGACTTAGATTGATTGGTCTGCAGGCGTCACGCTGCATTTGCAGAGCCCCTGATGTACCTAAACAGTAGAAACCCCCCACAAGTGACACCATATTGGAAACTAGACCCCCCAAGGAACTTATCTAGATGTGTGGTGAGAACTTTAAACCCCCAGGTGTTTCAATACAGTTTATAATGCGGAGCTGTGAAAACTAAAAAACCATTTGTTTTCCACAAAAATGATTTTTTAGCCCCCAATTTTTTTTTATTTTAGCAAGGGTAACAGGATAACAGGAGAAACTGGACCCCAAAAGTTGTTGTCCAACTAGTACTTAGTATGCTGATGCCCCATATGTGGGGGTAAACCACTGATTGGGCGCACGGCAGAGCTCAGAAGGGAGGGAGCATAATTTGACTTTTTGAGCGCAAAGTTGGCTGTCTCGTTTGGAGACCCCCTGATGTACCACATCACATGTACCTGATGTAAACAGTTGAAACCCCCAATTCTAACTCCAACCCTAACCCCAACACACCCCTAACCCTAATCCCAACCCGATCCATAATCCTAATCACAACCCTAACCCCCCAAACACCCCTAACCCTAATCCCAACCCTAACCATAACCCTAATCAAAACCCTAAACACAACACACCCCTAATCCTAATCTCAACCCTAACCTCAAAACCTAACCCTAATCCCAATACCCCCTAACCAACCCTAACCTTAACCCTAATCCCAAACCTAACCCTAATCCCAAACATAACCCTAATGCCAACCCTAATCCAAACCCTAATCCCAACTCTAACCCTAACTTTAGCCCCAACCCTAGCCCTAACCCTAACTTTAGCCCCAACCCTAACCCTAATCCTAGCTCTAACCCTAACCCCAGCCCTAACCCCAACCCTAGCTCTAACCCTAATCCTAGCTCTAACCCTAGCCCTAACCCTAGCCCTAACTGTTGTGAACTCTATTTCTGGGCTCCCTCTTGTGGTCACAAGTGGTACTGTGTGAGTGCTGTCTTTCTGCAGGTTTGTGACTGGCATCAGCTGTCTCGTTATCTGTGGGCTGGTTTTCTATTTAAGCTCACTTGGACTCTCAGTCTATGCCTGCTGTCAATGTATTCAGTGCTATTCTGATTCCTTCTGACTACCTTGCTCCCAGTCTCTTCAAGAGAAGCTAAGTTTCCGTTTTGTTCATTTTTTGATCATCAGTGTTCTATTTGTTTCTTGTCCAGCTTGCTAATATGTGATTTCCCAGCTTGCTGGTAGCTCTAGGGGGCTGAGTTTCTCCCCCCACACCGTTAGTTGGTGTGGGGGTTCTTGAATTCTCAGCGTGGATATTTTGGTAGGGTTTTTTGCTGACCGCACAGTTCGCTATCTGTCTTCTGCTATCTAGTATTAGCAGGCCTCATTTGCTGAATCTGTTTTCATTCCTACGTGTGTCTTTTCTCCTTACCTCACCGTTATTATTTGTTGGGGGCTTCCTATATCTTTGGGGTTATTTCTCTTGAGGCAAGTGAGGTCTTGCTTTCTCTTTAGGGGTAGTCAGTTTCTCAGGCTGCGTCGAGATGTCCAGGATTTTAGGCACGTTCACCGGCTACCTTTAGTGTGTTTGGATAGGATCAGGTTTTGCGGTCAGTCCAGTTACCATCTCCCTAGAGCTCGTGTCTATGTTTAGTTACTTAGCTAGTATTTCCTGTGATCCCCAGCCACTGGGATCATAACAGTACAGCAGGCCACAAAAGTGTTTAATACATCGCATGAAGTGGGATAAAAGAAGTCCTGAGTACAATTTTTTTTTTTTTTTTCCTCCTTTGCTGCAGTCTGTCTAGCTTCTCTCATCCCCTTAATCTCTGGGTGGTTTTGAGCTCAGCTGCAGACATGGATATTCTGAGTCTGACTTCTAGTGTGGATCATCTTGCTGCAAAGGTGCAAAATATTCAGGATTTTGTTGTTCATAGCCCTATGTCTGAGCCAAAGATACCTATTCCTGAGTTGTTTTCTGGAGATAGATCTAGGTTTCTGAATTTTAGGAATAATTGTAAATTGTTTCTATCTTTGAGACCTCGTTCCTCTGGTGATTCCGCTCAGCAAGTTAAAATTGTTATCTCCTTGTTACGCGGCGACCCTCAAGATTGGGCTTTCTCTCTGGCGCCAGGAGATCCTGCATTGTTGAATGTGGATGCGTTTTTTCTGGCGCTTAGACTGCTTTATGAGGAACCTAATCTTGAGAACCAGGCAGAAAAGGCTTTGCTGGCTATCTCTCAAGGTCAGGATGAAGCTGAGGTGTACTGTCAAACTGTCAAAAATTTTGGAAATGGTCAGTGCTTACTCAATGGAATGAGTGTGCCCTGGCTGCAAATTTCAGAGAGGGTCTTTCTGAAGCCATTAAGAATGTTATGGTGGGGTTCCCCACGCCTGCAAGTCTGAGTGATTCAATGGCTTTGGCCATTCAGATTGATCGGCGTTTGCGGGAGCGCAAATCTGCGCATCCTCTGGCGGTGTTCTCTGAACAGAGACCTGAGTCAATGCAATGTGACAGAATTCTGTCTAGAATTGAGTGACAAAGTCATAGACGTCAAAATGGGTTGTGCTTTTACTGTGGTGATTCTACTCATGTTATCTCAGCATGCTCTAAGCGCTTAAAAAAAAATCGCTAAACCTGTCACCATTGGTACTATACAGCCTAAGTTCATTTTGTCTGTTACTTTAATCTGTTCTTTGTCATCCTACTCGGTTATGGCTTTTGTGGATTCAGGTGCTGCCCTGAATCTTATGGATTTGTCGTTTGTCAAGCGCTGTGGTTTTGTTCTGGAGCCTTTGGAATTTTCTATTCCACTGAGGGGAATAGATGCTACGCCATTGGCTGAGAATAAGCCTCAGTATTGGACTCAAGTGACCATGTGCATGACTCCTGTACATCAGGAGGTGATTCGCTTTCTTGTGCTGCATAATTTGCATGATGTTGTAGTTTTGGGTCTGCTATGGCTGCAGGCCCATAATCCAGTTCTGGATTGGAAAGCTATGTCGGTGTCAAGTTGGGGTTGTCAGGGGATTCATGGCGATGTCCCTTTGGTGTCAATTGCTTCTTCCACTCCTTCTGAGGTCCCTGATTTTTTGTCGGACTACTAGGATGTATTTGATGAGCCCAGATCCGGTGCCCTGCCTCCTCACAGGGATTGTGATTGTGCTATAAATTTGATTCCTGGCAGTAAGTTCCCTAAGGGACGACTTTTTAATTTGTCTATACCAGAACATGCCGCGATGCGGAGTTATATAAAGGAGTCTTTGGCGAAGGGACATATTCGCCCATCCTCCTCCCCTCTTGGTGCAGGATTCTTTTTTGTGGCCAAGAAGGATGGTTCTCTGAGACCTTGTATAGATTATCGTCGTCTAAATAAAATCACGGTCAAATTTCAGTATCCTTTGCCATTATTGTCTGATCTGTTTTCTCGGATTAAGGGATCCAGTTGGTTCACCAAGATAGATCTTCGTGGTGCGTATAACCTTGTGCGTATCAAGCAGGGGGACGAATGGAAAACAGCATTTAATACGCCCGAAGGCCATTTTGAGTACTTGGTGATGCCTTTTGGACTCTCTAATGCTCCTTCTGTGTTTCAGTCCTTTATGCATGACATTTTCTGAGAATATCTGGATAAATTTATGATTGTGTATCTGGATGACATTTTGGTCTTTTCTAATGATTGGGAGTCCCATGTGAAGCAGGTCAGGATGGTGTTTCAGGTCCTGCGTGCTAATGCTTTATTTGTGAAGGGCTCAAAATGTCTCTTCGGAGCACAGAAGGTTTCCTTTTTGGGTTTTATTTTTTCTCCTTCTACTATTGAGATGGACCCAGTCAAGGTCCAGGCTATTCATGACTGGACTCAGCCTACATCTGTTAAGAGTCTTCAGAAGTTCTTGGGTTTTGCTAATTTTTACCGTCGCTTCATCGCTAATTTTTCTGGCATGGTTAAGCCCTTGACGGATTTGACCAAGAAAGGTTCTGATGTGACTAATTGGTCTCCTGCGGCAGTGGAATCCTTTCGGGTGCTGAAGCGCCGGTTTTCTTCAGCTCCAGTCTTATGTCAGCCTGATGTCTCTCTTCCTTTCCAGGTCGAGGTGGATGCTTCTGAGATTGGAGCAGGGGCTGTTTTGTCGCAGAGAAGCTCTGATGGCTCTGTGATGAAGCCTTGTGCCTTCTTTTCAAGAAAGTTTTCGCCTGCCGAGCGGAATTATGATGTTGGTAATCGGCAGTTGTTGGCTATGAAGTGGGCATTTGAGGAGTGGCGACATTGGCTCGAGGGAGCTAGGCATCGTGTGGTGGTCTTGACTGATCACAAAAATCTGATTTATCTCGAGTCTGCCAAGCGCCTGAATCCTAGACAGGCTCGTTGGTCGTTGTTTTTCTCCCGTTTCGATTTCGTGGTCTCGTACCTGCCTGGTTCGAAGAACGTGAAGGCTGATGCCCTTTCTAGGAGTTTTGTGCCTGACTCTCCGGGAGTTTCAGAGCCGGCTGGTATCCTCAAAGAGGGAGTGATTTTGTCTGCCATTTCCCCAGATTTGCGACGAGTGCTGCAGAAATTTCAGGCTGATAGACCTGACCGTTGCCCACCAGAGAGACTGTTTGTCCCAGATAGATGGACCAGCAGAGTTATTTCCGAGGTTCATTCTTCGGTGTTGGCAGGTCATCCTGGGATTTTTGGTACCAGAGATTTGGTGGCTAGGTCCTTCTGGTGGCCTTCCTTGTCGCGGGATGTGCGTTCCTTTGTGCAGTCCTGTGGGATTTGTGCCCGGGCTAAGCCTTGCTGTTCTCGTGCCAGCGGTTTGCTTTTGCCTTTGCCTGTCCCGAAGAGGCCTTGGATGCACATTTCCATGGATTTTATTTCAGATCTTCCAGTATCTCAGAGAATGTCTGTCATCTGGGTGGTGTGTGATCGTTTTTCAAAAATGGTCCATTTGGTGCCCTTGCCTAAGTTGCCTTCCTCCTCCGATTTGGTTCCTTTATTTTTTCAGAATGTGGTTCACTTGCACGGCATCCCTGAAAATATTGTGTCTGACAGAGGATCCCAGTTTGTGTCCAGATTTTGGCGGATTTTTTGTGCTAAGATGGGCATTGATTTGTCTTTTTCGTCGGCCTTCCATCCTCAGACGAATGGCCAAACCGAGCGAACTAATCAGACGTTGGAAACTTATTTAAGATGTTTTGTTTCTGCTGATCAGGATGATTGGGTGACTTTTTTGCCATTGGCCGAGTTTGCCCTTAATAATCGGGCTAGTTCTGCTACTTTGGTTTCGCCTTTTTTCTGCAATTCTGGTTTTCATCCTCGTTTTTCCTCGGGTCAGGTTGAGCCTTCTGACTGTCCGGGGGTGGATTCTGTGGTGGATAGGTTGCAGCAGATTTGGAACCATGTGGTGGACAATTTGAAGTTGTCACAGGAGAAGGCTCAGCGCTTTGCCAACCGCCATCGCGGTGTTGGTCCCCGACTTCGTGTTGGGGATTTGGTATGGCTGTCTTCTCGGTATGTTCCTATGAAGGTTTCCTCTCCTAAATTCAAGCCTCGCTTCATCGGTCCTTATAACATTTTGGAAATCCTTAACCCGGTGTCTTTTCGTTTGGACCTCCCAGCATTGTTTGCCATTCTGTCATGGTTCTCAATGGCAAGAGAACGTAATTAAGCATACAAAAGGACTAGCTCTTGGAAGATGGGAACTCGAGCTGACCATGAGCTAAACCTACCGCACAACTAACAGTGGCCGGGTAGCGTGCCTACGTTTTATCCCTAGACGCCCAGCGCCAGCCGGAGAACTGACTGACCCTAGCAGAGGAAAATACAGACCTGGCTTACCTCTAGAGAAATTTTCCCCAAAAGGCAGACAGTAGCCCCCACATATATTGGCGGTGATTTTAGAGGAAAATGACATACGAAGTATGAAGATAGGTTTAGCAAATTGAGGTCCGCTTACTAGATAGTAGGAAGACAGAAAAGGGAACTTCACGGTCAGCTGAAAACCCTTTCAAAATACCATCCTGAAATTACTTTAAGACTCTAACATCAACTCATGACACCAGAGTGGCAATTTCAGCTCACAAGAGCTTCCAGCCTCAGAAATATTCAATCACAGAGAACTGGAACAAAAATGCAAAACAAACTTTAGGACAACAAGTCCAACTTAGCTGATAGTAGTCTAGGAGCAGGAACATGCAACAGAAAGGCTTCTGGTAACATTGTTGGCCGGCATAGAAATGACTGAGGAGCAAGGCTAAATAGAAAACTCCCACATACTGATGGAAAACAGGTGAACAGAGGAGATGAAGCACACAAGTGCAGTACCACCAGAAACCACCGGGGGAGCCCAGAAACCAAATTCACAACAGTACCCCCCCCTCAAGGAGGGGGCACTGAACCCTCACCAGAACCACCAGGGCGATCAGGATGAGCCCTATGAAAGGCACGGACCAAATCGGAGGCATGAACATCAGAGGCTGTCACCCAAGAGTTATCCTCCTGACCGTAGCCCTTCCACTTGACCAGATACTGAAGTCTCCGTCTGGAAACACGGGAGTCCAAGATCTTCTCGACAACGTACTCCAACTCACCCTCAACCAACACCGGAGCAGGAGGCTCAACGGAAGGCACAACCGGTACCTCATACCTGCGCAACAATGACCGATGGAAGACATTATGAATAGAAAAAGATGCAGGGAGGTCCAAACGAAAGGACACAGGGTTAAGAATCTCCAATATCTTGTACGGGCCGATGAACCGAGGCTTAAACTTAGGAGAAGAAACCTTCATATGGACAAAACGAGAAGATAACCACACCAAGTCCCCAACACAAAGACGAGGACCAACACGACGACGGCGGTTGGCAAAATGCTGAGTCTTCTCCTGGGACAACTTCAAATTGTCCACCACATGCCCCCAAATCTGATGCAACCTCTCCACCACAGCATCCACTCCAGGACAATCCGAAGACTCCACCTGACCGGAAGAGAAACGAGGATGAAACCCCGAATTACAGAAGAAAGGAGAAACCAAGGTGGCAGAACTAGCCCGATTATTGAGGGCAAACTCCGCCAAGGGCAAAAAGGCAACCCAATCATCCTGATCCGCAGACACAAAACACCTCAAATAAGTCTCCAAGGTCTGATTAGTTCGCTCGGTCTGGCCATTAGTCTGAGGATGGAAAGCAGACGAAAAAGACAAATCAATGCCCATCCTAGCACAGAACGCTCGCCAAAATCTAGACACGAATTGGGTTCCCCTGTCAGAAACGATATTCTCCGGAATACCATGCAAGCGCACCACATTTTGAAAAAACAGAGGAACCAGCTCGGATGAGGAAGGCAATTTGGGCAAGGGAACCAAATGGACCATCTTAGAGAAACGGTCACACACCACCCAGATGACAGACATCTTCTGAGAAACAGGGAGATCAGAAATAAAATCCATGGAGATGTGAGTCCAAGGCCTCTTCGGAATAGGCAAAGATAACAACAATCCACTAGCCCGAGAACAACAAGGCTTGGCCCGAGCACAAACATCACAAGACTGCACAAAACCTCGCACATCTCGCGACAGGGAAGGCCACCAGAAGGACCTAGCCACCAAATCCCTGGTACCAAAGATTCCAGGATGACCTGCTAATGCAGAAGAATGGACCTCCGAGATGACTCTACTGGTCCAATCATCAGGAACAAACATTCTACCAGGCGGGCAACGATCAGGTCTATTCGCCTGAAACTCCTGCAAGACCCGTCGCAAGTCTGGGGAAACAGCAGATAATATCACTCCATCCTTAAGGATACCTGTAGGTTCAGAATTACCAGGGGAATCAGGCTCAAAACTCCTAGAAAGGGCATCCGCCTTCACATTTTTAGAACCTGGTAGGTAAGAAACCACAAAATTAAACCGAGAGAAAAATAACGACCAGCGCGCCTGTCTAGGATTCAGGCGCCTGGCAGACTCAAGATAAATCAAATTCTTGTGGTCGGTCAATACCACCACCTGATGTCTAGCCCCCTCAAGCCAATGACGCCACTCCTCAAAAGCCCACTTCATAGCCAAGAGCTCCCGATTACCAATATCATAATTTCGCTCAGCGGGCGAAAATTTACGAGAAAAGAACGCACAAGGTCTCATCACGGAGCAGTCGGAACTTTTCTGCGACAAAACCGCCCCAGCTCCGATTTCTGAAGCGTCAACCTCAACCTGAAAAGGAAGAGTAACATCAGGCTGACGCAATACAGGGGCGGAAGAAAAGCGGCGCTTAAGCTCCCGAAAGGCCTCCACAGCAGCAGGGGACCAATCAGCAACATCAGCACCCTTCTTAGTCAAATCAGTCAACGGTTTAGCAACATCAGAAAAACCAGTTATAAATCGACGATAAAAATTAGCAAAGCCTAAAAACTTCTGAAGGCTCTTAAGAGAAGAGGGTTGCGTCCAATCACAAATAGCCTGAACCTTGACAGGGTCCATCTCAATGGAAGAGGGGGAAAAAATGTACCCCAAAAACGAAATCTTTTGAACCCCAAAAACGCACTTAGAACCCTTTACACACAAGGAATTAGAGCGCAAAACCTGAAAAACCCTCCTGACCTGTTGGACATGAGAGTCCCAGTCATCCGAAAAAATCAAAATATCATCAAGATACACAATCAAAAATTTATCCAAATAATCACGGAAAATGTCATGCATAAAGGACTGAAAGACTGAAGGGGCATTTGAAAGACCAAAAGGCATTACTAAATACTCAAAATGGCCCTCAGGCGTATTAAATGCGGTTTTCCACTCATCCCCCTGCTTAATTCGCACCAAATTATACGCCCCACGAAGATCAATCTTAGAGAACCACTTGGCCCCCTTTATTCGAGCAAACAAATCAGTAAGCAGTGGCAAAGGATACTGATATTTAACCGTGATTTTATTCAAAAGCCGATAATCAATACACGGCCTCAAAGAGCCATCTTTTTTAGATACAAAGAAAAAACCGGCTCCTAAGGGAGATGACGAAGGACGAATATGTCCCTTTTCCAAGGACTCCTTAATATATTCCCGCATAGCAGCATGTTCAGGCACAGATAGATTAAATAAACGACCCTTTGGAAACTTACTGCCCGGAATCAGATCTATAGTACAATCGCAATCTCTGTGCGGAGGTAGTGAACCAAGTTTAGGTTCCTCAAAAACGTCACGATAATCAGATAAAAATTCCGGAATCTCAGAGGGAATAGATGACGAAATGGAAACCAAAGGTACGTCCCCATGAGTCCCCTGACATCCCCAGCTTAACACAGACATTGCTTTCCAGTCGAGGACTGGGTTATGAGATTGCAGCCATGGCAATCCAAGCACCAACACATCATGTAGATTATACAACACAAGGAAGCGAATAATCTCCTGGTGATCCGGATTAATACGCATAGTTACTTGTGTCCAGTATTGTGGTTTGTTACTAGCCAATGGCGTGAAGTCAATACCCTTCAGAGGTATAGGAACTTCCAGAGGCTCTAAATCAAACCCACAGCGTTTGGCAAAGGACCAATCCATAAGACTCAAAGCGGCGCCAGAGTCGACATAGGCGTCCGCGGTAATAGACGATAAAGAGCAAATCAGGGTCACAGATAGAATAAACTTAGACTGTAAAGTGCCAATTGAAACAGACTTATCAACTTTCTTAGTACGTTTAGAGCATGCTGATATAACATGAGTTGAATCACCACAATAGAAGCATAACCCATTTTTTCGCCTAAAATTCTGTCGTTCGCTTCTGGACAGAATTCTATCACATTGCATAATCTCTGGCGCCTTCTCAGTAGACACCGCCAAATGGTGCACAGGTTTGCGCTCCCGCAAACGCCGATCAATCTGAATAGCCATTGTCATGGACTCATTCAGACCTGTAGGCACAGGGAACCCCACCATAACATCTTTAATGGCATCAGAGAGACCCTCTCTGAATTTCGCCGCCAGGGCGCACTCATTCCACTGAGTAAGCACAGACCACTTACGAAATTTTTGGCAGTATATTTCAGCCTCATCTTGCCCTTGAGACAGGGCCATTAA
This sequence comes from Ranitomeya variabilis, assembly GCF_051348905.1. Taxonomy (NCBI): domain Eukaryota; kingdom Metazoa; phylum Chordata; class Amphibia; order Anura; family Dendrobatidae; genus Ranitomeya; species Ranitomeya variabilis. The sequence goes on along the minus strand of NC_135236.1, from coordinate 178,529,168 downwards.
GGCTTTTTCAGCCTAAATCTCTAAATGAGGTTCCTCATAAAGCAACCCCAAAGCCAGGAAAAACGCATCCACATTGAGCAACGCAGGATCCCCTGGTGCCAAAGCAAATGCCCAATCCTGAGGGTCGCCCCGGAGCAAGGAAATTACAATCCTGACCTGCTGTGCAGGATCTCCAGCGGAGCGAGATCTCAGAGACAAAAATAATTTACAATTATGTTTGAAATTCTGGAAGCGAGATCTATCCCCAGAGAAAAATTCAGGTAAAGGAATTCTAGGTTCAGATGTAGGAGCATGAATAACGAAATCCTGTAAGCTTTGAACCTTCATAGCGAGATTATTCAAACCTGTAGCTAAACTCTGTGGATCCATATTAATCAGGTGAAATCAGAACCATTCAAGGATTAGAAGGAGAGAGAGACGAAGGCTGCAGTAAGCAGAGATGCTAGTGAATCAACTAATGAGCAAACTCAGGAAAAAAAAAAAATAAATAAATTCTCTGCAGACTTCTTTTCTCTCCTTTCTTCTGCCAATTATTTTAACCCTTGGCCGGCCAAACTGTCATGGTTCTCAATGGCAAGAGAACGTAATTAAGCATACAAAAGGACTAGCTCTTGGAAGATGGGAACTCGAGCTGACCATGAGCTAAACCTACCGCACAACTAACAGTGGCCGGGTAGCGTGCCTACGTTTTATCCCTAGACGCCCAGCTCCAGCCGGAGAACTGACTGACCCTAGCAGACGAAAATACAGACCTGGCTTACCTCTAGAGAAATTTTCCCCAAAAGGCAGACAGTAGCCCCCACATATATTGGCGGTGATTTTAGAGGAAAATGACATACGAAGTATGAAGATAGGTTTAGCAAATTGAGGTCCGCTTACTAGATAGTAGGAAGACAGAAAAGGGAACTTCACGGTCAGCTGAAAACCCTTTCAAAATACCATCCTGAAATTACTTTAAGACTCTAACATCAACTCATGACACCAGAGTGGCAATTTCAGCTCACAAGAGCTTCCAGCCTCAGAAATATTCAATCACAGAGAACTGGAACAAAAATGCAAAACAAACTTTAGGACAACAAGTCCAACTTAGCTGATAGTAGTCTAGGAGCAGGAACATGCAACAGAAAGGCTTCTGGTAACATTGTTGGCCGGCATAGAAATGACTGAGGAGCAAGGCTAAATAGAAAACTCCCACATACTGATGGAAAACAGGTGAACAGAGGAGATGAAGCACACAAGTGCAGTACCACCAGAAACCACCGGGGGAGCCCAGAAACCAAATTCACAACACCATTCATAATGTGTTCCATAGGTCTTTGTTGCGGAGGTATGTGGTGCCTGTGGTTCCTTCTGTTGAGCCTCCTGCTCCGGTGCTGGTTGAGGGCGAATTGGAGTACGTGGTGGAGAAGATCTTGGATTCTCGTATTTCCAGATGGAGGCTTCAGTATTTAGTTAAGTGGAAGGGCTATGGTCAGGAGGATAATTCCTGGGTTGTCGCCTCTGATGTCCATGCGGCCGATTTGGTTCGTGCCTTCCATGCGGCTCATCCTGATTGCCCTGGGGGTCTTGATGAGGGTTCGGAGACCCCTCCTCAAGGGGGGGGTACTGTTGTGAACTCTATTTCTGGGCTCCCTCTTGTGGTCACAAGTGGTACTGTGTGAGTGCTGTCTTTCTGCAGGTTTGTGACTGGCATCAGCTGTCTCGTTATCTGTGGGCTGGTTTTCTATTTAAGCTCACTTGGACTCTCAGTCTATGCCTGCTGTCAATGTATTCAGTGCTATTCTGATTCCTTCTGACTACCTTGCTCCCAGTCTCTTCAAGAGAAGCTAAGTTTCCGTTTTGTTCATTTTTTGATCATCAGTGTTCTATTTGTTTCTTGTCCAGCTTGCTAATATGTGATTTCCCAGCTTGCTGGTAGCTCTAGGGGGCTGAGTTTCTCCCCCCACACCGTTAGTTGGTGTGGGGGTTCTTGAATTCTCAGCGTGGATATTTTGGTAGGGTTTTTTGCTGACCGCACAGTTCGCTATCTGTCTTCTGCTATCTAGTATTAGCGGGCCTCATTTGCTGAATCTGTTTTCATTCCTACGTGTGTCTTTTCTCCTTACCTCACCGTTATTATTTGTTGGGGGCTTCCTATATCTTTGGGGTTATTTCTCTTGAGGCAAGTGAGGTCTTGCTTTCTCTTTAGGGGTAGTCAGTTTCTCAGGCTGCGTCGAGACGTCCAGGATTTTAGGCACGTTCACCGGCTACCTTTAGTGTGTTTGGATAGGATCAGGTTTTGCGGTCAGTCCAGTTACCATCTCCCTAGAGCTCGTGTCTATGTTTAGTTACTTAGCTAGTATTTCCTGTGGTCCCCAGCCACTGGGATCATAACACCTAACCATAGCTCTAACCCTAACCCTAGCCCTAACCCTAACCCTAACCCTAGCCCTAACCCTAGCCCTAACCCTAACCCTAACCCTAGCCCTAACCCTTACCCTTATTGGAAAATAGAAATACATAAATTTTTTTTATTTTATTATTTTTTCCTGACTAAGGGGGTGATAAAGGGGGGGTTATTTACAATTTTTTTTTATTTTGATCACTGTGAAAAGATCTCACAGTGACCAAAATAAAACAAGAGGAAAAATCTTCCTCTGCCGGCCGGCAGATCACGGCGGGCACACTGCACATGCGCCCGCCATTTTCTTACCGGAGCAAGAAGCCGGCGGCCAGGAGAGGAAGCAGGAGGACCCAGGGACACCAGTAAGTATAACTGGGTCCCCGATGCCCCTATTTCTCTGTCCTCTGATGTGCGATCACATCAGAGGACAGAGAATGACATCGCTTTTTTTTTTTTTTTGCGGCCGCCGGTAAACGGTTAATTACCGGCGATCGCAAAACAGGGGTCGGTAAAAACCAACCCCGATCATGTTCTTTGGGGTCTCGAGAGCCCAAAGATTCTACGGGTGCCGGCCGGCAGGCGCACTGCGCCCGCCATTTTTTTCCCGGAACAAGATGGCGGCGCCCTTCGGGAGCCACGAGGAGCACCAGGGGAGACAGGTGAGTATCGGGGGGCGATCGAGGACCCCATTTCTCTCCTTTGATGTGCGATCACATTGGAGGACAGAGAAATTAAATGGCAAATCGCGTTTTTTTGTTGTTGTTGCGACCGCCAGTAAACGGTTAATTACCGGCGATCACAACTCGGGGGTCAGTAAAAAAACCCCGAATCATGTTCTCTGGGGTCTCGGGGTCCCCCGGCAACCAAGACCCCAGAGAAAATCCGACTCTGGGGGGCGCTATTCACTTTTTCCACAGCGCCGTCAATTAACGGCGCTGTGGTTTAAGTACCCTTAACTGCCACCGTTAAAAGGCGTATCGGCGGTCGTTAAGGGGTTAGACTAGAACAACTTCTCCAGAGAGGTCAGCATAGAAAACTTATAACCGGCATAGGAGAGAGCTATGAGTGAGTTTAAATAATGGAAGGGAGTGGCAGCAAAATGCAGCAACTGAGATTAGAGCCACATGGAATCCCAGCAGGATCAAAAAGGATCTCTTAAACCCTTCTACACTAAGTGGAAATCAATCTGCTCCACTCATGTTAAACTCCTCCACAGAGGGACTGCGATATACCAATTGCTGAGAACTTCTGATTCCAGATACCTCAAAAGTCTCAGGAGGATGTGGCACATTTGTGACAAAGGGTGAGACCATGCTGTGCTTCTGACTGCTCAGAACTGAAACTCTGCCTATAGTATGGCTATTGGCCAATGTGGCTGGGTGGAGCTTCGACCGCTACACTGTGTAGTCTCACAATGTGGCCTCATTCAAGCATCCAATCTTCACTTATAGGGGTTTTCCCACAAACAATGTACATTTTAAAGGGAATCTGTCACCCCCAAAATCGCGGGTGAGGTAAGCCCACCGGCATCAGTACTTCATCAGTACATCAAAGTACTGCAGTGCGCAGGTGCCGGGAAAGGTCAGAGAGGCCCATGCCTGCGCACTGCAGTACTTTGCTCTGCCCTCAACAGGGCAGACAAAGTACGCCTGCGCAGGAGCCACAGCGTGAAGACAAGAAGAGGACGTCATCTGATGAAGATGGGAGGCGCCGGACCCGAACCAGCAGCGGGAACGCCCCTGGGTGAGTATAATCTAACGGCTTACCTCACCCGCGATTTTGGGGGTGACAGGTTCCCTTTAATAATATCTTAGATTAAAACTAAGTTTCACAACTGAATGTGTTAAATAAAAATGTTCCTGAACTGAAGTAATCTTATTAATGTGTCCCTGCTATGTACTGTGTAATGGCTGTGTGTAACCATACAGGAACATGTTCAGACATCAGACCATGTTCCTGCACGGTCAGACACAGTCATTACACAGAGGCACATTTATAAGATTATCTTGGGACAGGAATAATATTTTTTAACATATTCAATTGTGGAACTTATTTTTATTCTAAGATCTATTAACTAAATTGTCCTTTTTCTTCCTGGGACAATCCATTATGTCTCATATCCATGTTTTTGAAGGATACAAGTGCCCATGCTACAGAAAAAAACGCGTGGAAACGATGCGGGTTACATTCCGCAGCATGTCAATTCTTTGTGCGGATTCCACTGCAGTTTACACCTGCTCCATAATAGAAATCCGCAGGTGTAAAACCGCAGTAGGAATCCGCACAAAATCCGCATAAAAACCACGGTAAATCCGTGGTAAATCCGCAGGTAAAACGCAGTGCCTTTTACCTGCGGATTTCTCCAATCCGCTGCGGAAAAATCCGCAGAGCACCTTTCTACGTGTGCACATACCCTTAGTGTTCGCAAAACAGGATAGACGTGTTTATTTTTCATCCAAGTCAGGGATCAAAAGAGCCCATTCAAATCAATGAGTGTGAGAAAAATTGTCAACATACGGATGTCACTTGCATGTTGTCTGAGAACTATCCACATTTTACTGATTTAGAGCAAGTTCAGATGGCCATATTTTTCTGAGGTTCACGTGCTTAATGGATAGCAGACTGAAGCAGTGATACGTAGGGTGCCTGCGCACATCAGCGATTTCTCACACAGACCATTGCAGCATGCACTGGCCTAGAAAACCCCTGAGCACTATAAGCAAAGTGGAACATGAGTTTGGGAGGGATGGGCCTTAAACTCTTGCAGCTTTGTTTGTATAGCTGTGTAGATTTTAAGCAAGAGTGATTCTACTTTAAGAGGATGGAGCACAGTACAGTATGTCTGTTCCTGGTGTAGGCTACGTACACACATTGCAGATTTGGTGCATTTTTGGTGCGTTTTTATCCTTGCAGATTTTCTATATAAACCTGAAGCAATTCTGATGCCAGAACAGTGAATGAGAAACCTGAAGTGATATGCACACATTGAGTATTTTTGGCTTGCAGATTTGGTGCAGAAAATAGTCTACAGCATTTCAATTCTCTGTGCGTTTTTCACCTTTGACTTCATTCAAAATCAGTCAAAAATGCAGTCAAAAATGCACCAAAACGTGCCTTTTAGCAGCTGTGTTTTTCCTGCAAGGAGCTTCAGAAATGGTGCAGAAATTTTACTCAACGTGTGCATATAACCTTAGGCCGGCGTCACACTAGAGAGAAATACGGACAAGGGAGAAGAGCAAAAACAACGCATTACACACGGACCAATGTTTCTCTATGGGGCAGCTTCCATCATCCGTATATTTCTCGACCGTATTTTACGGGCTGAGAAAATCGCAGCATGCTGCAATTGTCAGCGTATTCCTCCAAAAATACACCAATGAAAGTCTATGAGGGCGAGAAAAATACGGATTACACACGGACCATGAGTGTGACTTGCAAGAAATACGCAAGACTTTTCCAGGTGAAAGGAAAAGGGCCAAGCCATTATCAGGAAGCTTAGACACGCTAATTAGCTCAAAACCCGCTCCACACATCCCGGAAGAACGCCTCCACGGAGTCCTGCAGCATGTCCTCCTTCATAAACGTGGAGATGATTCTTGTTCTGGTCCAAGAAAAGCCAGAAATATGGGACCAGAGAGATGCACACTCCTCCAACCGGGCCAGAAAAGAGGCGGCATGAAGGAGGGCTACTTTTCTCTGATTTTGAAGAGTGTCCACGTGAGGGACAGCAACAACTAAGCAAGTTCACTCATGTTTAGAATATAATATTATAAACTGCACTAAATAACAGGTTTTCACACTATCCCCTTAAATCCTAGTCTGATGTTTTTAATCAAATTATTATGAATGAAGATAATGTATAAAAAATACAGCTTACTAGGCCACATGACTATGTAAAATCTAAGTAAACTTGTTGTTCCACTGTGCACAATGCCCTTATACATTATTTTATTGTCTGTCATTGCAGTGGAAGATGTTATGAGACGCTGGCGCAGCATCCGCGACCAGTATAGAAGGGAAAAACAGCAGCGGGCCAGGAGTGGTGCTTCTTCACCTACAAAGCGGAAGTACATATATTATGACCGGCTTGCTTTTCTGGATCCCAGTATGGATCTCAGGCCGTAAGTTCATACATCACGCCACATTACACATATGTATTTTATGCTCATATGTTTAATTTTTTTTTTTATTTCACACTTTCATTACAGAACTCAGTCCAACCTCACTGAGAGGGAGACTGGGTCTGATTCTGAGGCCATTATTGATCCGGTCGGGGAAGGTGAAGAGGTGGCTGGCCCATCTTCTCAGCCTTCCAGCTGCCTCCCTCAAGGTCCTTCTGCACCAGCACCAGAAGCTCCTCCTACAACAGGCCCAGAAACTGCACCAGCACCCACAGCTGTTCCAGCACCCGTCAGCCTGGAAGATCCAGGAAACAGCAGCAGCCCTACTGTACCTCTGGAGGCCCCCACACAGCCTGCTGTGATATCTCGCAGTGGGCGACGAAGGAGAGAGAACCCTGCCTCAGATACAAGGAGGCATGTGGATACGGGGGTTCTGAATTATCTGGCCAGGGCTGCCCAGGATGAGGGTGAGGAGGCATATTCCCGCAGCCTGGCCTGGTACCTCCATCCCCTACCCCGTGAGGCAAGGCTACGTGTGAGAGGGTGCATTCAGATCCTTATTGATGCATGCACACCCCCCAATACCCCATATGAGGTGTTTGTTCAATTAAACCCACAAGTGCATGGTCAACAGGGATCTGATGCACCTCCTCCACGTGTGCCTACACCTCAACCCATTCCCCCCCAAAACCAACCATGGCGACAACAGCCACAAATGGCATCCTATCACCAACCTTCCCAATATGGCCACTTGTACAGACCCAGTGTTGAAGGCTGGTTCCAACCTGGGTTTGGACGACATGGCCATATTGGGGGGTATGAGTCACATGGGTTCCATAATCCCCAGGAGTCTACTCTACAATATCCCAATATCCCTATGGTCACTTGGCTACTCTCCAATCTGAATATGGGCAAAATCTACAGCATGGCCAAGAGTATGTACCCACGCAGGGTGAAGGACAATTTGGCCAACAAAGGCATCAAGAGAGTGAGTCTGGACTGCCGCCATCACATCCACCAACGTTTCAAAATCTTTAAATTTGGGGTTTGTAATGTCTTTTGCTGTTGCAAAATAATTTTGTTTTATGCTTTGAAATCTAAAGCATGTGTTCCAAATATGTATGGCCAAATTTCTATGGCCACAAAAGCCATATGACTTTAATATGGTTTTGATTACTTCAAAATTTGTTCTTGGCGTTATAAAAAAGTTTGAAAAGCCAATTTATGTTTCTTCTTACAATACTTAATACACCATACCAAATTAGATTAAAAACCATCTCTTAAATAAGTAAAATCAACACACATAGCAACTTAACTAAAAAAATGATTTATATATAGACAAAAATGTTAAACTTATAACATAGAGACAGCATGCTCTTGCCAGGGAGTAGCACCCTGAGGTGTAACAAAACAATTTGTAAAGATATCACGGACTTTCAGTCCTGAAACTGGACGATGCTGAGGGATGACATGTGGTGTAGGCCTACCCACATTGCCCAACACACCTTCAGCACATCAGATGAGGAGCATTCATGAAGTCTGGTGAAATTATGTAGGACCACACAAGCTTTGATTGCTCCATTGATGTTGCCTTCACTCAGCTCAATGGCTGACTGGAGGACCCACCATTTGGCACAAAGAATGCCAAAGGCGCACTCCACCAGTCGCCGTGCGCGTGATAGACGCAAGTTAAATATCCGACGCCGGTGGTCCAGGTTTCGACCGGGATATGGCCTCATTACATGTCTGGTTAACTGGAAGGCCTCATCTGCCACAAGGACATATGGCACAGATTCTACATTGGAGCCTGGAAGTTGATGTGGTGGTGGTAGGTCCAACTTGGTATTGCGCAGCCGCCAACCCATAGTGGAAGAATTGAAGACGTAGTGACTGTCAACTACAGCCAACAACACTACTGAAAAATATTGTTTATAATTAAAGAATTGGGACCCTGAGTTCCCGGCTTACGCACACGGATTTGTTTGCCATCAAGGGCTCCAATGCAATTTGGGAATTGATAATGCTCCTGAAAGCCAAAAGCAATCCGCATCCAGTCTTCCATCTTGGGCACAGGCATGACCAGTTGATGAAGTCTGGACCAGATTTCCGCACAGGTAGTCCAGACTATGCTGGAGATAGTAGACCTCCCAATCAAAAATTCCAGAAGTAGGGCAGCATATGAAAGGCCAGTTGTCAGGAAGCTGAAAGCAGACAAAAATCAAAATTACAAGGTTTGAATGATTTTGAACATTCCTATAGACCACAAGTACTGTGTGAAACTAACATGCCAGGCTAGCAGTACCTTCAAAAATTTAACACTGGCTATGTGAATTTAACATTAACTACATATTGTTACTAATATTTTAGTAGAGTTTGTACATATATTAATAATAAATTTACATCAGCTGCTAAGCATAACTAAACACATTTATTAGAGACACATCATCAACATAGAGTATGTGAAGAGGAGGAATACATACCGTAAAGTAAAGAGAAGATGCTCCTATGCAGATATACATTTCCGCATCTTGGTGTCCTGAAAGGTTATCCCAGGGCACACTGTCTCCATCAAAGGTGGCAATACTCATGCGATAATAGTGGAAAAACTTGTCAGGATGTGTCCGCAGGGATGCATATAAACGGTGGAAGTGGCCTTTAGTGAGGCGTTGCCTCAAAAGCGGATGGACCCACAATCATCTCCTCCTCCTTGGATCCACTATCACTGGGTATGGCTGGCCAAAGCGGCGTGACAAAACCCAGTTATATAAGACACGCTCAGTTGGGGTGAAATGAAGTAGGTGTGACATGTTGCCAACAAACGACCAACACACCAACAGAAGCACAGCAACAAAATGGCCAGATTGGAGGGTGCCACCTGTTGTAGAAGCAATAAATAGGGTTTCTGATGATGATATAAATTAATTTCAGGCCTCAAAACCGTTAAATGTCCATTTTGGAAGGTTGCGAGAAAAAAACGCAATACGGATGCCATATGGATGACATACTGAGGATTACATGCGCAAAATACGCAGCCACACCTTGCCAACTGATGACATATGGATCACTGTTCAGGGAACATTTCTGCGTACTAGGCCCGTAAAAAATGGACCACATTTTTATACGTTAGGTGTGACGCCGGCCTTACTGTGAGGAGGGTTGGCCTTATGTAGAGGAGGTAACTCTGTGTTATTACTTTCTCTTCCAGAAGAACTGGAGGAAACTTCACCCGCCCTATCGCCCTGTTATAATAACTGTCTTATAAAGCTTTATCCTACTTGTATAATGATGAATGATTTATTGTATTTGCTTAATTAGCCATTGCATATCTTGTACCATGTCCAATTTTTTCATGGCTTTAACGAGTTAACGTTAGCATTAACCTTTTAAGCCGAAGGAAAGGGCAATCCTTCAGCCATGGTTCCCTAGAGGTTTCCTTGACAAAGGGGTTTCCTCTCCTGAGCTCTGTAGGATGACTCTTTGTGAGTTGGAGGTTTCCAAGTTTAGTCCCCTAAATGCTTTTGCAAGGGCACCTACTTTATAAGCAAACCAAAGTAAAATAGCTATTTAATATATATATGCCAACAGAAAGGAGTTTGGGTGAGGCTTGATAAGCCTCCAAGCCACCATCATGGATGAAACAAGGAGCATCCAGGAATACATCAGAAAAATGGCACCAAAAGATGAGATGATGAGAGAAAGCCTAAGGCAGCAACAACAACAGTTCTGGAAGCAAGATCAGGAACATGAAGCGCCATGGCAAGACAAGCCGCTGCATGGGATGTGCCATCGACAGATAATGGAGGTGGCTGACATGGAGAAATCCTACCAATGGCTGGAGAAAGCTGGACTCGGAGACAGCACAGAGGCACTAATCATAGCACAAGAGCAAGCACTAAGTACCAGAACCATAGAAGCAGGAATCTACCACACAAGACAAGACTAAGGTTCAGACTATGCAAAGGAACCTCAGAAACCGTCCAACACATAGTGGCAGGATGCAAAATACAAGCAGGAACAGCGTATACCGAACGCCACAACCAAGTAGCGGGAATTGTATACAGGAACATCTGCACAGCATATGGGCTAACTCCCCCTAAGTCCAAGTAGGAGACCCCAGAAAAAGTTTTGGAGAATAAAAGGGCTAAAATCCTCTGGAACTACAAGATCCAGATGGATGAGCAGGTGTTGGCTAACCAACCAGACATTGTGATAGTAGACAAGTATCAGAAGACAGCAATGATAATATATGTGGCAGTGACAAGTGACAGCAACATCAGAATGAAGGAATATGAGAAGCTGGAGAAATACCAGGGCCTCAAAGGAGGACTGGAGAAGATGTGGAAGGTGAAGGCAACAGTGATTCCAGTGGTGATAGCAGCACTTGGAGCAGTGGCCCCTAAGTTGGAAGAATGGCTACAACAGATCCCAGGAGCAACAACTGAGCTCTCTGTCCAGAAAAGCGCAATGCAACTAAGAACCTGCGCAGAACCCTCAAACTCTCAGGCCTCTGGTAGAGGACAAGAGAATGTGAAGGACAACAAAGACCACCTCCATTGGGGGTGAGAAGTAAGATATATATATATATATATATATATATATATATATATATATACAGTATATATATACAGTGGGGCAAAAAAGTATTTAGTCATTCAGCAATAGTGCAAGTTCCACCACTTAAAAAGATGAGAGGCGTCTGTATTTTACATCATAGGTAGACCTCAACTATGGGAGACAAACTGAGAAAAAAAAATCCAGAAAATCACATTGTCTGTTTTTTTATCATTTTATTTGCATATTATGGTGGAAAATAAGTATTTGGTCAGAAACAAAATTTCATCTCAATACTTTGTAATATATCCTTTGTTGGCAATGACAGAGGTCAAATGTTTTCTGTAAGTCTTCACAAGGTTGCCACACACTGTTGTTGGTATGTTGGCCCATTCCTCCATGCAGATCTCCTCTAGAGCAGTGATGTTTTTGGCTTTTCGCTTGGCAACACGGACTTTCAACTCCCTCCAAAGGTTTTCTATAGGGTTGAGATCTGGAGACTGGCTAGGCCACTCCAGGACCTTGAAATGCTTCTTACGAAGCCACTCCTTCGTTGCCCTGGCGGTGTGCTTCGGATCATTGTCATGTTGAAAGACCCAGCCATGTTTCATCTTCAATGCCCTTGCTGATGGAAGGAGGTTTGCACTCAAAATCTCACGATACATGGCCCCATTCATTCTTTCATGTACCCGGATCAGTCGTCCTGGCCCCTTTGCAGAGAAACAGCCCCAAAGCATTATGTTTCCACCACCATGCTTTACAGTAGGTATGGTGTTTGATGGATGCAACTCAGTATTCTTTTTCCTCCAAACACGACAAGTTGTGTTTCTTCCAAACAGTTCCAGTTTGGTTTCATCAGACCATAGGACATTCTCCCAAAACTCCTCTGGATCATCCAAATGCTCTCTAGCAAACTTCAGACGGGCCCGGACATGTACTGGCTTAAGCAGTGGAACACGTCTGGCACTACAGGATCTGAGTCCATGGTGGAGTAGTGTGTTACTTATGGTAGGCCTTGTTACATTGGTCCCAGCTCTCTGCAGTTCATTCACTAGGTCCCCCCGCGTGGTACTGGGATTTTTGCTCACCGTTCTTGTGATCATTCTGACCCCACGGGGTGGGATTTTGCGTGGAGCCCCAGATCGAGGGAGATTATCAGTGGTCTTGAATGTCTTCCATTTTCTAATTATTGCTCCCACTGTTGATTTCTTCACTCCAAGCTGGTTGGCTATTGCAGATTCAGTCTTCCCAGCCTGGTGCAGGGCTACAATTTTGTTTCTGGTGTCCTTTGACAGCTCTTTGGTCTTCACCATAGTGGAGTTTGGAGTCAGACTGTTTGAGGGTGTGCACAGGTGTCTTTTTATACTGATAACAAGTTTAAACAGGTGCCACTACTACAGGTAATGAATGGAGGAAAGAGGAGACTCTTAAAGAAGAAGTTACAGGTCTGTGAGAGCCAGAAATCTTGATTGTTTGTTTCTGACCAAATACTTATTTTCCACCATAATATGCAAATAAAATGATAAAAAAACAGACAATGTGATTTTCTGGATTTTTATTTCTCAGTTTGTCTCCCATAGTTGAGGTCTACCTATGATGTAAATTACAGATGCCTCTCATCTTTTTAAGTGGTGGAACTTGCACTATTGCTGAATGACTAAATACTTTTTTGCCCCACTGTATATATTGCACTGTTCCAAATTAGTAGGCACAGTAGAATTTCTAATCATTTGATATGTTTTAGGCTGTGTGCACATGATGCGGATTTAGTGCGGATCCGCAGCGTTTTTTTCCGCACAGAAATGCTGCAGTTCCGCAAAGTGATTTATAGTACAATGTAAATCAATAGAAAAAAAAATGCTGTGCTAATGGTGTGGAAAAATCCGCATGAAAACCGCTGCGGATCAAAAGAAGTAGCATGTCACTTCTTTTGTGCGGAACTGCAGTGTTTCTGAACCCTTCCATTATAGAAATCCGCAGGGGTAAAAAACGCAGAAAATCCGCACAAAATCAGCAACAAAAATGCACAAAATCCGCATTAAAAATGCGTCAAATCAGCACCTGCGTTTTCTGCCAGGAGATGCGGATTTTGTGCAGAAAATTCTGCACCCCAATCCGCAACGTGTGCACATAGCCTTAAAGAACTGAAAATGCTCGTTTGTGGAGTTTGCAGCATTAGGAGGTCACATTCACTGAACAAAAAAGCTATTTAACGCCAAAACATCCTAAGGCCATGTTCACACTTTGCGGGTTTTACCGCGGATCCGCGGCGATTTTGATGCTGCGGGTCCGCAGCAGTTTCCATAGCGTTTACATTTACATGTAAACCCTATGGAAACCGCAAACCGCTGTGCACATGCTGCGGGAAAAAACGCGCAGAAACGCAGCGGTTTACAACCCGCAGCATGTCACTTCTTTGTGCAGAATCGCAGCGATTCTGCACCCATAGAAATGCATTGATCCGCTTACTTCCCGCATGGGGCTGTGCCCACGATGCGGGAAGTAAACGGATAATGTGCGGTTGCTACCCGGGGTGGAGGAGAGGAGACTCTCCTCCAGGCCCTGGGAACCATAAATAGTGTAAAAAAAAAGAATTAAAATAAAAAATGATGCTATACTCACCTCTCAGCGCTGCACGCGGATGTCCGGTCTCAGTTGCTGTGCGAGCAGGACCTGCGGTGACATCGCGGTCACATGACCGTGATGATGCCGCGGTCACATGACTGTGACGTCACGAAGGTCCTTCTCGGCACAGCATCTTTGGAACCGGACCGCCGCGTGCAGCGCCGAGGAGATCCGGAAATCAGAGGGTGAGTATAAACCATTTTTATTATTTTTAACATTACTATTGATGCTGCATATTGCTGCATATGCAGCATCAATAGTATAGGAGTAAACCCGCAGCGGAAATCGCAAAACAAACCGCGATAAATCTGCAGGGATAACCGCAGCGGTTTTGCCCTGCAGATTTATCAATTCCGCTGTGGGAGAACCCGCAGAGCACGCCGCAATGTGTGCACATAGCCTAACAGGCCAAGTTACATGTTAACATAGGAGCCCTTCATTGATATCACCTTCACAATTCTTGCATCCATTGAACATGTGAATTTTTGGAGAGTTTCTGGTTGTATTTCTTTGCATGAAGTCAGAATAGCCTCCCAGAGCTGCTGTTTTGATGTGAACTGCCTCCCACCCTCATAGATCTTTTTCTTGATGATACTCCAAAGGTTCTCTATAGGGTTGAGGTCAAGGGAAGATGGTGGTCACACCATGAGTTTATCTCCTTTTATGCCCATAGCAACCAATGACTCAGAAGTATTCTTTGCAGCATGAGATGGTGCATTGTCATGCATGAAGATGGTTTTGCTCCTGAAGGCACGTTTCTGCTTTTTATACCATGCAAGAAAGTTGTTAGTCAGAAACCCTATATACTTTGCAGAGGTCATTTTTACACCTTCAGGAACCTTAAAGGGCCCTACCAGCTGTTTCCCCATGATTCCGGCCCAAAACATGACTCCTCCACCTCCTTGCTGACGTCGCAGCCTTGTTGAGACATGGTGGTCATCCACCAACCATCCACTACTGCATCCATCTGGACCATCCAGGGCTGCTTGACACTCATCAGTAAACAAGACTGTTTGAAAATTAGTCTTCATGTATGTCTGGGCCCACTGCTACTGTTTCTGCTTGTGAACACTGTTTAGGGGTGGCAGAATAGTAGGTTTATGCACCACAGCAAGCCTTTGAAGGCTCCTACACCTTGAAGTTCGAGGGACTCTAGAGACACCAGCAGCTTCAAATAACTGTTTTCTGCTTTGTAATGGTATTTTGGCAGCTGCTCTCTTAATCCAATGAATTTGTCTGGCAGAAACCATCCTCATTATGCCTTTATCTGCATGAACTCTGTCTGTGCTCTGTTTCAGTCACAAATCTCTTCACAGTATGATGATCACTCTTAAGTTTTTGTGAAATATCTAATGTTTTCATACCTTGTCCAAGGTATTGCACTATTTAACACTTTTCAGCAGCAGAGAGATCCTTTTTATTTCCCATATTGCTTGAAACCTGTGGCCTACTTAATAATGTGGAACATCATTTTTAAGTAGTTTTCCTTTAATTAGAATCACCTGGAAAACTAATTATCACATGTGTTTAACCTGACCTTAGACGCACTATCCCGTCAAGGTGACCTGGGCCTATCTGGCCCTTGACGGGATAGTATGTCATAGCGATCGGCCACGCTCACGAGGAGCGCGGGCGATCGCGGCCGGGTGTCAGCTGGCTAACCCAACTGACATCCGGCACTATGTGCCAGGAGCGGTCACAGACCCCCCCTGGCACATTAACCCCCGGCACACTGCGATCAAAGATGATTGCAGTGTTCCGGCGGCATAGGGAAGCATCGCGCAGGGAGGGGGCTCCCTGGGTGCTTCCCTGAGACCCCCAGAGCAACACGATGTGATCGCGTTGCTCCGAGGGTTTCCTACCTCCTCCTCCCTGCAGGCCCTGGATCCAAAATGGCCGTGGGGCTACTTCCGGGCCCGGCAGGGAGGTGGCTTACAAGCGCCTGCTCAGAGCAGGCGTCTGTAAGCCTCCAGCAGTGCACGTCAGATCGCTGATCTTACACAGTGCACAGCAAAGTGTCAGGTCAGCGATCTGACCCTAAAACATGATGCCCCCCCTTGGGGCAATGTTATAAAGTAAAAAAATATATATTCACACATGTAAAAAAATAAAAAATAAAAAATTCCTAACTAAAGAAAAAAAAAATATAGTTCCCATAAATACATTTCTTTATCTAAAAAAACAAAAAAAAACAATAAAAGTACACATATTTAGTATCGCCGCGTCCATAACAACCCGACCTATAAAACTGTCCCACTAGTTAACCCCTTCAGTGATCACCGTTTAAAAAAAAAACCAAAGAACGAGGCAAAAAAACAACGCTTTATTATCATACCGTCAAACAAAAAGTAGAATAACACGCAATCAAAAATACGGATATAAATAACCATGGTACCGCTGAAAACGTCATCTTGTCCCGCAAAAAACGAGCCGCCATACAGCATAATCAGTGAAAAAATAAAAAGTTATAGTCCTTAGAATAAAGCGATGCAAAAATAATTATTTTTTATATAAAATAGTTTTTATCATATAAAAGCGCCAAAACATAAAAAAATGATATAAATGAGGTATCGCTGTAATCATACTGATCCGAAGAATAAAACTGCTTTATCAATTTTACCAAACATGGAACGGTATAAACGCCCCCCAAAAAGAAATTCATGAATAGCTGGGTTTTGGTTATTCTGCCTCATAAAATTCGGAATAAAAAGCGATCGAAAAATGTCACGTGCCAGAAAATAGTACCAATAAAAACGTCAACTCGTCTCGCAAAAAACAAGACCTCACATAACTCTGTGGACCAAAAGATGGAAAAATTATAGCTCTCAAAATGTGGTAATGCAAAAAATATTTTTTGCAATAAATAGCGTCATTTAGTGTGTGACAGCAGCCAATCATAAAAATCCGCAAGAAAACCTGCTATAATAGTTAAATCAAACCCCCCTTCATCACCCCCTTAGTTAGGGAAAAATAAAAAAATTAAAAAAACGTATTTATTTCCATTTTCCCATTAGGGTTAGGGTTAGGGCTAGGGTTAGGGCTAGGGTTGGAGCTAGGGTTAGGGCTAGGGTTGGGGTTAGGGCTACAATTAGGGTTGGGGCTAAAGTTAGGGTTGGGGCTAAAGTTATGGATAGGGTTGGGGCTAAAGTTAGGGTTAGGGTTGGGGCTAAAGTTAGGGTTTGGATTACATTTACAGTTGTGATTAGGGTTACGGGTGTGTCAGGGTTAAGGGTGTGGTTAGGGTTATGGTTGGGATTAGGGGTGTGTTGGAGTTAGGGGTGTGGTTAGAGTTGGGATTAGGGTTAGAGGTGTGGTTAGGGTTGGAATTAGGGGTGTGTTGGGGTTAGGGGTGTGGTTGGGATCATGGTTAGGGTTGGGATTAGGGTAAGGGGTGAGTTTGGGTTAGAGTTTCAGTTAGAATTGGGGACTCCCACTGTTTAGGCACATCAAGGGCTCTCCAAACGCGATATCACGTCCGATCTCAATTCCAGCCAATTCTGCGTTGAAAAAGTAAAACAGTGCTCCTTCCCTTCCGAGCTCTCTCGTGCGCCCAAACAGTGGTTTACCCCCACATATGGGGTATCAGCGTACTCAGGTCAAATTGGACAACAACTTTTAGGGTCCAATTTCTCTTGTTACCCTTGGGAAAATAAAAATTTGGGGGGCTAAAAAAACATTTTTGTGGGAAAAAAAATATTTTTTATTTTCACAGCTCTGCGTTAAACTATAGTGAAATAAGTTCCTTGGGGGGTCTAGTTTCCAATATGGGGTCACTTGTGGGGGTTTCTACTGTTTAGGTACAGGTCCTTCTCAAAAAATTAGCATATAGTGTTAAATTTCATTATTTACCATAATGTAATGATTACAATTAAACTTTCATATATTATAGATTCATTATCCACCAACTGAAATTTGTCAGGTCTTTTATTGTTTTAATACTGATGATTTTGGCATACAACTCCTGAAAACCCAAAAAACCTGTCTCAATAAATTAGCATATTTCACCCGTCCAATCAAATAAAAGTGTTTTTTAATAACAAACAAAAAAACCATCAAATAATAATGTTCAGTTATGCACTCAATACTTGGTCGGGAATCCTTTGGCAGAAATGACTGCTTCAATGCGGCGTGGCATGGAGGCAATCAGCCTGTGACACTGCTGAGATGTTATGGAGGCCCAGGATGCTTCAATAGCGGCCTTAAGCTCATCCAGAGTGTTGGGTCTTGCGTCTCTCAACTTTCTCTTCACAATATCCCACAGATTCTCTATGGGGTTCAGGTCAGGAGAGTTGGCAGGCCAATTGAGCACAGTAATACCATGGTCAGTAAACCATTTACCAGTGGTTTTGGCACTGTGAGCAGGTGCCAGGTCGTGCTGAAAAATGAAATCTTCATCTCCATAAAGCATTTCAGCCGATGGAAGCATGAAGTGCTCCAAAATCTCCTGATAGCTAGCTGCATTGACCCTGCCCTTGATGAAACACAATGGACCAACACCAGCAGCTGACATGGCACCCCACACCATCACTGACTGTGGGTACTTGACACTGGACTTCAGGCATTTTGGCATTTCCTTCTCCCCAGTCTTCCTCCAGACTCTGGCACCTTGATTTCCGAATGACATGCAAAATTTGCTTTCATCAGAAAAAAGTACTTGGGACCACTTAGCAACAGTCCAGTGCTGCTTCTCTGTAGCCCAGGTCAGGCGCTTCTGCCGCTGTTTATGGTTCAAAAGTGGCTTTACCTGGGGAATGCGGCACCTGTAGCCCATTTCCTGCACACGCCTGTGCACGGTGGCTCTGGATGTTTCCACACCAGACTCAATCCACTGCTTCCTCAGGCTCCCCAAGGTCTGGAATCGGTCCTTCTCCACAATCTTCCTCAGGGTCCGGTCACCTCTTCTCGTTGTACAGCGTTTTCTGCCACATTGTTTCCTTCCAACAGACTTACCATTGAGGTGCCTTGATACAGCACTCTGGGAACAGCCTATTTGTTGAGAAATTTCTTTCTGGGTCTTACCCTCTTGCTTGAGGGTGTCAATGATGGCCTTCTTGACATCTGTCAGGTCGCTAGTCTTACCCATGATGGGGGTTTTGAGTAATGAACCAGGCAGGGAGTTTTTAAAAGCCTCAGGTATCTTTTGCATGTGTTTAGAGTTAATTAGTTGATTCAGAAGATTAGGGTAATAGGTCGTTTAGAGAACCTTTTCTTGATATGCTAATTTATTGAGACAGGTTTTTTGGGTTATCAGGAGTTGTATGCCAAAATCATCAGTATTAAAACAATAAAAGACCTGACAAATTTCAGTTGGTGGATAATGAATCTATAATATATGAAAGTTTAATTGTAATCATTACATTATGGTAAATAATGAAATTTAACACTATATGCTAATTTTTTGAGAAGGACCTGTATATCAGGGGCTCTGCAAATGCAATGTAACGCCTGCAGACCAATCCATCTAAGTCTGCATTCCAAATGGTGCTCCTTCCCTTCCGAGCTCTGCCATGCACCCAAACGGTGTTTCCCCCCCCACAGACACACATATGGGGTACTGCAGTACTCAGGACAAATTGGACAACAACTTTTAGGGTCCAATTTCTCCTGTTACCCTTGGAAAAACACAAAACTGAGGACTAAAAAATAATTTTTGTGGAAAAAAAATGATTTTTTATTTTCACGGCTCTGCGTTATAAACTGTAGTGAAACACTTGGGGGTTGAAAGTTCTCACAAAACATCTAGATAAGTTCCTTGGGGGTCTAGTTTCCAATATGGGGTCACTTGTGGGGGGTTTCTACTGTTTGGGTACATCAGGGCTCTGCAAATGCAACGTGACGCCTGCAGACCAATCCATCTAAGTCTGCATTCCAAATGGCGCTCCTTTCCTTCCGAGCTCTGCCATGCGCCCAAACGGTGGTTTACCCCCACATATGGGGTATCGGCGTACTCAGGACAAATTGTACAACAACTTTTGGGGTCCAATTTCTCTTGTTATTCTTGGGAAAATAAAAATTTGGGGGGCCAAAAAAACCGTTTTGTGAAAAAAATGATTTTTTATTTTTACAGCTCTGCGTTATAAACTGTAGTGAAACACTTGGGGGTCCAAAGTTCTCACGACACATCTAGATAAGTTCCTTTGGGGGTCTAGTTTCCAATATGGGGTCACTTGTGGGGGGTTTCTACTGTTTAGATACATTAGGGTCTCTGCAAACACAATGTGACACCTGCAGACAATTCCATCTAAGTCTGCATTCCAAACGGCGCTCTTTCCCTTCCGAGCTCTGCCATGCGCCCAAATGGTGGTTCCCCCCACATGTGGGGTATCAGCGTACTCAGGACAAATTGGACAACAAATTTCGGTTCCAATTTCTCCTGTTACCCTTGGGAAAATACAAAACTGGGGGCTAAAAAATAATTTTTGTGAAAAAAAAATAATTTTTATTTTCACGGCTCTGCGTTATAAACTGTAGTGAAACACTTGGGGGTTCAAAGCTCTCACAACACATCTAGATAAGTTTATTAGGGGGTCTACTTTCCAAAATGGTGTCACTTGTGGGGGGTTTCAATGTTTAGGCACATCAGGAGCTCTCCAAACGCGACATGGTGTCCCATCTCAATTCCAGTCAATTTTGCATTGAAAAGTCAAATGGCGCTCCTTCCGTTCCGAGCTCTGCCATGCGCCTAAACAGTGGTTCCCCACCCACATATGGGGTATCAGCGTACTCAAGACAAATTGCACAACAACTTTTGTGGTCCAATTTCTTCTCGTACCCTTAAGAAAATAAAAAATTGTGGGCGAAAATATCATTTTTGTGAAAAAATATGATTTTTTATTTTTACGGCTCTACATTATAAACTTCTGTGAAGCACTTGGTGGGTTAAAGTGCTCACCACACATCTAGATAAGTTCCTTAGGGGGTCTACTTTCCAAAATGGTGTCACTTGTGGGGGGTTTCAATGTTTAGGCACATCAGGGGCTCTCCAAACGCAACATGGCGTCCCATCTCAATTCCAGTCAATTTTGCATTGAAATGTCAAATGGCGCTCCTTCCCTTCCGAGCTCTGCCATGTACCCAAACAGTGGTTTACCCCCACATATGGGGTATCGGCGTACTCAGGTCAAATTGTACAACAATGTCTGGGGTCCATTTTCTCCTGTTACCCTTGGTAAAATAAAACAAATTGGAGCTGAAGTAAATTTTTTGTGAAAAAAGTTAAACGTTCGGTTTTTTTTTTAAACATTTAAAAAATTCCTGTGAAACACCTGAAGGGGTAATAAACTTCTTGAATGTGGTTTTGAGCACCTTGAGGGGTGCAGTTTTTAGAATGGTGTCACACTTGGTTATTTTCTATCATATAGACCCCTTCAAAGTGACTTCAAATGTTATGTGGTCCCTAAAAAAAAAATGATGTTGCAAAAATGAGAAATTGCTGGTCAACTTTTAACCCTTATAACTCCCTAACAAAAAAAAATTTGGTTCCAAAATTGTGCTGATGTAAAGTAGACATGTGGGAAATGTTACTTATTAAGTATTTTGTGTGACATATCTCTGTGATTTAAGGGCATAAAAATTCAAAGTTGGAAAATTGCGAAATTTTCAAAATTTTCGCCAAATTTCTGTTTTTTTTTCACAAATAAACGCAGGTAATATCAAAGAAATGTTACCATTATCATGAAGTACAATATGTCGCGAGAAAACGATGTCAGAATCATCAAGATCCGTTGAAGCGTTCCAGAGTTATAACCTCATAAAGGAACAGTGGTCAGAATTGTAAAAATTGGCCTGGTCATTAACGTGCAAACCACCCTTGGGGTAAAGGGGTTAAGATTGATTTCAGTGATCCATTGAGCCCTGAGGCACAATACCATCCACGAGTTTATTTGACAAACAAAACAATTAAATCTTTATGACACTTAAATCCAATTTGCATAATAATTTGGAACATGGTGTATATATATTTAAAAGTGTCATATGTGGCTTGGAATGCCTCAAGGATGTTGTAATGGTAATGTCAATCAGGGGCAGGCACAGTGGTTAAGCACAGGAATGAAGATAAGAGGGTCATTAGTGCCCTGAAAGTTTACTGGCTCTGCTTGAGTGGCAAGCCAGTGTGTGCCGCCCCTTTATGGCTGTCTGCCCTGGTGCTGTATGTCAGACAGCTGGGGATATTAGTATTCCACCTGACTCCTACTGTGATTGTTTTAATCCTGTGGTTTAGGCCTCTTTCACACGTACCGGAGACACTAACACAAGTCTCAAGTGAATGGGTCTGTGCACATGTCAGTGTGTCCACGGACTGTGCGTCCGTGAGCAAAACACACTGACATGATGTTTTTTTTACTGTCAGCATGGGCCGCAAAATGTCCCGCACACGTGCACATGGATGACCCACTGGGATGTAATCCGTGTAACAAGTCTCAGCCCCTGAGAAACAGCGTACAGTAAGCGCTGTTCCCCTGCGCTGGGATCTGAACACGGCTCTCATCATTCTCCCCTGCTCTGCCGGTGATCGGCACAAGCAATGGAGAATGATGAAAGTTATATTCAAGTGAGAATAATGACAGCAGGAGTGGCTGAAGGGAGTATTCCTCACCCGCCGCCTGCGCTATAAATAAATAAATAAATGAAAAAAACTGCGTGGGTTCCCCTGTATTTTCTATAACCAGCCAAAACTGACAGCTGGGGGCTGACCTCAGCACTGTGGCATAAAGTCAGTGATGAGGTCACCACAATTCAAACTCAGTGACATCACTCCAGATCACAGTAGAATTTTTCATGGTGATCTGCTGTGAAGACACTGAGCTTGAACTGCGGTGACCTCATCACTGTCTTTATCCCACGGTGCCTAGGTCACCGCAGTTCAGCCCTGCTGGGAACGCAGCCTCAGTGACCGGCGCAGGGTCGGACTGGCCCACCAGAGAACCAGAGGATCCTCCAGTGGGCCCAGGCACTAACACCTGCTGGCATACAGGGCCGGCAGCTGCCTAGGGCCCCCACCGCTCCCGGGGCCCCCAGCCAGTGGCATGTCACTAATAGCGGCACACCATGCAGCTGCTATGGGGCCCGTGAGTCAGGGGGGCCCGCCCGGTGCCAGCAGAGCAGCAGCAGGAGGCAGAAGCCTGTCCCCGCTGCTAAAGAGAAATTAATATTCACTCTTTCCCACGCCCCTATGGGCATGGAGACGGGTGAATATTAATTTCACTGTACTAATTGGCAGTGTTAGCCTGAAAAGGACAATGGGGTGGTGGGGAAGGAGGCAATGATGGAGGTGGTGGAAAGGATGATGGGGTGGTGGGGCAGGAGGCAATAATGGAGGTGGTGGAATGGGCAATGATGTGGGTAGTGGGGGAGAAAACAATCATAGAAGTGGTGGAAAGGGCAATGATGGGGTGGTGGGGGAGAAGGCAATGATAGATGTGGTGGAAAGGGCAATGATGAGGTGGTGGTGAAAAGGCAATGATGGAGGCTGTGGAAAGGGCAATGATGGGGGTGGTGGGTGAGAAGGCAATGATGGAGGTGGTGATGAGGACAATGATGGGGTGGAGGGAGGAGAACAATGATGGAGGTGGTGGAGAGGGTTATGTGGGGGGCTACATTATATTCTATGGGGGCTACATTATATTATGTGAGGGGGCAGCATTCTATTCTATGAGTTGCTGCATTATACTATATGAGGGCTGCATTATATACTATGAGGGGGCTGCATTATAGTCTATGAGGGGGCTACCCCAACCCCTACTACATAATTAAGATGTGTACAACCTTATATTATACCCTGATATTAGCGTGTTTACCACACAATCGGTGTTCTTGTATTTATTTCTATCTAGCTACATAGTGGGCCCCAAGAATGGTTTTCTCTGGTGGGCCCAAGGTGCTCCAGTCCGACGCTGGATCGGTGGTAACCCCCATGACGTCATCGCTAGTCACTGAGGCTGCAGTTGCAGCAGCTCATACACCAGTGGTTCTCAGCCTGGACGGTCGCATCTTGGCATCGTCCAGGGTGAAAACTATTTATCCTCCAGACAAGGATTATTGCGTGGGACAGAATGACTGACAGGTGAGGGATATTGTTGCTTTTTTATTTTTATTATATTACAGGAGACAAGTGATTCAGTGGAATTAGGTGCTAGGTGAGTATAACTGTGTTTGTTATTTTTAAATAAAAATAGAAAACTCTTGTTTTGTTGGACTTTATTTTGGCTGTGTCTTTATTTACAATATACGGTAACTATAGGATTAGTAATTGATAGGTGTCTTATAGACGCCTCTCCATTACTAAGCCGTGTGCTTGATGTCACCTGACAATACAAAAATGACATTAACCCACAAATATAAACCACACTTGACACCGCTACAGGGCAATTGGGAAGAGCCGTGCAAAGCACCATAATTAGCGCATCTAATACATGTGCCATTTCTGGGCAGCTGCGGGCTGCTATTTTTAGGCTGAGGGCTAATATCCATGGCCCATTACTAGCCTGAAAATACCATCCCCCAGCTGTCAGCTTTAGCATGGCTGCTTGTCAAAAATGGGACCCCATGCCATTTTGTTAATTATTTATTTAAATAATTTAAAAAAAAACTGTGGGGACCCTTCTATTCTTGATAACCAGCCTTGTTGAAGCTGACACCTGAGGGTTGCATCCCCCAGCTGTGAGTTTTGCCTGGCTGGTTATAGAAAATACAGAGAAACCCATGCCATTTTTTTCATTTAATTATTTATTTATAGCACAGGAGCCGGCTGATGAATACTCCCATCAGCGGCTCCTAGTGTCACTGTTATTAGCGGCAGCAGGTGTAGGCTGATGGTAGTGATAGTACCATAAGCCACCACCTGCTGTCATTGTTATCACTTGAATATAACTCTCAACATTCTCCCCTGCTTGTGCTGATCACTGGCAGAGCAGGGCAGAATGATGAGAGCCGTCTTAAGCACCCGGCGCTGGGGAACAGCGCTCACTGTAGCGCTTCTTCCCTGGCGCCCGTACATGTGGTACTGATGAAGCACACGGTATTACACACATGGACACTGTTTTCTCTGGTACCGTTTTTTTCCTGTGCTGGAAATATCAGGATGTGTGAAACCGGCCTTAATAAAACTACAAGTTGCAGAAATTTTTTGTTGAGTAAATTGTCTGAGACCGGCTGTCACACAACACATCACTGGGCAGCTTTAGCCTAAATATAGCTTGGTGTAGCTGACAGTAAATGCATGTTTGAAAAGTGAGCTGAACAAGTAAGAAAATCATTAATAATTATGAGCAATCTTTCAAATTAGGAGGGGATTTAATGCTATAATGTCTTCCGCTTGCTGCTCTCAACTAATTGCACAAAACCAAGAAAAGTCCCTAGGCAATCCCTGTTAATGTAGGAGAAACGTTCCCATACCAATTACTTGTTAGTCTTTCTAACTTCTACTTTACTGAACTATGGCCGAAATTACACTTCGAAAGCAAATCCTCTTTTGGACACTGTCACACATCAACACCCGTTTTTGTGGGCGCAAATAATGGATCTGTTAAAATAGATCGCTTTCATTTGTTTTTAACATAGCTTCATACATTGCATTGTGAGGCTGTTCCCCCAAAATGGATCAAAATAGGCCATGCGATGAGTTTAACAGAACAGCTACACTGTTATACTCAGGACACTGTACTGTTTGTAAGGCCGGAGTAACACTCAACCTATAAAAAAATAGATCCGATTTTGACGGCCGAGAATTGCACTAATGTTCACCGTATGGTGATCCATGTGTAATCCGTTTGGGCAATGCGATGTGACTTCCTCGCATCTAGTATCCGTATGACATCCGTATGCAATGCGATTTTAACATCAGCTTTTACATACAGCAGTACTCCCGTCATTGACACATTGTTTTAAAACAAAATATTCTTCAAAACATATATATAGAAAAATGGAACAGCACTAAAAATTAAAGGGACTCTGTCACCTCAAATTGGTGGGATATTTAAATGACTTTTTACCTGTCCTATGGGCGGCGTTTCATCTTCATTTCTCCACCCCATCCGTCCCTGTTGTCTGCAATATGTTAGTGAATTAGAGTACTTGTGCTCCATAGTTGGCACGTGCGCAATGCAATCTTCGGTCGCGCACGTGCAGTATGCTTTGCCCAACTACGTTCAAAGCCGAAAAGCTTTACTGCACATGCGCCCGCAAAGTATTTCGCTGTGTTGCGGGACATAGTGCGTGGGCGCATGCACAGTAATGCTTTTCGGCTTTGCCCGCAGTTGGGCAAAGCATACTGCACGTGCACGACCGAAGATTGCATTGCGCATGCGCCAACTATTGAGCACAAGAACTCTAATTCACTAACATATTGCGGACAACAGGGATGGACAGGGTGGAGAAATGAAGATGAAACGCCGCCCATCGGACAGGTAAAAAGTCATTTAAATATCCCGCCAATTTTAGGTAACAGAGTTCCTTTAAATGGGTGCAAAGTCTCCCAGCAATCAATCCATACTTGCCAACATATAGTAGTAAAAAACGGAAGGCAGCACTCCAAAAAGGAGTTTCAAAATAAGATGGACTTTATTAGGTCCACATGGCATGTATAGAATAGGTTAGAATAGAAGAATAGAAAAGATAGAATAGATATATACCCATAGAATAGATGTATATATACATATATATGTATATATATTTATATATATAAATACATATGTATGTATATATATATATATATATATATATATATATATATATACAAAAGTTTGGACACACCTTCTCATGTAAAGATTTTTATGTATTATCATGACTATGAAAATTGTACATTCACACTGAAGGCATCAAAACTATAACTTAACACATGTGGAATTATATACTTTACAAATAAGTGTGAAACAACTGAAATTATGTCTTATATTCTGGGTTCTTCAAAGTAGCCACATTTTGCTTTGATGACTGCTTTGCACACTCTTGGCATATATATGTATTGATATTACACAGAAGGATAGAAGAACAGCCGGTAATTAATCTGCCGGCCTCTTTAAAATCACTGCAGGAGCCGACAGGATAGAAGACATGATTTACATACAGTAAATACATATAGAATAGGTAGCTATATAGATGTCAGTGACACAAACAATTAGTACAGTGTGTGTGCAAATTACTGGACATGTATTTAATTAATAAAAGATTATTTTATGGAAAAAAATGGCGTAGGTTCCAGCGCAATTTTCAAAACCAGCCGAGGGAAATCCAGCGACTGGGGCAGATGTTTATAGCCTGGGAAGGGGGTAATACCCATGGAGCTTCCCAGGCTATTAATATAAGCTCACAGCTGTATACTTAGCCTTTACTGGCTATTAAAATAGGGGACCCCCCCAAAAATGATGTGGGGTCCCCCATAATTAATAACAAGCAAAGGCTATGCAGGCAGCTGCGGGCTGATATTAAAAGCCTAGGAAGGGACTATGGATATTGCCCTCCCCAGCTAAAAACATCAACACTCAGCCGCCCCTGAAAAGGCACATCTGTAAGATACGCCAATTCCGGCACTTAGCCTCGCTCTTCCCACTTGCCCAGTAGCATTGGCAAGTGGGGTAATAGTTTGGGGGGTTAATGTTACCTTTGTATTGTAAGGTGGCATCAAGTCCAGGTTAGTAATGGAGAGGTGTCAATAAGACACCTATCCATTACTAATCCTATGGTTGTTACAGGTTAGTTTCCCATATTTATTATACTCCTAATCCATGCGATGTCCTCGATCTCCTGTAATAAAAATAAAAAAACAACAATATACCTGACCTGTGATGAACTCTGGAGCGTGGGAAAATGCCAGTTAATTTTCCCATGCTCCAGAGTTCAACGCAGGTCAGGCTGTGAGGGTGCGCAGCATCAGTGTCGGCACCGCTAGTCACTGATGCTGCGCTGGCAGCATCTCATTCATTCACCAGTGGTTTACAGAAGGGTAGGTCGCATCTTAGCACCGTCCTGGTTTTGTAAACTGTATATTCCCCAGACATGAATTACTGCGTGGGACATAGCGACGGACAGGTATGGGTATATTGTTGTTTATTTATTTTATTTTGCAACTAAAATCTTTACTCTTGGCAGCAAAATTGCTGCATATAAAACGCAGCTGTGTTCTTTTTGGTGCTTTTTCAGGCAAATTACGTGTTTGATTTGTGTTTAATACATGCTAATGAAGTTAGTTTTATTCACCAAACATGCTGCAAAAATGCAGCAGAAATGTTTAGCTGTGTTTTTTCAAGGTTTGTCAGTCTCTGATTACTTTAAATGGGAAAGAAACACTGCAAAAATTTAAAAGAACTGACATGTAGATTGTCACCATGCTGGCCATGGTAGCATATTTAAGCCACACAGGCTAGTTACAGTAGTACGAGAAACACACAGCCTGTGGGTGTCATCTTGAAAAATGGCTCCTGGGACACATTGGAAAAATGTCCGTTCCACTGCTGTCAAGACAAAATAATACCGAACTGTTAGGCTATGTGCCGATGTTACAGAATAGAAGCAGATTTTTCCTCATCAAAACCGCACACCCTTGCCAGGGAAAACGCATGCGGATTTTGATGCGTTTTTGATGGGTTTTTCATACGTTTTTTTCTAAGCGTTTTTTAAGTGTTTTTGAGCACAAATAAAGTTGGGACAAAAAAAAAGGCTCCTATGAGGTCATTTCCTAGTCCAACCCCTAAGACATCAATAAGACACCTATCCATTATTTACCCTAGAATAGTAAAGGGTTAAAAAAAGACACACACATTAATTAAAAAATCTTTTAATGAAATAACCACGCCAAGTTTTTGACAAAATGTATTATTCTGCTAATCCAAAAAAAAACCCCTTGTTCTGTAAAAAGTAAAAATAAAAAAGCAACAATATCCATACCTCTCCGCAGTACAGTCAGGTCCCATGCCGTAAATCCATCACAAAGGGTTAACTAGTTTACAACAGGGACCGGTGCTAATGCTACTGCTACTGACCCCGCTGTAAACCACTGCAGAATGAATTAAATGTCGTGCTGACGACTTCTGATGTTTTCTGTAGACACTGATGCTTTAGGATTGGTATGTGATATCTAATTCAGTTGCAGTACAGATTGGATCAAGAAGTGCCATTCTTCTAATTTGACAATCTGTCCATGCAGAGGTTTGTCTCTGTGCACCTCTTGCTGTAATTCCACTTCTTCATTGTTCTTGAAACCACTGGGGCATGCAACATTGAAAAGTTCTCTGCCTAAGTGTGATGCAAACTACTGGGGTGATAAACCCAGGTCTCTCAGCTCAAAGATTATGTCCTTCTCAGTTTGTGACAGATTGGAGTTAGGTGTGTAAGGTGGCAGCTGGACAGGTCATGGATGGGTGGGAGATATGTTTCTCCAAGTTGCCAAACTTCGGTAATGTAGGAACCAGAGAAGCAGGCTCCAGCACATATAGTGCTGATAGGTGTTTTTATGAGCCCGAATTATGGGTCCAGGTTTTACGAGCGGCTGAAAGAGCTGGGTGAGATCAGCCACTCACTTACCTCCAGTCTAGGTCTTGGATGGTGTGATATCAGGCAGCTGGGGCTGTCTTACTTGGTCGGTGTGTTTTGCAAGGTGAGGGAGCCTTGCATGTGTTGCTCAGACCCTCCTGGAGTCTGAGAGGAAAAGACTCACATTTAAAGGGACTCTGTCACCTGAATTTGGAGGGAATAATTTTCAGTCATATGGGCGGGGTTTTCGGGTGTTTGATTCACCCTTTCCTTACCCGCTGGCTGCATGCTGGCTGCAATATTGGATTGAAGTTCATTCACTGTCCTCCGTAGTACATGCCTGCACAAGGCAATCTTGCCTTGCGCAGGCGTGTACTATGGAGGACAGAGAATGAACTTCAATCCAATATTGCAGCCAGCATGCAGCCAGCGGGTAAGGAAAGGGTGAATCAAACACCCAAAAAACCCCGCCCATATGACTGAAAATTGTTCCCTCCAAATTCAGGTGACAGAGTCCCTTTAAACAGCTGAGCCATGTGCTATATGAACTTGTTGTTTTCTGTTATGCTCTGTTAAACCTTTGTTTACCTGGAAGAGGCTGTTTATTTTGTTACTCTTGACGGTTTATGGACTGTTTTAACCCCTTTACCCCCAAGGGTGGTTTGCAAGTTAATGACCGGGCTAATTTTTACAATTCTGACCACTGTCCCTTTATGAGGTTATAACTCTGGAACGCTTCAACAGATCCCGGTGATTCTGACACTGTTTTCTCGTGACATATTGTACTTCATGATAGTGGTAAAATTTCTTTGATATTATCTGCGTTTATTTGTGAAAAAAAAAGAAATTTGGTGAAAATTTTGAAAATTTAGCAATTTTCCAACTTTTAATTTTTATACAATTAAATCACAGAGATATGTCACACAAAATACTTAATAAGTAACATTTCCCACATGTCTACTTTACATCAGCACAATTTTGGAACCACAATTTTTTTTGTTAGGGAGTTATAAGGGTTAAAAGTTGACCAGCAATTTCTCATTTTTACAACACCATTTTTTTTAGGGACCACATCTCAGTTGAAGTCATTTTGAGGGGTCTATATCATGGAAAATACCCAAGTGTGACACCATTCTAAAAATTGCACCCCTCAAGGTGCTCAAAACCACATTCAAGAAGTTTATTAACCCTTCAGGTGTTTCACATGAATTTTTGGAATGTTTAAATAAAAATGAACATTTAACTTTTTTCCACAAAAAATTTACTTCAGCTCCAATTTGTTTTATTTTACCAAGGGTAACAGGAGAAAATGGACCGCAAAAGTTGTTGTACAATTTGTCCTGAGTACGCTGATACCCCATATTTGGGGGTAAACCACTGTTTGAGCGCATGGCAGAGCTCGGAAGCGAAGGAGCGCCATTTGACTTTTCAATGCAAAATTGACTGGAATTGAGATGGGACGCCATGTTGAGTTTGGAGAGCCCCTGATGTGCCTAAACATTGAAACCCCCCACAAGTGACACCATTTTGTAAAGTAGACCCCCTAAGGAACTTATCTAGATGTGTGGTGAGCACTTTGGCCTATTAAGTGATTCACAGAAATTTATAATGCAGAGCCGTAAAAATAAAAAATCATATTTTTTCACAAAAATGATTTTTCGACCCCAATTTTTTATTTTCCCAAGGGTAAGAGAAGAAATTGGACTCCAAAAGTTGTTGTACAATTTGTCCT
Source organism: Ranitomeya variabilis (assembly GCF_051348905.1). Taxonomy (NCBI): domain Eukaryota; kingdom Metazoa; phylum Chordata; class Amphibia; order Anura; family Dendrobatidae; genus Ranitomeya; species Ranitomeya variabilis. The sequence continues at coordinate 178,498,291 of NC_135236.1, read as the reverse complement.
GAGTACGCTGATACCCCATATGTGGGGGTAAACCACTGCTTGGGCGCAAGGGAGAGCTCGGAAGGGAAGGAGCACCGTTTGACTTTTCAATGCAAAATTGACTGGAATTGAGATGGGACACCATGTTGTGTTTGGAGAGCCCCTGATGTGCCTAAACATTAAAACCCCCCACAAGTGACACCAATTTGGAAAGTAGACCCCCTAAGGAACTTATCTAGATGTGTGGTGAGCACTTTGACCTATTAAGTGCTTCACAGAAGTTTATAAGGCAGAGCCGTAAAAATAAAAAATCATATTTTTTCACAAAAATGATTTTTTCGCCCCCAATTTTTTATTTTCCCAAGGGTAAGAGAAGAAATTAGACCCCTAAAGTTGTCCAATTTTTCCTGAGTACGCTGATACCTCATATGTGGGGGTAAACCACTGTTTGGGCGCATGGCAGAGCTCGGAAGGGAAGGAGCACCATTTGACTTTTCAATGCAAAATTGACTGGAATTGAGATGGGACGCCATGTTGCGTTTGGAGAGCCACTGATGTGCCTAAACATTGAAACCCCCTACAAGTGACACCATTTTGGAAAGTAGACCCCCTAAGGAACTCATCTAGATGTGTTGTGAGAGCTTTGAACCCCCAAGTATTTCACTACAGTTTATAACGCAGAGCCGTGAAAATAAAAATTCTTTTTTTTCCCCACAAAAATTATTTTTTAGCCCCCAGTTTTGTATTTTCCCAAGGGTAACAGGAGAAATTGGACCCCAAAAGTTGTTTTCCAATTTGTCCTGAGTACGCTGATGCCCCATATGTGAGGGGAACCACCGTTTGGGCGCATGGGAGAGCTCGGAAGGGAAGGAGCGCCATTTGGAAAGCAGACTTAGATGGAATGGTCTGCAGGCGTCACGTTGCATTTGCAGAGCCCCTAATGTACCTAAACCGTAGAAAACCCCAACAAGTGACCCTATATTGGAAACTAGACCCCCCAAGGAACTTATCTAGATGTGTTGTGAGAACTTTGAACCCCAAAGTGTTTCACTACAGTTTATAACGCAGATCCGTGAAAATAAAAATCCTTTTTTTTCCACAAAAATTATATTTTAGGCCCCAGTTTTGTATTTTTCCAAGGGAAACAGTGTAAATTGAACAACAAAAGTTGTTGTCCAATTTGTCCTGAGTACGCTGATACCCCATATGTGGGGGGGAACCACCGTTTGGGCGCATGGGAGAGCTCGGAAGGGAAGGAGCGCCATTTGGAATGCAGACTTAGATGGAATGGTCGGCAGGCATCACGTTGCATTTGCAGAGCCCCTAATGTACCTAAACCGTAGAAAACCCCCACAAGTGATGCTATATTGGAAACTAGACTCCCCAAGGAACTTAACTAGATGTGTTATGAGAACTTTAAACCCCCAAGTGTTTCACTACAGTTTGTAACGCAGATCTGTGAAAATAAAAATCCTTTTTTTTCCACAAAAATTATTTTTAGGCCCCAGTTTTGTATTTTTCCAAGGGGAAACAGTGTAAATTGAACCCCAAAAGTTGTTGTCCAATTTGTCCTGAGTACGCTAAAACCCAATATGTGGGGGGAAACACCGTTTGGGGGCATGGCAGAGCTCGGAAGGGAAGGAGCGCCATTTGGAATGCAGACTTAGATGGATTGGTCTGCAGGCGTCATGTTGCATTTGCAGAGCCCCTGATGTAACTAAACAGTAGAAACCCCCCCATAAGTGACTCCATATTGGAAACTAGACCCCAAAGGAACTTATCTAGATGTGTTGTGAGAACTTTGAACCCCCAAGTGTTTCACTACAGTTTGTAACACAGAGCCGTGAAAATAAAAATTATTTTTTTTCCCCACAAAAATTATTTTTTAGCCCCCAGTTTTGTATTTTCCCAAGGGTGACACGAGAAATTGGACCCCAAAAGTTGTTGTCCAATGTGTCCTGAGTACGCTGATACCCCATATGTTGGGGTAAACCTCTGTTTGTGCGCACGGGAGAGCTCGGAAGGGAAGGAGCACTGTTTTACTTTTTCAACGCAGAATTGGCTGGAATTGAGATCGGACGCAATGTCGCATTTGGAGAGCCCCTGATGTGCCTAAACAGTGGAAACCCCCCAATTATAACTGAAACCCTAATCCAAACACACCCCTAACCCTAATCTCAACTGTAACCCTAACCACACCCCTAACCCTGACACACCCCTAACCCTAATCCCAACCCTATTCCCAACTGTAAATGTAATCCAAACCCTAACCCTAACTTTAGCCCCAACCCTAACTTTAGCCCCAACCCTAACTTTAGCCCCAACCCTAACCCTAACTGTAGCCCTAACCCTAGCCCCAACCCTATCCCTAGCCCTAACCCTAGCCCTAACCCTAGCCCTAACATTAACCCTAGCCCTAACCTTAGCCCTAACCCTAACCCTAGCCCTAACCCTAGCCCTAACCCTAACCCTAATGGGAAAATGGAAATAAATACATTTTTTTCATTTTTCGTAACTAAGGGGGTGATGAAGGGGGTTTGATTTACTATTTTTAGCACGTTTTCTAGCGTATTTTTTATTGGCAGCCTTCACACACTAAAAGACGCTTTTTATTGCAAAAAATGTTTTTTGCGTTACCACATTTTGAGTGCTATAATTTTTCCATATTTTGGTCCACAGAGTCATGTGAGGTCTTGTTTTTTTCGGGACGAGTTGATGCTTTTATTGGTAACATTTTCGGGCACGTGACATTTTTGATTGCTTTTTATTCCGATTTTTGTGAGGCAGAATGACCAAAAACCAGCTATTCATGAATTTCTTTTTGGGGGGGCGTTTATACCGTTCCGCGTTTGGTAAAATGGATAAAGCAGTTTTATTCTTCGGGTCAGTACGATTACAGCGATACCTCATTTATATCATTATTTTATGTTTTGGCACTTTTATACGATAAAAACTATTTTATAGAAAAAATAATTATTTTTGCATCGCTTTATTCTGAGGACTATAACTTTTTTATTTTTTTACTGATGATGCTGTATGGTGGCTCGTTTTTTGCGGGACAAGATGACATTTTCAGCGGTTGTACCGATCGTCTCAGGGAAGCACGCAGGGAGCCCATGTTTGATCGCAGTGTGCCGGGGGTTAATGTGCCAGGGGCAGTCCGTGACTGCTCCTGGCACATAGTGCCGGATGTCAGCTGCGATAGTCAGCTGACACCCGACCGCGATCGGCCACGCTCCCCCCATGAGCGCGGCCGATCGCGCTGGACGTACTATTCCGTCCTTGGGAAGTATGGCCCAACCCACATGGACGGAATAGTACATCCAATGACAGAAAGGGGTTAATAAACCACATGTTGGTTGGAACCAGTGAACTAAGTCCCGTGTGTGAACCAGCATCTACTGCAGAGCTGATCCCTCACAATTGTTGCTTTAAATGCAGGCAAAAATCCCAAAGGACAGGTTATTGCTATTTGGAAACTGCATGCCCTGGGTCAAGGCAACTCTAGCCATGCAAGTGCAGCGTGCAACCATGGAGGAGCTAATTGAACACCTGGTACAGGCGAACCTACAACAGCAGCAAGCTCAGCAGGAGATCAACAAGCTGTTGATACAACAAATGCAGCAGCAGCACCGACAGTAGCAGGAACAGATAACGCTGCTGGCAGAAGCCATCCATGTAAGAGAAGCCACACCACCTCCAGGCCGAAGCGTCGAGAACCAGGTGAGGAAAACTGTGAGAGGGGCATTGCAAAAGATGACTCTGGGGGATGACATTGAGGCATTCCTGGTCGTGTTTGAGAGGGTGGCGGACCGTGAAATACTGGAGCAGTGGGCAGAGGTGCTAGCGCCATATCTGACTGGAGAGCCATAGAAGGCATACTTTGATTTGACCCTTCAAGGCGCCAAAGAGTATGACAAACTTAAAGCTGAGATCTTGGCTCGGCTGGGTGTAACCTGACAGTCAGGGCACAGCGGGTTCATCACTGGGACTTTCACAGTGTTAAACTTCCTTGGTCACAAATGTATGACCTTCTGCACCTTGTACAGAAGTGGCTACAGCCAGTGACTTGTTTCCCAGCCCAGATGGTTGAAAGAGTGGTCATGGATCGGATTATCCACTCTCTGCTGAAGCTGATTCAGTCCTGGGTTGCCCAGGGATATCCCCAAAATGCAGATGACCTGGTGGGCCCAGTGGAGAAATACCAGGTGGTTGAGGGTTCCCTGGGTAGTCAAGCAGTGGTAAGGTCACCTTTCTGGGGTTCCCAAAGGGGGATAGCTCTCAAAAGAAGAAGACTAAATCCGCAATTGGGGGGCATCCAAAGTCTCGAGCGAGATCTGAGTCGCAGCCGAGTATTAAGTCCCCTGCCATTCTCTGTTGGAGGTGTCATGACTCATGACTCTGATCATATAGCCGCCCGGTGTCCAATAAACTCTGAGCCAAAGGACTGCAGTATAGGTTGGCGTTGCTCCTATTTTGCCCTCCCCACCTCCAGCGCGGCTCCTCAACCTGGCGAGGGCCCTCAGGCATGCTCCGTTTCCGTAAACAGGGAAACAGGGTGCGAGTGACTGGACTCCAGGAAGTTTGGTGACTCTGATAAGGGCCACACTTCCACTCCGGCTGGTAGCTGGAAAGGTGGTGGGTGTCCGGCGTATCCATGGGTACGCTAAGAAATATTCTATGGCCCAGGTCGATGTAAGCACGGACTGTGGCACCGCGTCCCATCAAGGATTTGTTGCACCTAGTAATAATTGGGCGGGACTTTGCATTGTTCTGGGACAGGTGGGGGAATGCGGAGCCACCTGGGTGTTCAGACGACAGCCAGATTGTTACACCCGGTCTGTTTACTATACCTCCAGGGGGTCTCCGTCGGGTCTCTCGCTCGGTGCCGGTTTCACGCTGTCTGGACACAGCCCCCACCCCTCCTTCCTCTCCTGCTTCCTGGCGTGCGGCCAGCAGGTTCCCTGGCAGAGTTCTTAGGTCGCACGCGTGCGTGCTCCCGGTCTCTTAAAGAGACAGTGTGCATTTTACAAATGTTGTTTCTAGCCAATGGCGTGTGTTTATCTGCTATTTCTGGCCCCTCCACCATAGGGAGGGCGCCGGAGCAACAAGTGCCTACTGTTGCTAGCTTCCGGTTCCTGTTATCTTGCGCTTCTGTTTCTGAAGTATCTGCAAGGAACTCCGCTCATTCTGTCTGTCTCCACAGATCTTCTGCTACCAGTTACCTGGTTATTCTGGACTGCTTCCGCAGTATCTACACTGGACCCGTCTAGTCCTGCCAGTCCGCCAGCCTCACTTCCGGACCACGCCAGTACTCCCGGTGCCAGCTTCTACTCCTACACCCGGTATCCTCCAGTCAGCTCTGCAACATCTGCTAACCTTGCTGGACCATCTGTTCCGCTGGGACAGCCGCCACGAGTTCAGGGTCTAACTGAAGGTAGCACCCGTGTCCTCCAGGCATTCCATTCTGTCCCTGTTCGAGGGGACTTACTATGGGTGTCTGGGGCTCACGCAGTAACGCCCCCTTCGGAGCCCCCAGGACCGTGGTCTAGTGGTTCCACATCAAACCTTAATAAATACGAATGTGAACTTCTACATCTGTGCCTCCGTTTCCATTCGTTACAGATTGCTCCGGCCATGGAGCCCGCTGGATCCCAGAAATCACCAGTCATGGAGTTACGTCAGGAGTTCTCCCAGCTGAAGGAGCAACAGGATAAAATCATGCCTTTCCTGCACAGCGGATCTGCTCGCCTGGATAGTCTGGCTTCTTCGATGGCACCTGCTCCTGCCACCTGTGTCCAGGTATCTAGCTGCACAGCAAGTAAGGATTCTCGCTTGGCGGCTCCCACCCGCTTCCGAGGCGACCCCGTTTTGTGTCGAGGGTTCATAAATCAGTGCACACTGCACTTCGAACTACTGGGGCATGGGTTTGCTTCTGATTTGGCCAAAGTTGGCTTCATCATGTCCCACCTTGATGGAGAGGCGCTCGCCTGGATGAATCCGCTGTGGGAGAGGGTGGATCCATTGGTTACTAATCTCCAGTCTTTTCTAGAGGCATTCCGCAAGACCTTTGACGAACCTGGTCGTACTACGTCGACAGCTTCTGCTCTTCTTCGACTACGTCAGGAGGCCCTTACGGTGGCTCAGTATGCGGTGCAGTTCCGTACTCTTTCGTCAGAACTTTCCCGGAACAATGAGGCTCTGGTGGCTACCTTCTGGCAGGGACTCTCTGGACGAGTTAAGGATGAGTTGGCGGGACGTGACTTGCCTACTGCTCTGGATGACCTGATTTCCCTGGCAGTTCGGGTTGATCTACGGTTTCAGGAACGGTCAAACGAGATCAGACGTGAGAAAGAATCCAATCACCTGGTTGCTTGTGCTCCTAAATCTGCGAATTCTCCAACTTTGTCTCCCGCTCCTGTGGCTATGGAGGTGGATCGTGTAAGTCTGGTCAACCATCGCCAGGAGGTGCGTCACCTGGAGGGGAGCTGTTTCTACTGTGGCAGTGCCAAGCATTATATCCGCTCTTGTCCTAAGAGACCGGGAAACTCCAGTGCCTAGGGTCTGTAGGAGAGGCTACCCTAGGTAAGGATCATCTCTCTCCAGCTCTGCAAATAACAATCTCTGTGGCCTTCGGCGAGACGAGATTTTCGGAGTCCTGTCACCTGGATTCTGGTGCCGCCGGGAACCTTATTTCGCAGGCCTGTAGTGGATCGTTATCAGATTCCAGTCCAGCGTTTATCAGAACCTTTGCAAGTGATACCTGTGGATTGCAGACCTCTGGTGGAGTCCATATGGTTCCAGACTGTGCCTTTGGAACTCCGGGTAGGTCTAACCCATTCTGAAATAACCCATTTTTATGTGTTGCCAGATTTGTCTCACCCCTTGCTTTTAGGTCTACCCTGGTTCCGGATGCATGAACCTGTTCTAAATTGGAGGACGGGAGAGATCCTGCGCTGGGGAGATTCTTGCTTTGATCGATGTATCATTCCGGTTCGTCCTGCTCTGCCTCCAGTACAATCTGAAGCTCTGCCGGGTTTGCCATCTCCTTACTGGTCCTTCGCTGATGTCTTCGGGAAAAAAGAGGCAGAGAAATTACCTCCACACAGGTCGTATGATTGCCCCATTGATCTGCTTCCCGGAGCATCTCCTCCACGTGGACGGATCTATCCTCTTTCTCAAGCAGAGACTCAGTCTATGTCTGAATACTTTCAGGAGAACCTAGACAGAGGATTCATCCGGAAGTCTTCCTCGCCTGCTGGAGCTGGATTCTTCTTCGTGAAGAAAAAGGATGGATCTCTACGACCCTGTATCGATTACAGGGGTTTGAACCAGATTACGGTAAAGAACAGGTATCCGTTGCCGTTAATTTCAGAATTGTTTGATCGTCTTAGGGGATCTAAAATTTTCACCAAACTGGATCTCAGAGGGGCTTACAATCTGATACGCATTCGTGAAGGAGACGAATGGATGACCACCTTTAATACCCGGGACGGACACTACGAATACCTGGTAATGCCATTTGGGCTAAGTAATGCACCAGCAGTGTTTCAGGAATTTGTAAATGACATTTTCAGAGATCTGCTTTATTCTTGTGTTGTTGTTTACCTGGATGACATTCTGATCTTCTCTGCTGCTTTAGCTTCCCACCGGAGACAAGTACGTATGGTCTTACAAAGACTCAGGGAGAACAGACTCTATGCTAAGATTGAAAAGTGTCTCTTCGAGCAATCCTCTCTGCCTTTCCTGGGTTATATTGTCTCGCCTACAGATTTAAAGATGGATCCAGAGAAGGTATCCTCCATTCTAAAGTGGCCTCGCCCATGCGGTCTGAAGGCAATACAACGGTTCCTGGGGTTCGCCAACTATTACCGTTTGTTCATTCCAAACTTTTCCACCTGAGTGGCACCCATTTCGGCTTTGACACGGAAAGGCGCGAATGCCAAGGGATGGACACCTGAGGCTGAGGAGGCTTTTACTTCCCTAAAGCATGCCTTCTCCTCCGCACCCGTATTTCATCGACTGGACTCCAAAAAACAATTTTTGCTTGAGGTAGACGCTTCCTCCATAGGTGCTGGCGCAGTTCTCACCCAGAAGTCATCGTCTGGCCGGATGGTCACCTGTGGATTCTTCTCTAAAGTCTTTTCTGTTTCTGAGAGGAATTATTCCGTAGGAGATCGTGAATTGTTGGCTATCAAGTTGGCGCTGCAGGAGTGGCGTCACCTTCTTGAGGGTGCTGCTCATCAGGTTATCATTTACACAGAATCTTGTTTATCTTCAATCTGCTCAGAGACTGAATCCTCGTCAAGCCCGGTGGGCCTTGTTTTTTGCTCGATTTAATTTTGTTCTTCATTTTTGACCAGCTGATAAGAACATTAAAGCCGATGCACTTTCCAGAGCGTTTTTGCCTTCAGATTTTGTGGAAGGACCGCACCACATCATTGAACCATCCAGATTAGTGTTGGTGGCCGCGGTTAATCTTGCTCGACTTCCTCCAGGTAAAACCTTTGTTTCTACTTCAGATCGGAAACGAGTTCTTCGGTGGGGTCATTCTTCTAAGTTGGCCGGTCATGCCGGACAAAGGAAGACTCTGCTACTCATCTCCCTTTACTACTGGTGGGGTGGCCTACCATGGGCAAAGATGTTCAGGAGTAAATGGCTGCCTGTCCTTCGTGTGCTCACAACGAGACTGATAAGTGTTTGCCTTCCGGGCGGTTATTACCTCTGTTTGTTCCTTCAGTACCCTGGCAGCACATCGCTATGGATTTCATTACTGATCTCCCCGTCTCATCTGGCTGTTCAGTCATCTGGGTTGTGGTGGATCGTTTTTCGAAGATGGCGCATTTCGTTCCGTTACCTGGTCTCCTGTCTGCTTCAGAGCTCGCTGATCATTTCATTCAACATATCTTCCGTCTTCATGGGTTTCCTCTACACATCGTATCCGTCAGGGGTGTCCAGTTCACCTCCAAGTTCTGGAGAGCACTTTTTAAGTCTGTACAAGTGGAGCTGGACTTCTCTTCTGCATATCACCCTCAATCCAATGGGCAAGTAGAGAGGATCAATCAAATTCTGACAGGATTTTTGCGTCACTTTGTCAACGTACATCATGATGACTGGATCAAGTTGCTGCCTTGGGCAGAATTCTCGTACAACAATCAAGTGAGTCTTCTGGTAAATCTCCCTTTCAGATTGTGTTTGGGCTTCAACCCAGGATTCCGCTTCCCATCTCTGGGTCTTCTGGCGTTCCTGCAGCTGATACCTTTACGGAGGAATTCTCGAAAGTATGGAGCGACACCAAGGTTGCCTTAGAGAGAGCTTCACTACGTATGAAGAAGCATGCGGACAAAAGACGTCTGGAGGCTCCCTCCTTCCGGCCAGGGGATAAGGTATGGCTCTCCTCCAAGTATATCTGCCTGAAGATGCCCTCTTACAAACTGGGTCCCCGCTTCATCGGTCCATTTGAAGTCCTGAAACGGATTAACGCAGTCTTGTGCAAATTGAAACTGCCGGCTTCCTTACGGGTGCCTAATTCTTTTCATGTTTCCCTCCTCAAACCCCTACTTTTGAGTTCATTTTTTAAAGATCCTGGTTCCACTCCAGATCCTGTCAGTGAGGAGGATGTGTTTGAGGTAGAGAATATCTTGGCCACTAAAAGAATAAGGGGTAAGATCTATTTTTTGGTGGATTGGAGGGGCTTCAGTCCTGAGGAGAGGTCATGGGAGCCTAGAGAGAATATCCGTGCTCCTCTTCTTCTGAAAAAATTCTATGCAGGCTTGAAAAAGAGGGGGCGTAAACAGGGGGATACTGTTAAGGTACCGTTACACTAAACGACTTACCAACGATCATGACCAGCGATACGACCTGGCCGTGATCGTTGGTAAGTCGTTGTGTGGTCGCTGGGGAGCTGTCACACAGACAGCTCTCTCCAGCGACCAACGATCAGGGGAACGACTTCCGCATCGTTGAAACTGCCTTCAACGATGCCGAAGTCCCCCTGCAGCACCCGGGTAACCAGGGTAAACATCGGGTTACTAAGTGCAGGGCCACGCTTAGTAACCCGATATTTACCCTGGTTACCATTGTAAAAGTTAAACGTCACCGCTGTGCTCTGCTTTACTGCCGGCGCTGACACAGTCAGTGCAGGAAGCTCTGAGCAGCAGCGCGTAACCCTGTGGACGCCGGGGGACGTGACAGACATCAGAATGTTAGTATGTACTGGGTTTTTTTTTACTTTTACAATGGTAACCAGGGTAAATATCGGGTTACTAAGCCCTGCGCTTAGTAACCCAATATTTACCCTGGTTACAAGTGAACACATCGCTGGATCGGCGTCACACACGCCGATCCAGCAATGGACAGCGGGTGATCAGCGACGAAATAAAGTTCTGGACTTCTAGCTCCGACCAGCGATATCAAAGCGGGATCCAGATCGCTGCTGCGTGTCAAACACAACGAGATCGCTATCCAGGACGCTGCAACGTCACGGATCGTCGTCGTTCTCGCTGCAAAGTCGCTTAGTGTGAAGGTATCTTTACATCCGGTCTGTTTACTGTACCTCCAGGGGGTCTCCGTCGGGTCTCTCGCTCGGTGCCAGTTTCACGCTGTCTGGACACAGCCCCCACCCCTCCTTCCTCTCCTGCTTCCTGGCGTGCGGCCAGCAGGTTCCCTGGCAGAGTTCTTAGGTCGCATGCGCACGCGCTCCCGGTCTCTTAAAGAGACAGTGTGCATTTTACAAATGTTGTCTCTAGCCAATGGCGTGTGTTTATCTGCTATTTCTGGCCCCTCCACCATAGGGAGGGCACCGGAGCAACAAGTGCCTACTGTTGCTAACTTCCGGTTCCTGTTATCTGGCGCTTCTGTTTCTGAAGTATCTGCAAGGAACTCCGCTCATTCTGTCTGTCTCCACAGATCTTCTGCTACCAGTTCCCCGGTTATTCTGGACTGCTTCCGCAGTATCTACAATGGACCCGTCTAGTCCTGCCAGTCCGCCAGCCTCACTTCCGGACCACGCCAGTACTCCCGGTGCCAGCTTCTACTCCTACACCCGGTATCCTCCAGTCAGCTCTGCAACATCCGCTAACCTTGCTGGACCGTCTTTTCCGCTGGGACAGCCGCCACGAGTTCGGGGTCTAACTGAAGGTAGCACCCGTGTCCTTCAGGCATTCCATTCTGTCCCTGTTCGAGGGGACTTACTACGGGTGTCTGGGGCTCACGCAGTAACGCCCCCTTCGGAGCCCCCCGGACCGTGGTCTAGTGGTTACACATCAAACCTTAATAAATACGAATGTGAACTTCTACATCTGTGCCTCCGTTTCCATTCGTTACACAGATCGCCCCAAAAGAAACCTCACCGCAGGCAGTAGCAGACAAGTTTCTCATGTGTGTTTATTGGCAATGAGGATGAGGTAGTATCATCTAAGGCCAATATCCCTGAGCTATAAGTGTCTGAGGGAAATTTTAGAACTGCCCAACTCAGGGACCTAACTCCTAAAGGGGCATTTGACAATGTAACTGTGTTAAATGGTGTGCCTCAGGAGCTGGGGGTAAAACAATCAGCAGTTACTGGTGCCAGGGCCCTATAGATGTAGGATATTAGACATGGCTCATTCCCACGTGTTGGGTGGTCACCTGGGGGCAGATAAGACCCAGGAGCGCATCCTGCAGAGATTCTACTGGCCTGGGTGTTAGAGTGATATTTTGAACTACTGTTGTTCTTGCCCCACATGCCTGCTGACTTCCCAGATGGCCCACTTCTCTGGTACCGTTGCCCATCATTGAGGTGTCCTTCGAGCGAATAGCGATGGATCTAGTGGTACCCCTGATAAAGTCCGCAAGAGGACATCAATATACAGTATATTGGTGGTTCTGGATTATGCTACCCGGTACCTAGAGGCGGTACCATTAAGAAATTCTTCGGTAAAGTGTATCTCTCGGGAACTAATCTATATCTTCTCTTGAACTGGTTTGCTGAAGACGATACTGACAGACCAAGGAACCCCCTCCATGTTGAAGGCCATGAGAGAGTTGTGCAAGACTCTCCAAATTTCCCAGATCAGAACCTCAGTATACCATCCCTAGACTGATGGACTGGTGGAGAGGTTTAACAAAACCTTGAAGGCCATGCTACAGCAGTGAAGAAGGACATCAGAGGCTTCTCCCCATTTGAACTACTCTATGGACGACACCCTTGAGGACTCCTGGATGTGGCAAAGGAATCCTGGGAAGCTGAAACCACCCCCTATAGAAGGGTGGTAGAGCATGTCTGTCACGCTGCTGCTATGCAGGTAGAAGCAGCTCCACTAGATGGCAATAGAATGGAGGGAGGACTGCACACAGCAGGAGCAGACCTGCAGCGCAGCAGCGAGGCCACCACCAGGTGGCAGTGGAACAGTAAGATAAGCCGGGTCGATATTAGTCTGTGGCACAGTACCAAAGGAATAACCAAGCACAGAGTCAGAACAAGCCAAATGGGTCAATACCGGTCAGGAGCAGATATGCCAAAGACAAGAAATGAAACAACAGGTCAGAGTCCAAGCCAAGACAGGTACCAGGGAATCCAAACACAAAAGGGGAACACAGAGTTGGGACTGGAGAAGGGGAATAAATAGACACGGGTACAGTCGGCAGAAGCAGAAGGACGAATCAGGGTTTGCAGAGTCAGCTACACGCGCAGTAGGCAGAAACTATAACTGACACCACCTGCAGGATGCAGCGGAGCTAAATAGCAAACCTGAACCCACAATGAGGCAGAACAAAGTTAACCCTTGACATGATCAGCCCAGGAAAAGGGCAGACAGTACTCAAAACCCAGACTGGATCATGACAATGTCACTCACATTCAAGAGAGGATCGCCAACGTGATGCCCATTGTGAAGGAGCATCTTTTTCAAGGCACAGGAAGCACAGTCCAGAGTGTATAATAGGTCAGCTAGGGTAAGACAGTTCAACCCAGGGGATCGAGTACTTGTGCTGGTGCCCACAATGGAGAGCAAACTCCTAGCCAAGTGGAAGGGTCCCTATGAGGTGGTAGAGAAAGTTGGTGATGTCAACTACAAAGTCAACCAACCAGGGAAGAGGAATCCCTACCAGGTGTACCATGTGAACCTGATTAAACTGTGGCAGGACAGAGGACCTATGGAAACTCTTTGTCTGGTGGCCAAGTCCGATGTCAGTGCGGAATATGTTAAGGTGGCGGACACCTTGCCCCGCTTGCAGAAACAGAGATGTCGGGAGCTGTTGCAGTGGAATAAAGGCCTGTTTTCTGAGTTGCCAGGCGTCACTCAGGTTATAGAGTATGATGTACTACTCACAGAGCCTCATGTGTGCGTCAATCTGCAGTCGTATCGGATTCCAAAGGCCCGCAGAGAGGTGGTCTCGAAGAAGGTGAAACGGATGCTGAATCTGGGGATCACTGAGGAACGCAAGAGTGGCTGGTCCAGTCCCATAGTGTTGGTGTCAAAACCAGATGGGTAGTGGCGGTTCTGCAATGATACCAGAAAACTCAATAAGGTCTTGAAGTTTGACATCTATCCAATGCCTAGGGTAGATAACAATATTGAGAGGCTAGGACCAGCTTGATACATCACCACCCTGGACCTCACTAAAGAATACTGGAAAATTCCCCTGTCCAAAGAGATGAAGAAGATGGCCTTCTCGATGCCAAACAGATGTTACAGTACGTGAGGATGCCATTTAGGTTGCAGGTAGTGTTGAGCGATACCGTCCGATACTTGAAAGTATCGGTATCGGAAAGTATCGGCCGATACCGGCAAAGTATCGGATCCAATCCGATACCGATACCCGATACCAATACAAGTCAATGGGACTCAGGTATCGGACGGTATTCCTGATGGTTCCCAGGGTCTGAAGGAGAGGAAACTCTCCTTCAGGCCCTGGGAACCATATTAATGTGTAAAAGAAAGAATTAAAATAAAAAATATCGCTATACTCACCTGTCCGACGCAGCCGGGACCTCAGCGAGGGAACCGGCAGCGTTGTTTGTTTAAAATTTGCGCTTTTACTTGGTTACGTGAGGTCCCGGCTTGTGATTGGTCAGGGCGGCCATGTTGCCGGGACGCGGACCAATCACAGCAAGCCGTGACGAAATTACGTCACGGCTTGCTGTGATTGGTCCGAGTCCCGGCAACATGGCCGCCATTAACCAATCACAAGCCGTGACGTCACGGGAGGCTGGACATGCGCGTATTTTGAAAAGCGCGCGTGTCCAGCCTCCAGTGACGTCCCGGCTTATGATTGGTCACGGCGCCATGTTGCCGGGACGCGGACCAATCACAGCAAGCCGTGACGAAATTACGTCACGGCTTGCTGTGATTGGTCCGCGTCCCGGCAACATGGCCGCCATTAACCAATCACAAGCCGTGACGTCACGGGAGGCTGGACACGCGCGCTTTTCAAAATACGCGCATGTCCAGCCTCCCGTGACGTCCCGGCTTGTGATTGGTTAATGGCGGCCATGTTGCCGGGACGTCACTGGAGGCTGGACACGCGCGCTTTTCAAAATACGCGCATGTCCAGCCTCCCGTGACGTCACGGCTTGTGATTGGTTAATGGCGGCCATGTTGCCGGGACGTCACTGGAGGCTGGACACGCGCGCTTTTCAAAATACGTGCATGTCCAGCCTCCCGTGACGTCACGGCTTGTGATTGGTTAATGGCGGCCATGTTGCCGGGACGCGGACCAATCACAGCAAGCCGTGACGTAATTTCGTCACGGCTTGCTGTGATTGGTCCGCGTCCCGGCAACATGGCCGCCCTGACCAATCACAAGCCGGGACTTCACGTAACCAAGTAAAAGCGCGAAATTTAAACAAACAACGCTGCCGGTTCCCTCGCTGAGGTCCCGGCTGCGTCGGACAGGTGAGTATAGCGATATTTTTTATTTTAATTCTCTTTTTTACACATTATTACATTAATGTTGTTGCGATACCCGATACCCGATATCACAAAAATATCGGATCTCGGTATCGGAAATTCCGATACAGCAAGTATCGGCCGATACCCGATACTTGCAGTATCGGAATGCTCAACACTAGTTGCAGGGAGCTCCGGTCATTTTCCAGAGGGCCACGGATCGGATCTTAGTACCCCACAAAAAGTATGCAGTGGCCTAGCTAGATGACATCATCATATTCAGCCAGGACTGGGAAAGTCATCTGGGCAAAGCTTAGGCCATACTGGACATCCTAACAAAAGCAGGCTTTACCATCAACCCAAAAATATGTGCTCTGGGGATGGAGAAAGCCAAATATCTGGGCTACGTGGTAGGTAGAGGGGAAATAAAACCTCAAATAAATAAGGTGGAAGCCATCCAGAGCTAGCCACAGCCCCTTTCAAAAAACAGGTCAAGGCATTTCTAGATATCGTGGGCCACTATAGAAGATTTGTCCCTAATTTTGCCCTGAGAGGAGCCCCGCTGATGGATCTTCTGAAAGGAACAAAGTCGACTATGGTTAACTGGTCTCCGGAAGCTGAGGCAGCCTTCCAGAAACTGAAACTGGTCCTCTGCAAACAGCCAGTTTTGGTGGCACCCAACTTCTCCAAAGAGTTTGTGGTCCAGACGGACGCATCGGATGTTGGGTTGGGAGCAGTTTTGTCTCAGGAGATTAATGGAGAGGAACTCCCTACAATGTACCTCAGTCGGAAGCTGTCCACATGCAAGAAGAACTACTCCTGTTATGATCCTTAGTGGTTGAGGATCACAAATTACTCCAGCTAAGTAACAAACATAGGACAAGCTCTATGGAGGTGGCAAACTGGACTGACCGCAAATCTGAACCTATCCAAACACACTAGAAGTAGCCGGTGAACGTGCTTAAAAATCCTAGACGTCTCGAGCCAGCCTGAGGAACTAACTACCCCTAGAGAGAAAGAAAAGACCTCTCTTGCCTCCAGAGAAATAATCCCCAAAGATATAGAAGCCCCCAACAGATAATAACGGTGAGGTAAGAGGAAGGCACATACACAGGGGTGAAAGCAGATTCAGCAAATGAGGCCCACTAATACTAGATAGCAGAAAATAGAAAAGGGAATCTATGCGGTCAGTAAAAAACCCTTACAAAATATCCACTCTGAGATTTCAAGAACTCCCACACCAACTAACGGTGTGGGGGGAGAAACTCAGTCCCCTAGAGCAACCAGCAAGCGAGGAAATCACATTTTAGCGAGCTGGACTAAAAACATAATGAACACTGATAATCAAAAAATGATCAAACAAAAACTTAGCTTGTCTTGGAGAGACTGGGAGCAAGGTAGACACAAGGAATCTGAAGAGCACTGAATACATTGATAGCAGGCAAGGAACTGAGTCTCCAGGTGAGCTAAATAGGAAACCAACCAAGGATAACGAACCAGCTGATGCAGCCAACCTGCAGAAAGACAACACTACACAGTACCGCTTGTGACCACTAGAGGGAGCCCAAAAATAGAATTCACAACATACTCCATAGTGGAAAAAGAATGTTTGGCTATCAAGTGGGTGTTGGACACTGACATGTTACCTGTTAGGTAGAAGGTTCAGGTTAGTGACGGACCATGCCCCACTAAGGTGGATGCAAGAGAAGAAGGGAAACAATGCCCAAGTAACTAGGTGGTTCCTATCACTACAAGATTTTAGTTTTCAAGTGGAGATTAGGCCTGGGAAACAACATGGGAATGCAGATGCCCATCAAGGGTCCATTATATATTGGCAGAAGGTTCCAAGCCCCTCTTCTTTGGGCAGAGAGAGGGGTATGTAAGGTTGCAGTTGGACAGGTCGTGGATGTGAGGTATGTGTCCCCAAGGTGCGAAACCTCAGTGATGTAGGACCTGGAGAAGCAGGCTCCAGCACATATATGAGCCCGGATTATGGGTTCGGGTTTTATGGGCAGCTGATGGAGCTGTGAGGGACCATTGCATGCGCTGCTCAGACCCTGCTGGAGTCTGAGAGAAAAAGACTCACATTTAAATGGATGAGTTATGTGCTATATAGACTTGTTTTTTTCTGTTATACCTCTGTTTACCTGGAAGAGGCTGCATACTTTGTTACCCTGGTGGTTTAGGGACTGTTTTAGTAGACCGCATGTTGGTTGGAACCAGCATCTACTGCAGAGCTGGTCCCTCACACGTGCTTGAAAATTTGATTATTTGCAGATCTTAGCAACAGGTCCTTCTTCCTCGATTTGAATAACCTAACGGGCTCGTCTTTTTTTTTGGTGTTGTAATTTCAATGTTGTGGAGTTTATTGCACAAAGTTAAGATGACTTTTTGTGCCAAAAAAATTGAGTCAAAATGTTGGCTCTATATATGATATAAACAAATCCTTTGTTTTTCACTCCTCTTCTGGTAAGTCTCAGTGGTAGAAGAACAAAAAGTGAGAAAGCACCCACTGTCATCAAGAGTCGTCCACTCAGACTTGCAAGCTTGAATTTTTTAAGGAGGTCAATATCAGTGCACTTTGTACAATATCATTATCTGAAATTATGGGATACAGTTGCTCTTATCTTTTTCTATGTTGTAATGTGCAAAAATTGACATGATTGTTTTGCAGGAGAACATTACAGCAAATAAATTATTGTAATACTGTGGTCTGAGCTCTAACAGCAAAAACTGAATATCGAGTTAGACAAGTCTAGTCTCTGAGATTGTTTTTAATGGCTTCATGTCAGCAGTGCTACTCTGTCAATGGCATATATAAAGCGATTTAAATAAAAGTAGTCACGTCAAGGGTGATGAGATGGGGCTAGCATATTTTATCATTTGCTGGTTCCAATGAGATGTACAACCTTCATGGAATGACTGGGTTCCAGTGTTGAAAGCTCCAGCGATCGATTTGTCTCCTGTTCTTTGCCAAGTTTGGACAATAGAAAACGATCTAGACTTAACAGAGTACCCCAGCCTGAATGTATAGGGAATACAGTGGCTTGCGAAAGTATTTACCCTCTTGGCTTTTTCATTTTGTTACTTTACAACCTGTGTTTAAATATTTTTGTAATACGATTTGTGTGGGACGTATCAGCACTAAATAGCCTAAGTTAGTGAACTGAGAAAAATATAGGCATAAACTAAATTTATGGGTTCAAATAACTAAAAATTGGTATGTGCATATGTATTTGGATTGCCCCCAGGCGGAGGGCAATGGGGTACTCGGCAACAGATCCCTCGGTCTCGGTTCCGGGGATGTCACGGTGGCCCGACCCGGTCCGTGGCCCTGCTGAGGGGCGCCGAATTAAAGGTGAAAGTTTGTACGGTGTTCGTGACGCCACCTGTGGTATTCGGTCAGGGTGACAGATGCTGCTGGGGGTCTGCTGGGGTGATGGAATGGCAGCCCGATGGTATACCTTCCCACAGGTGAAGTATGTCCCCAGGGCTTCCCAAAGTGGGTGGATGATGATAGTGGTCGTTGTAAGGCGCGATGAATAACGAGGACACAAAGGTTGCAGTCTCTTTACTTTTTACTGAAGACTTCAGCGTCCGCAGTTCAGAGTACCGCTCACAGGGCTGGCTGAGTCTGGCCGGTCCGAAGGCACATCCAGAGTCCCCTTAGCCAGGAGGAAATCAGTAGCCTTCCTACTAGCGCCTGTGTGTTGTAGTACCTCCCTGCTGAGCACCACGGGAAAGTCCTCACAACCTTTGTAGATGTTTCTGATGTTCTCTCTCTCTCTGTCCCCCAGATGATATGGATAGGACAACCCGTATGACGGGGTAGGCCAGGAGTTAATTTATAGGGACCCTAGAGACGCCCCTCTCCCACAATTGCCTCCGTGTCTTCTTTTCTTATTTAGGTTGGGCAGCCAACTTGGAATTGACTGTCCTGCCATTGTCTGGAGTAATGCGTAGAGTCAGTACTCCCTCGGTGTTCCGGCCACCGGCTACGTGCCTCGGAAGGAGGCTGCCGATCTCGGGGCAGGACTCCTCCCTGTATTATCTCCTTGTGCTGTAACTTCAGTTCTCACTTGTCACAATATACTTCGCTTCGTATCCTTTCTTAGGATGCTGCCGCAATGATGTGCAGGCGCAGCTCCGTAACATTCTATCTCTTGCTAGGCCTCTGTCAGGATCCCACCCCTGACAGGACCTCTCTGGGTCAAACCCAGGCAAATTCTCCTTCGATGTTATCTGGTCGAAGCCAAGTCTGCTTCTCTCTCTAACTTCCTATCCAACCCACCAGTTTTACCCGTGTGTGAGGAGTGCCCTAGTAGATAGAAGCTTTGCTCCCCCTGGTGGACTGGAGTGTAAAGTGTAGTGTGTGACTGTGATACCTGGCAAGGTGAACTCCTTTAGTACCATCAGACGTAACATCACTCCCCCTGGTGGAAGAGCGACATTACTGCAACGACCAGGACTTTGGGGCGCTGCACATTCACCCCTTTCCCATGAAACCCCTAAACATTTTGGGTGCAAGCAATTTCGTTCATAAATCACATGCTTAGTGAAAGGAAGTCCCCCTGTGTGCCAACTAAATGTCACATGGTCTGTCAGTATATACACACACACTTTTGTTGAAAAGCCACAGAGACTGCAACACCATTAACCCCTTTACCCCCCCCCTCCCTCCCCTCCTAAGCACCTTCATGACCAGGCCAAATTTTACAAGTCTGATCACTGACATTTTATGAGGTAATAACTCTGGAACGGTTCAATGAATCTCACTGCTTCGGAGATTGTTTTTTTCATAACATATTGTACTTCATGATTGTGGTTAAATTTATTCAATATGGCTTGGTTTTATTTGTGAAAAAGATGAAAATTTGGCAAAAAATGACATTCAAACTTCTAATTTTTGTGCCCTGAAATCACAATTATGTCACACAAAATAGTTAGTAAACAACATTCCTACTTCACATCAACACAATTTTTGAAACATCTTTTTATTAGGGAGATAGAAGGATTAAACGTTGACCAGCAATTTCTCCTTTTTTCAACAAAATTTACAAAATACATTTTTATGGGCCACATCACATTTGAAGTGACTTTGAGGGGCTTATATGTCAGAAAATACCCCAAAGTGACACAATTCTAAAATATGCACCCCTCAAAACCACATTCAAGAAGTTTATTAACTCTTCAGGCGCTTCACAGCAATTTTTAGAATGTGGAAGGAAAATATTAACATTTAACTTTTTTTTCACAAAAATGTTACTTTAAACCCATTTTTTTTTTCTATTTTAACAAGGGTAACAGGAAAAAATTGTTGTGAAATTTCTCATGAGCATGCCGATACTCCATATGTGGGGGAAAAGCACTGTTTGGGCACATGGCAGGGTTCGGAAGGGAAGGAGTGCCAATTGACTTTTTGAAAGCAAAAATTGCTGGAATAATTAGCGGACGCCATGTCGCGTTTCGAAAGCCCCTGATGTGCCTAAACAGTGGAAACCCCCACAAGTGACCCCATTTTAAAAACTAGACGTATCAAGGAATGTGTGCTGAGCACCTTAAACCTCCAAGTGCTTCACAGAAGTTTAAAAAGTAGAGCCGTGGAAAACAAAAACACATTTTTCCAACAAAAATGTTATTTTAGCCCCAATTTTTTATTTTCACAAGGGTAGCAGGAGAAAATGGAATCCAAAATTTGTTGTGGAATTTTTCCCAAGTACAAAAATACCCCCTATGTGGGGGTAATCTACTGTTTGGGTGCACGACAGGTCTTAGAAAGGAGAAGTGACGTTTTGGAACACAACCTTTGATGGGATGATCTGCTGGTGTCATGTTGCGTTGGAAAGTCCCTGATGTGCCTAGTGGAACACCAAAGTTACCCCATTTTGGAAACTAGACCCCTCAAGGAATTTATCTAGATGTGTGGTGATCAGCTTGAACCCACTGGTGCTTCACAGAATTTTACAACCTAAATTAAGAAACAAAATATTTTTCACCCAAAAATGTTGCTTTAGCTTCAAATTTTCTCATTTTCATAAGGATAGCAAAAGAAAAGGGACCCGATAATTTGTTGTGCAATTTCTCAAGAGCATGCAGATACCCCATATGTGATTGAAAAACTACTTTTCAGGCACAGTGCAAAGCTGAGAAGGGAAGAAGTGCCATATTGGAGTTCAGATTTTGCTGGACTGGTTTGAGAGTGCCATGTCACATAGGCAGAGCCCCTGGAAGTGCCAGAACAGCATAATCCCCCATAAAAGACACCGTTTTACAAACTACCCCTCTCAATGAATTCATCTAGGGGTGCAGGAATCATATTGACACCACAGGTGGGTCACAGAATTTTTATACCATTGGGCTGTGAAGAAAAAAAATATTTACATTTTTTTTTACCACCAAAATTTTGATTTAGCCCCAGATCTTACATTTTCACTTTGGGAAATGAGTAAAACTGGAACCAGTATTTGTCCCGCAATTTGTGCTGAATGTAGAAATACCTGTGAAGACATGGGGGGGGGGAATTCAGCAGGTCAATGGAGAAGATTTCTGTTCTCCCAGCTGGGGCCGTGGTCCCCTAAATTGACATCCTGTAGAGTCACTTGGAAGAGAGGCAAAGTCTCCTTATATAGTTTGTTGTGTATCCGCTTTTTGGGCTCCCCTGGTGGTTGCTGGTGGTACTGGTGACTTGTTTGCACTTTGCTTCTTCTGTTCACCTGCTTCCATCAGTGTTTGGGAGTTTCCTATTTAGCCTTGCTCTCCAGTCATTTCCTTGCCGGTCATCATTGTAACCAGAGCCTTCGGTTGCATGTTCCTGCTACTAGTCTGCTGATCAGCTAAGTGGACTTTGTCCTTTTGTTTTGTACCTTTTGTCCAGTTTGCAGTTTTTGTAATTCTCTGTAGCTGGAAGCTCTTGCGGGCTGAAATTGCCACTCCTGTGTCATGAGTTGACACAGGAGTCTTAAAGTAATTTCAGGATGGTTTTTGAAAGGGTTTTCAGTTGACCGTGAAGTCCTCTTTTGTATCCTTCTGCTATCTAGTAAGTGGACCTCTCTTTGCTAAATCTACTTTCATACTGTGTATGTCTTTTCCTCTTAATTCACCGTTATTACATGTGGGGGGCTGCTATCATCTTTTGGGGTATTTCCCTAGAGGTAAGCCAGGTCTGTTTCTTCCTCTACCAGGCGTAGTTAGTCCTCCGGCTGGCGCGTGGCATATAGGAAGCCGTAGGTATGCTCCCTGGCTACTGTTAGTTGTGTGGTAGATTTAGCTCACGGTCAACTCGAGTTTCCATCACCCGAGAGCTCGTTCGTTACTTATGTGTTTTTTACGTTCCCTTGCCATTGGGAACCATGACAGTATGACCGGCCCACAAAGTGTTAATTGTTTGGGCTGAAGCAGGAGAAAAAGAAGTGTTGAAGGGAAATTTTTTTTTTTTTTCTTTCCCTCAGAGTTTTGCTGCCTAGCCCTTAATTGCTGTCTAGCTGCTTCTTACCTCCTCTTAACCCTTGAATGGTTCTGACCTTAGCTGTTTAACATGGATGTCCAGAGTTTGGCTGCAGGTTTAAATAATCTTGCTACGAAGGTTCAAAATTTACAAGATTTTGTTCTACATGCTCCTATTTCTGAACCTAAAATCCCTACACCAGAGGTGTTTTCCGGAGATAGATCTCGGTTTTTGAATTTCAAATATAATTGTAAATTATTCCTTTCTCTCAGACCTCACTCCTCAGGAGATCCTGTCCAGCAGGTTAAGATTGTAATCTCTTTGCTGCGAGGTGACCCTCAAAATTGGGCATTTTCATTGGCACCAGGGGATCCTGCGTTGCTCAATGTGGATGCGTTTTTCCTGGCTTTAGGGTTGCTTTATGAGGAACCTAATTTGGAGATTCAAGCTGAAAAAGCTTTGATAGCCCTATCTCAAGGGCAAGATGAAGCGGAGATATACTGCCAAAAATTTCGTAGGTGGTCTGTGCTTACTCAGTGGAATGAGTGCGCCTTAGCGGCAAATTTCAGAGAGGGCCTTTCTGATGCCGTTAAAGATGTTATGGTTGGGTTCCCTGCGCCTACAGGTCTGAATGAATCCATGACAATGGCAATTCAGATTGATCGGCGTTTGCGGGAGCGCAAACCCGTGCACCATTTGGCGGTATCTTCTGAAGAGACGCCAGAGAAAATGCAATGTGACAGAGTTATGTCCAGAAGCGAGCGGCAGAATTATAGGCGTAAAAATGGGTTATGCTTCTATTGTGGTGATTCTGCTCATGTTATATCGGCATGCTCTAAGCGTACTAGGAAGGGTGACAAGTCCATTTCAATTGGCACTTTACAGTCCAAATTTATTTTGTCTGTAACCTTGATTTGTTCATTATCAGTTATTACCGTGGATGCCTATGTGGACTCTGGCGCCGCTCTGAGTCTTATGGACTGGTCCTTTGCCAGGCGCTGTGGGTTTGATTTAGAGCCTCTGGAAGTCCCTATACCTCTGAAGGGTATTGATTCTACACCTTTGGCTTGTAATAAACCACAGTTCTGGACGCAAGTGACTATGCGTATGACTCCAGACCATCAGGAGGTGATTCGCTTCCTTGTGTTGTACAATTTACATGATGTTTTGGTGCTTGGATTACCATGGTTACAGTCTCATAACCCAGTCCTTGACTGGAAGGCTATGTCTGTGTTAAGCTGGGGATGTCGGGGGGCTCATGGGGACACTCCTATGGTGTCCATTTCGTCATCTATTCCATCTGAGATTCCGGCATTTTTGTCTGATTATCGTGATATTTTTGAAGAGCCTAAGATTGGTTCACTACCTCCTCACAGGGATTGTGATTGCGCCATAGATCTGATTCCTGGCAGTAAATTTCCAAAGGGTCGTTTGTTTAACCTATCTGTACCTGAACATGCTGCTATGCGCGAGTATATTAAGGAGTCCATGGAAAAGGGACATATTCGTCCTTCTTCATCACCTTTAGGAGCCGGTTTTTTCTTTGTCTCTAAAAAGGATGGCTCTCTGAGGCCTTGTATTGATTATCGTCTCCTGAATAAAATTACAGTCAAATATCAGTATCCGTTGCCTTTGCTGACTGATTTGTTTGCTCGCATAAGGGGGGCTAAGTGGTTCTCTAAGATTGATCTTCGTGGGGCGTATAATTTGGTGCGAATTAAGCAGGGGGATGAGTGGAAGACCGCATTTAATACGCCTGAGGGCCATTTTGAGTATTTGGTAATGCCTTTCGGCCTTTCTAATGCACCTTCTGTCTTTCAGTCCTTAATGCATGATATTTTCCGGGAATATTTGGATAAATTTATGATTGTGTACTTGGATGATATTTTGATTTTTTCTGATGACTGGGAGTCTCATGTTCAGCAGGTCAGGAGGGTTTTTCAGGTTTTGCGGGAGAATTCTTTGTGTGTAAAGGGTTCAAAGTGTGTTTTTGGGGTTCAAAAAATTTCATTTTTGGGGTATATTTTTTCCCCTTCTTCTATTGAGATGGACCCTGTCAAGGTTCGGGCTATTTACGACTGGACGCAGCCTACCTCTCTGAAGAGTCTCCAGAAATTCTTGGGCTTTGCTAATTTTTATCGTCGATTTATAGCTGGTTTTTCTGGCGTTGCTAAACCTCTGACGGATTTGACTAAAAAGGGTGCTGATGTTGCCAATTGGTCCCCTGCTGCCGTGGAGGCCTTTCGGGAGCTTAAGCGCCGCTTTTTGTCTGCCCCTGTGTTGCGCCAGCCTGATGTTTCTCTTCCCTTTCAGGTTGAGGTCGATGCTTCCGAGATCGGAGCGGGGGCGGTTTTGTCGCAGAAAAGTTCCGACTGCTCAGTGATGAGACCTTGTGCGTTCTTTTCGCGAAAATTTTCGGCCGCCGAGCGAAACTATGATGTTGGTAATCGGGAGCTTTTGGCCATGAAGTGGGCATTTGAGGAGTGGCGTCATTGGCTTGAGGGTGCCAGACATCAGGTGGTAGTTTTGACTGATCACAAGAATTTAATTTATTTGGAGTCTGCCAGGCGCCTGAATCCTAGACAGGCACGTTGGTCGTTGTTCTTTTCCCGGTTTAATTTTGTGGTCTCGTACTTACCGGGTTCTAGGAATGTGAAAGCAGATGCTCTTTCTAGGAGTTTTGAGCCTGACTCTCCTGGGAATTCTGAACCTGCTGGTGTCCTTAAGGATGGAGTGGTTTTGTCTGCTGTCTCTCCAGATTTGCGACGTGCTTTGCAAGAATTTCAGGCGGATAGACCTGATCGTTGTCCGTCTGGTAGACTGTTTGTTCCTGACGAGTGGACCACTAGAGTCATCTCGGAAGTTCATTCTTCTACTCTGGCAGGTCATCCGGGAATTTTTGGCACCAGAGATTTGGTGGCTAGATCCTTCTGGTGGCCTTCCCTGTCTCGAGATGTGCGTGTTTTTGTGCAGTCTTGCGATGTGTGTGCTCGGGCCAAGCCTTGTTGTTCTAGGGCTAGTGGGTTGTTGTTGCCCTTGCCTATTCCGAAGAGGCCTTGGACGCACATCTCTATGGACTTTATCTCGGATCTCCCTGTTTCTCAGAAGATGTCTGTCATCTGGGTGGTGTGTGACCATTTTTCTAAAATGGTTCATTTGGTGCCATTGCCTAAGTTGCCTTCCTCATCTGAGTTGGTCCCTCTGTTTTTTCAAAATGTGGTTCGCTTGCATGGTATTCCGGAAAACATCGTTTCTGACAGGGGTACCCAGTTCGTGCCTAGATTTTGGCGGGCAGTCTGTGCCAGGTTGGGCATTGATTTGTCCTTTTCGTCTGCATTCCATCCTCAGACCAATGGCCAGACGGAGCGAACTAATCAAACTTTGGAGACTTATTTGAGGTGTTTTGTGTCTGCGGATCAGGATGATTGGGTTGCCTTTCTGCCGTTGGCGGAGTTTGCTCTTAATAATCGGGCTAGTTCTGCCACTTTGGTTTCTCCTTTCTTTTGCAATTCAGGGTTTCATCCGCGTTTTTCATCTGGTCAGGTTGAATCTTCGGATTGTCCTGGAGTGGATGCGGTGGTGGATCGGTTGCATCGGATTTGGGGACAAGTGGTGGATAATTTGGAATTGTCCCAGGAGAGGACTCAGCAGTTTGCTAACCGTCGTCGTCGTGTTGGTCCCCACCTTCGCGTTGGGGACTTGGTGTGGTTGTCTTCCCGTTTTGTCCCTATGAGAGTTTCTTCTCCCAAATTTAAGCCTCGGTTCATCGGTCCTTATAGGATTTTGGAGATTCTTAACCCTGTTTCCTTTCGTTTGGACCTCCCGGCATCTTTCGCTATCCATAATGTGTTCCATCGGTCGTTGTTGCGGAGATATGAGGTACCGGTGGTTCCTTCTACTGAACCTCCTGCTCCTGTGCTGGTGGAGGGTGAATTGGAGTACGTCGTGGAGAAGATCTTGGACTCCCGTATTTCCAGACGGAGACTTCAATATCTGGTTAAATGGAAAGGCTATGGTCAGGAAGATAATTCTTGGGTAACTGCCTCTGATGTTCATGCCTCGGATTTGGTTCGTGCCTTTCATAGGGCTCATCCAGATCGCCCTGGCGGTTCTTGTGAGGGTTCGGTGCCCCCTCCTTAAGGGGAGGGTACTGTTGTGTATCCGCTTTTTGGGCTCCCCTGGTGGTTGCTGGTGGTACTGGTGACTTGTTTGCACTTTGCTTCTTCTGTTCACCTGCTTCCATCAGTGTTTGGGAGTTTCCTATTTAGCCTTGCTCTCCAGTCATTTCCTTGCCGGTCATCATTGTAACCAGAGCCTTCGGTTGCATGTTCCTGCTACTAGTCTGCTGATCAGCTAAGTGGACTTTGTCCTTTTGTTTTGTACCTTTTGTCCAGTTTGCAGTTTTTGTAATTCTCTGTAGCTGGAAGCTCTTGCGGGCTGAAATTGCCACTCCTGTGTCATGAGTTGACACAGGAGTCTTAAAGTAATTTCAGGATGGTTTTTGAAAGGGTTTTCAGTTGACCGGGAAGTCCTCTTTTGTATCCTTCTGCTATCTAGTAAGTGGACCTCTCTTTGCTAAATCTACTTTCATACTGTGTATGTCTTTTCCTCTTAATTCACCGTTATTACATGTGGGGGGCTGCTATCATCTTTTGGGGTATTTCCCTAGAGGTAAGCCAGGTCTGTTTCTTCCTCTACCAGGCGTAGTTAGTCCTCCGGCTGGCGCGTGGCATATAGGAAGCCGTAGGTATGCTCCCTGGCTACTGTTAGTTGTGTGGTAGATTTAGCTCACGGTCAACTCGAGTTTCCATCACCCGAGAGCTCGTTCGTTACTTATGTGTTTTTTACGTTCCCTTGCCATTGGGAACCATGACAATAGTTCACAACTGCCTTCAAGCCATCATTCACAGGGAAAGGGGAAGTGGTGATGATGTTAACACTCATTTTTATTATTATTTATAGTTTAGACTTCAATGTTTGCAAGTCAACAAACAGCATGGCCTGGTATAATGTGTAATCAATATATTAGCAAACATCATTGTTCAGTGATCTTGTGTCCCTGTTTTGCAAAGAAAATAGTACTATAAACTGTAGGAGCTGATATAAGAGATAAATAACCATTCATAAATTTACAAATATCAATTCAACCTACAAAGATCAATAATTCAGACAATAGTCTTTAATTCTGAGCCCATGGAATTTATGTCTGGCATAATTAAGAAGAAATGTGGTGTTGTCACAACCCCATATGTGGCTGTACGTACTGCTTAGTCATACGGCGAGACTCGGGAGGGACTGAGTGATATTTGCCTCCTGGAGTGTAGATTTTCCTAGAATAGTTTGTGGACTCACATACAGAGCCTCTAAGTACTAAAAGAGCAGAATTCCCTTCAGGTGACCCCATTTTAGAAATTATACTCCTTTTGGAATTTATCTACAAGTGGGGTTGAAGCGATGGCCAGGGGAATGAAGTGGATGAGGAAGATGCAAACAGGGGTATGCAATGGCAAAAGATAATTTACAAGAGTTATATTCTTTAGCTTTCCATAAAATAGCACGGTGCTCCAACTGTTACAGACTCAATATATGTTACACAAGTAAATGCAAACAATAAACAAAGAATTATGCTACTCTACGTATAACTTCCCTGGCCTTTACAAAGCAGGCTACACGGCTGCCGTGTTTTGACTATTGAAGCCTACACTAGGTCCAGACATGTGCACAAAACAGGAACAAACTCACGGTGATGTTGGGGACTCAGATCTAACACGGGGGCCCCCAGCAGTCAGTACGGTGGTGCACACAGCTCTCTGCCAGCTCCGTGAAACGTGGTCTTCTGGGTCCTGGAGCTGCTCCTGGAAACTGTAAATCCCTTTCTCGGTATCTTCGTGGCTCCTCGAACTAACACAGGACTGCCACCCTCGCTGCACCTGGAAAAGTCCGTCAAATCTCACAAGTCCACTCCGTTACAGCATGGGGGTCCTCTCTTGCAGCTATATCAGGACACAGTTCACCTCTCTTGCAGCTATCAGCACAAAGTTCTCTCGGCAGCAGCCTCAGCTCACACACGCAGTTCAGGCTCCTCCCCTGCCATCTGCACAGTCCAGTCCATTCATACAGTCTATTGCAGGGGAGAAGCAGAACATTCCATCACGCCAGACAAGGGGGTGCAGTCTCTTAAAGTAACAGCGTGTTCCTTACTGTTCATAACACCACCCTCCTACAGGGTAACAATTTTGACTCCATGGGTGTTTTCCAGAAACAAGCAATAGTGGATGTTGCTGAATGAAAATTGTAAACTGCTGTTGTAGTGACCAGTAGGTTGTAGTGACCAGTAGGTTGTAGTGACCAGTGCATTCAACTCAGCTCACGCTTCTTGAGACATGCACCCATAAATTAGGCGGGCTCTCATCGCTACAGAAATGCCAAACACGTGGACACTAAATGTGGTTTAGGGACACTAGAGCTCACAAAGGAGGGAGGCATTTGGAATTGCAGAATTCGCTGGATTTCTTTTGAGGGGCAAGGAGCAGTTTAGTTTTTTCAGAGCCTTTGTGCTACTAGTAAGGTGGATGCCCCCTATATTTCCATTGACAGATGACGGACCTGAGTGGGGACTTCCTTTTTTGTGGATTGATTTGAAGCTTTTGTTAGGAACATTTTACAGAATGTTTGGGATCACATTTTTCCGGTACTCTAATCTTACCACTTCCTTTGGGGTTTTCATCTAAATCTCTGAGTGATGTAATTCAGATGAAACCTACAAGGGATCAATCTTAATATATACTTACCTTGTAATGTGTCCGGATCCCAGAATTCCAAGCGGCGGAAGTTCACCGACCGCCATATTGAGACATCCAAGTGATGAGTGTCTCAATATGGAAACTGCTAGTGGTACCAGCCTCTTGTGCGGTACAACCAGTGGAACACTGTCGCACCACACACACACTGTATACGTCGTATGCAGCCTCTTGTAAGGTACCACAAGCGGAACACTGTCATGATCATGGGATCAGCTGAATTATTCACTGTCGCTGCCATCTTTGTACAGGAGGAGCGCGTGCACAGTTTTAATGTGACTGCCGCTATCTGTCCGCAAAAAGATGTCGGCGGTCTAATTTACTGCACCTGCGCGAATTCTGCACAGGCACAGTGAATCATT
Source organism: Ranitomeya variabilis (assembly GCF_051348905.1). Classification (NCBI taxonomy): domain Eukaryota; kingdom Metazoa; phylum Chordata; class Amphibia; order Anura; family Dendrobatidae; genus Ranitomeya; species Ranitomeya variabilis. The sequence continues at coordinate 178,468,836 of NC_135236.1, read as the reverse complement.
CGGCTAATCCCGGCGGCAGACACGCGACGTGTCTACAGGCAGAGGAAGCCGGACACATTAAAGGGGTTTTCCCACGAACCAAAGTTCATTTTAAAAATTGTCTGTGTCTGACCGTGTAAGAGAGTGCATTGGGTACACAGGTCAAAGAAGAGATGACATAAGAGGAGAAGACAGCAGATGGGGAAAGAGAAAGTGCACAGGGGTGAGAGAGACAGAGCACAGGGGGGAGACAGTTGAAATGGGACAGCACATGAGGGGAGAACATAGCACAGGAAGGAGAAAGACAGCAGACAATGGGGATAGCACATGGGGTAGAGAGGTCAAAGAAGAGAGCACAGATGGGAGAAGTCAGCACATGGGGAAAGAGAGTGGATAGGTGGGTGAGCACATGGGGGGGAAGAGATTCTCAATGCTACAAAGCCTGCCCCATCATGACATTACCACCCTCCCGATGCGATAGCATCGGGCCTCCATCTACTTAACTATAATGAGGCAGCAGAGTTACTCTGGACTCCACCTGGCCCCTGTTCAGTCTTTTTCAGAGGTGCACAAAACTGTGGCCAAGGCACTTTTATGCACACCTAGAAAGACGGTCACCGCTGGATCATAGTTCAGACAGCGTCCACAGTGCCTCCATCTGCCTCATTATAGGGAATCTTCCAACGAGAGTTCTGTGTGAAGTATGTATTACACCGGGGTTTCCATGTAAATCAGTGAAGGCGCTCAGAGCAGAATAAATGTGTGCCGAACCTTACTGCAATCTTTGGGAGGCAGAATAAAAAAAAAACAAAAACAAAAAACACAACAACAGGTGAAGAATTGATTTAACCCCTTAACGACCCCGATACGCCTTTTAACGGCGGCAGGTAAGGGTACTTAAACCAGTGAATAGCGCCCCCCAGAGTCGGATTTTCTCTGGGGTCTCGGTTGCCGAGATTAGGATTAGGGGGTGTTGGGTTTGGGGTTTTGACTAGAGTTATGGTTAGCTTTGGGATTAGGGTTAGGGGTGTTTTGGGGGTTAGGGTTGTAATTAGGATTATGGATCGGGTTGGGAATAGGGTTAGGGGTGTGTTGGGGTTAGGGTTGGAGTTAGAATTGGGGGGGGGGTTCCACTGTTTAGGTACATCAAGGGGTCTCTAACCGCCACAGCCAATTTTGCGCTCAAAAAGTCAAATGGTGCTCCCTCCCTTCTGAGCTCTGCCGTGCACCCAAAACAGTGGTTTACCCCCACATATGGGGCATCAGCGTACTCGGGATAAATTGGACAACTTTTGGGGTCCAATTTCTCCTGTTACCCTTGTGAAAAAAACTTGGGGATTAAAAATCTTTTTTGTGGGAATTTTTTTTTTATTATTTTCACGACTCTGCATTATACACTTCTGTGAAGCACTTGGGCATTCAAAGTTCTCACCACACCTAGATAAGTTCCTTTGGGGGTCTAGTTTCCAAAATGGGGTCACTTGTGGGGGGATTTTACTGTTTAGGTACATCAGGTGCTCTGCAAACGCAACATAACGCCCGCAGACCATTCTATCAAAGTCTGCATTCCAAAACGGCACTCCTTCCCTTCCGAGCTCAGCCATGCGCCCAAACAGTGGTCCCCTTGACGTGACTAATATCCCTTCACTTCCCCTGACGAAGCCACCTGGAGTAACGACACGCGTTGGGAGCAAGCAGGCTCTCTCCAGTGAGTATGATCATCTGCATTTATATGTATTGCATGCGATTCCCAATATGCTCAATATGATGTGCTATTATTTGCATTGCGGACCATAATGTTACTATCGCTTATTTATATATTTATCTAAAAATCTTTTTGGACCGGTCCATCATGCTGGCGTTCTAAATAGATTATTTACTTCCTATGGATCTTTATGTTTTTTCATGGCCACTGTGTGGCGATATTATTCATCTAATAAATGACGTTCTATTTCTAGATCCATAGGAGGTTTTTTTCATTTTTTCATTTGAGCATATTTGTGATTGTATACTTATTTATTTGTGTATTTATGTTGGTACTTGCGGATCTTCATTTCACAATTAATACAACATCTGGGTCTATTCATTTCCCTGAGCCTGCTTTAGTCTCATCCCCATATATAGGGGATGCTGTTGTTGTTTGGGTATGTCCTTTTATTGGTGTTTTAAATGTTTTTATGTCTTGCTAGCACTTTTTTGGTCTCAATAAAAGCCGTGTTTCACTTTATATTTGGTTGTGTGTGCACTTTATTTGCGCCTCTTTTTTCTTCATTTTCTTTGCAAACAGTGGTCCCCCCCACACATGGGGTATCAGTATACTCAGGACAAATTGGACAACAACTTTTGGGGTCCCTTGTGAAAATAAAAATTTGGGGACTAAAAATCTTTTTCATGGGAACATTTTTTATTTTTATTTTCACGACTCTGCATTGTAAACTTCTGTGAAGCACTCTGGCATTCAAAGTTCTCACAACACATCTAGATAAGTTCCTTGGGGGGGTCTATCAAAGTCTGCATTCCAAAACAGTGCTCCTTCCCTTCCGTGCTCTGCCATGCGCCCAAACAGTGGTTTACCCCCATATATGGGGTATCAGCCTACTCGGCAGAAATTGCACAATAAATTTTGGGGTCCAATTTCTCCTGTTACCCTTGTGAAAGTAAAAATTTGGGGGTGAAAAGATCATATTTGTGAAAAAAATATGATTTCTTTTATTTTCATGGCTCTACATTATAAACTTCTGTGAAGCAGTTGGGGGTTCATAGTGCTCCCCACACATCTAGATAAGCTCTTTGGGGGGTCTGGTTTCCAAAATGGGGTCACATGTGGGGGGTTTCTACTGTTTAGGAACATCAGGGGCTCTCCAAACGCGACATGGTGTCCGATCTCAATTCCAGCCAATTCTACATTGAAAAAGTAAAACGGCACTCATTCTCTTCCAAGCTCTGCGGTGCGCCCAAACAGTGGTTTACCCCCACAAATGGGGTATCGACATACTCAGGAGAAATTGCACAACAACTTTTGTGGTCTAATTTCTCCTGTTACTCTTGTGAAAATAAGAATTTGGGGGCAAAAAGATCATTTTTGTAGAAAAAATGTGATTTTTTATTTTCGCGGCTCTACGTTATAAACTTCTGTGAAGCACCTGGGGGTTTAAAGTGCTCACCACACATCTAGTTAAGTTCCTTAAGGGGTCTAGTTTCCAAAATGGTGTCACTTGTGGGGGGTTTCCACTGTTTAGGCACATTAGGGGCTCTCCAAACGCGACATGGCATCTGATCTGAATTCCAGCCAATTCTGCATTGAAAAAGTCAAACGCGCTCCTTCTCTTCCAAGCTCTGCGGTGCGCACAAACAGTGGTTTACCCCCACATATGGGGTATCGGCGTATTCAGGAGAAATTGCACAACAAAATTTATGGTTAAATTTCTGTTTTTACACTTGTGAAAATAAAAAAAAATGGTTCTGAATTAAAATGTTTGCAAAAAAAAGTTAAATGTTCATTTTTTCCTTCCACATTGTTTCAGTTCCTGTGAAGCACGTAAAGGGTTAATAAACTTCTTGAATGTGGTTTTGAGCACCTTGAGTGGTGCAGTTTTTAGAATGGTGTCACACTTGGTTATTTTCTATCATATAGACCCCTCAAAATGACTTCAAATGTGACGTGGTCCCTAAAAAAAAATGGTGTTGTAAAAATGAGAAATTGCTGGTCAACTTTTAACCCTTATAACTCCCTAACAAAAAAAAATTTTGTTTCCAAAATTGTGCTGATGTAAAGTAGACATGTGGGAAATGTTATTTATTAACTATTTTGTGTGACATATCTCTCTGATTTAAGGGCATAAAAATACAAAGTTTGAAAATTGCAAAATTTTAAAATTTTTTGCCATATTTCTATTTTTTTCATAAATAATCGCAAGTAATATCGAAGAAATGTTACCACTAACATGAAGTACAATATGTCACAAAAAACAATCTCAGAATCAGCAGGATCCGTTAAAGCGTTCCAGAGTTATAACATCATAAAGTGACAGTGGTCAGAATTGTAAAAATTGTCTCGGTCATTAAGTACCAAATTGGCTCTGTCACAAAGGGGTTAATTTTGTAAGCTGTTCCTAAGGCCGGTTTCACACGTCAGTGGCTCCGGTATGTGTGGTGACGTATCGGAGACACTGACTCAAGTAGACACATTAAAATCAATGTGTCTCTGCACATGTCAGCGTGTTTTCACGGACCGTGTGTCCGTTTGAAAAACACGGAGACATGTCAGTGTTCATGGGAGCGCACGGATCACACGGACCCATTAAAGTAAATGGGTCCGTGTAAAACACGTACCGCACACGGATGCTGTCCGTGTGCCGTCCGTGTGCCGTGCAGGAGACAGTGCTACAGTAAGCGCTGTCCCCCCAGCTTGTGGTGCTGAAGCCGCCATTAATTTCTTCTCTCCAGCAGCGTTCGCTGGAGAGAAGAAATGAAAAATCATTGTTTTTTTTATTTTTTTTGTGTTTAAAATAAAGATCCTTGTCACCACCCCCCTCCCACCCCCTGTGCGCCCGCCCGCTGGAAATAAAATACTCACCCAGCTCCCTTGATGCTTCCTCTCAGCGCTGCAGCTTGTCCTGTATGAGCGATCACGTGGTGCCGCTCATTACAGTGATGAATATACGGCTCCACCTCCCATAGGGGTGGAGTCTCATATTCATCACTGTAATGAGCGATACCACGTGACCGCTCATACTGGAAGAAGCTTTGACGCTGAGAGGAAGCATCGAGGGAGCCGGGTGAGTATATTTTATTTCCAGCGGGCGGGCGCACAGGGGATGGGAGGGGGGTGGTGACAAGGATCTTTATTTTAAACAAAAAAAAAACAAAAAAAACAATGATTTTTCATTCCTTCTCTCCAGCGAACGCTGCTGGGAAGAAGGAATGAATTCCGGCTTCAGCACCAGATGCAGGGGACAGCGCTTATCTGTAGCGCTGTCTCCTGCACAGTCCGTGTGGTACCCAGTTGGCACACGAGCGGCACACGGCTGCCGCCCGTGTGCCACACTGATGTGCCACGTGAGCACACAGACACATGGACACGGATAACTCCGGTACTGATTTTTCCGGTACCGGAATTATCTGGACGTGTGAGACTGGCCTTATGTGGTATAAGTGAATAGATGACTTTTCTTCTGGTCAGTGCGATTAAAGGGGTTGTCCACTACTTTCATTTAATCCCCCAATGTATCCCCCCGGGGCCCCTAATGAATTTTGTAAATACTTTATGTTGGCGTTTTAGCCTGTGAGGGGCGCTATGCCGGTGGCTGAGTCCGGGTCACGTGACCCCCAGGCTTCAGCCGCCGCTAAATTTCCGCCGACGTCATGTCAATTTCCAGACTCTGTCTGTGGAGGCTTGGTCACTCCTACTGATGACGTCACGTCAATTTCCAGAGTCGGAACAGTACGTCAGCTGGCAGTATCCCCCGCTTTGAGGTGGGCTCTGGCGGTGAGCCCACTTCAAAGCCACAACATGTCAGCTGTTTTCATTAAAAGAAAAAAATATTACATGATCGCTAAACGGCGTAGCGAGAAAAAAAAAATCAAAAGCCAGAGTTATGTTTTTTTGGTCGCCGCGACATTGTATTAAAATGCAATAACGGGCGATCAAAAGAATGTATCTGCACAAAAGTGGTATCATTAAAAAGTCAGCTCGGCACTCAAAAAATTAGCCCTCACCCAACCCGTTATCTCAGAAAACGGGTATCGGAAAATGGCGCAATTATTTTATTTATTTTTTTATTTATTTTTTTTAGCAAAGTTTGGAATTTTTTTTCACCACCAGAAAAAAAAAAAGAACCTAGACATGTTTGGTGTCTATGAACTCGTAATGACCAGGAGAATCATAATTGCAGGTCAGTTTTAGGCTGTGTGCACACGTTGCAGATTTGGGTGCAGATTTTTCTGCACAAAATCTGCATCTCCTGGCAGAAAACGCAGCTGCATTTTTTTTGCACGGCTTTGATGCGTTTTTGGTGCGTTTTTTGCGCGGTTTTGATGCAGTTTTTGGTGCGGTTTTGATGCGTTTTTGATTCAGTTTTTGATGTGTTTTCTTAGGCTATGTGCACAAGTATTCTTGAGGTCTGCGGATTTTTCCGCAGCGGATTTGAGAAATCCGCAGGTAAAAGGCACTGCATTTTACCTGCAGATTTACCACGGATTTTATGCGGATTCCACCTGCGGTTTTACACCTCCGGATTTCTATTATGGAGCAGGTTGAAGAATTGACATGCTGCGGAATGTAAACCGCAGCGTTTCGGGGCATTTTTTTCCGCAGCATGTGTGCAGCGCCCCAGAGTCCTGGTCGTTGCAGTACTGTGGCTTCGCCACTAAGGGGAGCCATGGTGCGTTCGATGGCACTGAAGGAGTTCTTCTGATCAGGTATCACAGACACCAATATGTTTCACAGCAGGGCCTCCGGGGGGAGCTAAGGGTGCTATTCATTAGGCCACTCCCCACCATAGTGGGTAAACTGGGGGTCAGGCAGGAAGTTAGAGAGAACGCTGACTGGATTGAACGAAGCAACACCTAGTGAGAGAGGGTGTTGTGGAGGAAGAGACAGTAGGGTCTCTGCCAGGGGTGGGATCCTGGCAGAGGCTTGGCATTGGAAAGAACGTAACGGGACCGTGCCTGCTCAGCATAGCGGCGGTGCCCAAGAAAGGACTAGAAGCGAGATAGATTGTGCTGAGTGAGAAACGAAATCAAGCAGAAGGAGAATACCAGCAGGGGTTTTGTTGAAAGAGGCAGCACCTTGCTGAGGCGCATTACCGGTGGCCGGAACGCCGGGGGAGTGGAATAATATACAGCTTTAAGCCATACTCCAAACAGCGGCAGGACAGTCAGTCTCAGGCGGGCTGTCTACCACATATCACCTATGAAGTCTTGGGGGGCAATTGCGGGAGAGGGGCGTCACTAGGGTCCCGGAAGAACTCCAGGCCTACCTGACAAACGGGTGCCGTTCTTACTGTAACATCAGGAAGGGACGGAAGATTAGCAGAAGATCAGTTAATCGAGTTGTGAGGGAACTTAAGAAACAGACACAACAGTTGTGGGGTACTTTCCATGAGCACAGCAGGGAAGGACTACAACACACAGCGCTAAGAAGGAAGGCACTGATTTCCACCTGTGAAGAGAACTCTGGAGGTGTCATTGGACCGGCCGGACTTGCGCAGCCTGGTGAACCGTATTCTGGACTGAGGACTCAGAGATCTCCAGTAAAGAGGTAAAGAGACTGCAACCTGGTGTCCTCGTTATTTACCGCGACCTGCACCCCACAACTGCACCGCTACACCACCGTTACCACACCACTTATTGCACCGGACGTCCCCCACTGACGGACAGGGCCACGGACCGGGTCTAGCCACCGTGACAACCCCAGGACTGAGATCCCAGAGGCCCGGCTCCGGGTACCCCTCGGCCCTGCGGCGGTGTGGGGGCGCTCCAACTTGGCGTCACGAACAGGATCTACTTAAGCCTGAAGAATCAGGTCATGTGTGCCTAGAGACTGTGATTTATTGTGCATGAACTGTAGCTTTATTGAGAGACTGTGTGCTACCATTGACCAATAGAAGTTCCCGCCAAAAGCCGCCGCCATTGCTACTTTGGAGAAGAAGGAGGGCGTGCTATGGGAGGAGACTACCAGAATGGCGCGAGAAATGGATACCGCCCTCTGCGCTTCGGGCTGCAAGGAGATGACCTGCCCCAAAGCAGAGGACAACCTCCTGATTTGCAACAGCGGGAAGCGGGTGATGGAGAAGCCCGACCTCGGAGAAATGGCGGAGTCAGGTGCATGCACTGCCACCGACTATCAGGCAGCGATGATGAGCAGCGAGTGCCTGAGCAAGGAAGGAGCGATCCCGGCCTGCCCTCCTTCACCAGAGACGGACCAGGAGCCTGCGAACCTGACAGCGGAGCTACGTCCACCAATCCCGACCTCGGAGTTAGAGGAGGAGGAACCACAGCGAGCGGAGCAGCGTTCGGGGGCCACATCGGAAGAGCCGCGGTCCGAGCAGCAGCCGACTCCAGCGTTCTTGTCAGCGGACCGGATCGACATCGGTGGAACCACATCAGGCGTAGGTACGGAAGACGCCCCTGCTCCCCCTCACGAGTCCGCTTCCACGACCCACCTCCATCTCAGTAAAGGGCGACCCTTCTCGGCAGGGTTAATGGTGTTATCCCCTGGTGACCTGGGGAGGATGGTGCCACCGCTGTCGACTAGAGTGGGAGAGCCCGTGGATGTGAGTCTAGATGGAGTAGTTCTTCGGTGGGACAGCCCCTGGGTTGGGACAGATGGATCCCAGGAGAACGGGTCCACTCTTGCGGTGCTTACGTGGGAACAATATAGACAGTGCTTGATTCTACAGTGGAAAGGCCGGAAAGAGGCCGAGCCGATGGGTCCATCGAGAATACAACAATCCCCTCCGGCATGGGATGACAGAGACGTGACAAGGCGGGGCACTGTGTTGGCCTACCATGCAAGAAGAGGGTGGGGCCTCATACACGAGCCAGGATTGGATACTGACGTTTTTGTTGCGCACTGTAACGTGAGGGCTCCCTGCTGTGGCCGAAGTGGAGAACCATTGCAAAAGGGGGATTCGGTGACCTACAGCCGCCACCAGAACCCGCTCGGGTGGTATGCACGGAATGTTCGGCGGTTTATGTCTGGAGCCGCGACCCTTACCGCCTCGGACCTGGTCCCAGGAGCACCCGATCTTGTCACCATCGCAACGGTGCGCCTGGTTGCGGCCACCGAGTTGGCCAGTCGAGTTCATCTGCACGTTCGAACCGCGGACACTGGCACCACAGTGGCTGGGGGGCAAGAGCCCGAGCCACCTGAGAAAGAGTAAACCTTGGAAACCTGAAAATGTAAATAGTTACTGTTTGTTCTTTAAGTTGCTGCTAAACCCGTCCAGGGTAAACTTTAAAAGGTGACCCCTTTGTTGACCCGGGGTCACTATTGTTGTTTTCCAGAAGTTTTGCACAAAGTTACACAAACTGCAGTAATCATGGACTGTGCATGATTCGAACTTTCCTGTAAATAGTTTGCACCTTCTTAAAGGTGCTTCCTACTGGTTTTAGTTAAAGACACTTTGCGAAGATGCCATTCCGGAGCTCTGGCATGAACTGGTAGGCTGAGAAGACGAGCTACCTCAGAGAGACTTGATCTCCTCTTAAAGGGGAGGTTAGAATTGAACTTGGAAAGTGATACTGTTTCCGAACAGTAATGTCATGATGATGCTTTGCAAGAAATGTAACCGTTTTACATGAAAAGTTATATGTGTTTAATATGTTTGAAATGTGAAGCTTGAATAATGTTCTTCAAAAGGAAAGATGCAGAAAGCCTGTTGAGGTAGACTAGAGTTCTGCATGGATAGAAACGTAAGAAAGTAATAATGAAGGTGAGGATAGAAGGTAAACCCTGCGTCCCCATAGAAAGTTAGTTCGTTACTAAGGACAGAAAGTAGACCCGTAGGGGTTAGTGAGTGAGTCCTTATAGGAGCCAGGCAGAGTGGGCTCCATGTTCTCAAACTGAAAGGAATGTTATGTCTATACTATGTATAGTAGAGAAAGGCAGTAGGCCCTGGCTGAACGGGGCGGTCCTGTAAAAGAAAGGAGAGGCAGTAGGTCTGGTGCCATAGGGACAGGCGGTCCTGCAGGTTCAAAAAGTAGGAGAATGAAGAGTTACCTTGCCCTGTAATGTGATTATAGGAAGGCCTTTGATAAACTAAGAGTGTATGTTTCTTAAAGGCAATGTTAATTTATTGTTCCAGCATTTGCACTTAGTAGAATACCCGGTTGGGTAATGAGAGTTAATTGTAGCCTGTTGCTATGATATTTGATTATGTTTTGTAACGTTAAAGTGTCCTCACCTCCCATAAAGGGAAGCCTGTTCAAGTATACTTATTGTTTTGCACTCAACAAAATTGTATGTCTTTTTGCTAATCTGTATTGTTGTTTTTCTTCCCAGTCCCGGAGTACTGTGTTTAACCAGGGGGGAGTGCAGCGCCCCAGAGTCCTGGTCGTTGCAGTACTGTGGCTTCGCCACTAAGGGGAGCCATGGTGCGTTCGATGGCACTGAAGGAGTTCTTCTGATCAGGTATCACAGACACCAATATGTTTCACAGCAGGGCCTCCGGGGGGAGCTAAGGGTGCTATTCATTAGGCCACTCCCCACCATAGTGGGTAAACTGGGGGTCAGGCAGGAAGTTAGAGAGAACGCTGACTGGATTGAACGAAGCAACACCTAGTGAGAGAGGGTGTTGTGGAGGAAGAGACAGTAGGGTCTCTGCCAGGGGTGGGATCCTGGCAGAGGCTTGGCATTGGAAAGAACGTAACGGGACCGTGCCTGCTCAGCATAGCGGCGGTGCCCAAGAAAGGACTAGAAGCGAGATAGATTGTGCTGAGTGAGAAACGAAATCAAGCAGAAGGAGAATACCAGCAGGGGTTTTGTTGAAAGAGGCAGCACCTTGCTGAGGCGCATTACCGGTGGCCGGAACGCCGAGGGAGTGGAATAATATACAGCTTTAAGCCATACTCCAAACAGCGGCAGGACAGTCAGTCTCAGGCGGGCTGTCTACCACATATCACCTATGAAGTCTTGGGGGGCAATTGCGGGAGAGGGGCGTCACTAGGGTCCCGGAAGAACTCCAGGCCTACCTGACAAACGGGTGCCGTTCTTACTGTAACATCAGGAAGGGACGGAAGATTAGCAGAAGATCAGTTAATCGAGTTGTGAGGGAACTTAAGAAACAGACACAACAGTTGTGGGGTACTTTCCGTGAGCACAGCAGGGAAGGACTACAACACACAGCGCTAAGAAGGAAGGCACTGATTTCCACCTGTGAAGAGAACTCTGGAGGTGTCATTGGACCGGCCGGACTTGCGCAGCCTGGTGAACCGTATTCTGGACTGAGGACTCAGAGATCTCCAGTAAAGAGGTAAAGAGACTGCAACCTGGTGTCCTCGTTATTTACCGCGACCTGCACCCCACAACTGCACCGCTACACCACCGTTACCACACCACTTATTGCACCGGACGTCCCCCACTGACGGACAGGGCCACGGACCGGGTCTAGCCACCGTGACAACCCCAGGACTGAGATCCCAGAGGCCCGGCTCCGGGTACCCCTCGGCCCTGCGGCGGTGTGGGGGCGCTCCATGTGCACTGCGGTTTCTGTTTTCCATAGGTTTACATGGTACTGTAAAACGCATGGAAAACTGCTGCGGGTCCGCAGCAAAAATCTGCAACGTGTGCGCATAGCCTTATGCAGTTTTTGGTGCTTTTTGCGCGGTTTTGATGAGTTTTTGATGTAGTTTTTGGTGCGGTTTTATGCTTTTTTGCGTGGTTTTGATGCAGTTCTTGGTGCAGTTTTGATGCAGTCTTTGTGCGGTTTTGATGCATTCTTGTATTCGTTTTTGCACAGTTTGTGCGTTTTTGTATGCGTTTTTGAAAGCTAAATAAAGATTTATTATTGAGCAAAAAAAAGATTTGTGATGTCATTGTCCAACCTCCTCTTTTACATTTGTCCAACCCACACTCCATTACACACACAGATAGATGATAGATGAGATAGATAGATAGATCTACATATAGATATATCTATAGATGCATACATCTATCTATAGATATATCTGGATAGATATATCTATTGATAGATGTATGGATAGTGTAGGATGCGTGTCCACTGTCCGGATTACCTCCGGATTAGCTGCAGATTGGATGCTGCGTACTTGTAGTCCCATCGGATGATGCCGCACACACCCCAAAAGACCCCCCGCACACACCCTAATAGCCCCGCACACACCTGAACAGCCTGCAGACCCCGCCCGCACACACATACACACACATAGTCACTGCCCACATTCCGCCCACACACTTCCCTCCTCCCGAACTGCAGCGTTTCTCGGACCCACATCCACAGCAAAACTGCAGATCTTTTTTACATCTGCGGTTTTGCTGCGGATGTGCCTGACTCAATGCAAGTCTAAGGGTGCAGAAACGCTGCAGTTCACCACAAAAGAAGTGACATGCTGCAGAAGAAAAAGCTGTGTTTCGGTGCGGCTTTTTCCACAGCATGTGCACAACAAGTCTGCGACTCCCATAGACTTACATTGGTTGTGCACTACACTGCGGATTTGATGCAATTCTGTGCAGCAAAAAACCCTGCGGATCTGCAATCAAATCCGCAAAGTGTGCACACAGCCTTAGGCCGGTTTCACACGTCAGTGGCTCCGGTACGTGAGGTGACAGTTTCCTCATGTACCGGAGCCACTGACACACGTAGACACATTGAAATCAATGCATCTGTGCAGATGTCATTGATTTTTTGCGGACCGTGTCTCCGTGTGCCAAACACGGAGACATGTCAGTGTTCGTGGGAACGTACGTATTACACGGACCCATTAAAGTCAATGGGTCCGTGTAAAACACGTACCGCACACGGACGTTGTCCGTGTGCAGTCTGTGTGCCGTGCAGGAGACAGCGCTACAGTAAGCGCTGTCCCCCCCACATGGTGCTGAAGCCGCCATTTATATCTTCTCTGCAGCAGCGTTTGCTGTAGAGAAGATATGAATAATTCTTTTTTTTTTTTTGTTTCTCGTGTTTAACATAAAGATCCATGTCCCCACCCCCCTCTCACCCCCTGTGCGCCCGCCCGCTGTTATTAAAATACTCACCTGCCTCCCTCGCAGTGTCCTGTCCTGGCCGCAGCTTCTCCTGTATGCGGTCACGTGGGGCCGCCCATTACAGAAATGAATATGCGGCTCCACCCCTATGGGAGGTGGAGCCGCATATTCATGACTGTAATCGGCGGCCCCACGTGACCGCTCATACAGTAGAAGGTGCGGCCAGGACAGGACACTGCGAGGGAGCCAGGTGAGTATTTTAATAACAGCGGGCAGGCGTACAGGGGGTGGGAGGGGGGAGGATGCCCTAAAGTTTATTTTAAACACATAAAAACACAAAAAACAAAAAAAATGTCATCCCTTCTCCCCAGCGAGCGCTGGAGAGAACGAATGAATGGCGGATTCAGCACCATGCTGGGGGGACAGCGCTTACTATAGCGCTGTCTCTCCTGCACTGTCCGTGTGGTACCCAGGCGGCACACGGCTGCCGCACGTGTGCCACACGGATGGCCTACGTGAGCTCACGGACACACAGACACGGATAACTCCGGTACCGATTTTTTCCGGTACCGGAATTATCTGGACGTGTGGGACAGGCCTTAGCATTTATTGAACCTAGCAAAAAAGCCAAGCAAAAAACAAGTGTGGGATTGCACTTTTTTTGCAATTTCATCGCACTTTGAATTTTTTTCACATTTTCTGTTACACGACATGGTAAAACCAATGATGTAGTTCAAAAGTAGAACTTGACCTGCAAAAGACAAGCCCTCATATGGCCATATTGATGGAAAAATTATGGCTCTGGAAAGAAGGGGAGCGATAAACGAAAAAAGCTCCAGGGGTGAAAGGGTTTAGAAACATGGATATGGACATATCTATGGAAATAGATATAGATATATCTCTGTATCTATCTATTATCTATCTATCTGTAATGGAGTGTGGGTTGGACAAATGTAGAAGAGGAGGTTGGACAGAAATGACATCACAAATCTTTTTGAAGATAGAGGGGGGAGAGGAGGGAGGGGTTGGGGTGTGTTTTGGAGTGGGTGTGCTAGGTTCGGGCTTAGAGGCCAGTGCAATGCATCATGGAACTTGTAGTATTAGAGCACAATAAGTCAGGAGAAAGGAAGTTGTCGATTAACCCCATGAGAGCTGGATCCAGCACTAAAGACGTGCTGCTACAGCATGATAAAAGGTAATATTGCTAAAATAAACACAGTGGATGTTTTCAGTAGCACTTAATAGCAAGATTTATGAAAAAAAAAAAAGTTATTGTAGTGGACAACTTCTGTAAGGCGATACCAGATTTATATCACGTTTTTATGTTTGGCTGCTGTAACACTGAAAGACGCTTTTTTTGTTGCATAAACAAGATTTTGCATCACTATATTTTGAGAGCTATAACTTTTCCATATTTCTGCCGACAGTCGTGTAAGGGCTTGTTTATTAGCGGGACTAGCTGAAATTTTTATTGTTACCATTTTCGGCTACATGACATTTTTTGATCGCCTTCTATTCCAATTTTTGGGAGGCAGAATGAACAAACATCAACAATTCAGGATTTGTTTATGCCATTCCGCTTGTGGTAAAATTGGTAAGGTAGCTTTACTTTTTGGGACAGTACGATTACAGCTATACCACATTTATATAGTTTATGTTTTGGCACTTTTAGGCAATAAAACTATTTTATAGAAAATTTTTAAATCATTTTACAAGCTGGTGTTATAAAGTATTCTAATTTACTGACATAATGACTTTTGGGTTTTCATTGGCTGTGAGCCATAATCATCAACATTAACAAATAAACACTTGAAATAGATCACTCTGTTTTAATGACTATATAATTTATGAGTTTCACTTTTTATATTGAAGAACTGAAACAAATTAACTTTTTGATAATATTCTAATTTTGTGAGAAACACCTGGAAGGGCAGAGCAGGATCTGAGTCTCGACTGTTCAGACACCTGCCCGTGGAAAGCTATATAAACAAAATGAACAGCCCAAAATGCAGGAGCCATGTGCCTCTTTGTACAAAAAAACTAAAAAAAATAAATAAAAAAAAGCCAAAACATATGTTGTTATAAGTGCAATGCATACAGTGTCTGTGCATTCACACTGTGGCCATTGTTAAAAGATAAAAACAAAATGAACAAGTACCCATTGTATTTTGTAGCTTTTAGAAAAGCTGTGTTTTTTTTTTTTTACCCCATTTTGATAAAATATTAACCCCTTTCTGACAATGGGGGTAAATGTACGCCGATGTCAGACTCCCTCCCTTTGATGTGGGCTCCGGTAGTGAGCTCACATCTTTCCTTGCACATGTCAGCTGTTTTGAACAGCTCACGTGTCCGGAACAGCCACTGGTGGAATCGCGATCACCCGCGGCTATTAACCCATTAAATGCCGCTGTAAACCGCTGACGGGGGCATTTAAGATGCGCTTCTGGCAATCGTGCAGGAAATCCGCCCACCGATGACCGCCCTTCACGTAATCGCGGGTCACCGATGGGTTGGCATGGCAACCAGAGGTCTCCTGGAGACCTCTATGGTTGTAACTGCCGGGTTGCTATGAGTGCCACCCGATGGTCGGCGCTCATAGCAAGTGAGTAATTCTGCTACATACAGGTGATCTCATCATCGCCTGTATGTAGCAGAGCTGATCGTGTTATGGCAGCTTCTAGTCTCCCATGGGGACTATTGAAGCATGTCAAAAGTGAAAAAGAAAAAAAGTTTTTAAAAATATATATATAAAAAAAATAAATAAAAGTTCAAATCACCCCCCTTTCGCCCCATTCAATATAAAACTATTAAAAAACCAAACATGCACATATCTGGTATTGCCGCATTCAGAATCGCCTGATCTATCAATTAAAAAAGGTTTAACCTGATCGTTAAACGTCGTAAGGAGAAAAAAAGCCAAACGCCAGAATTATGTTTTTTTGGTCGCCGAGACATTTCATTAAAATGCAATAACGGGCGATCAAAAGTTCGTGTCTGCATCACAATGGTATCATTAAAAAAGACAGCTCGGCATGCAAAAAAAAGCCCTCACCCGACCTAAGATCATGAAAAATGGAGATGCTACGGGTATCGGAAAATGGCACAATTTTTTTTTTTTAACGAAGTTTAAGTTTGGAATTTTTTTTTACCACTTAGATAAAAAAGAACCTAGACATGTTTGGTGTCTATGAACTCGTAATGACCTGGAGAATCATAATGGCAGGTCAGTTTTAGCATTTAGTGAACCTAGTAAAAAAGCAAAACAAAAAACAAGTGTGGGATTGCACTTTTTTGCAATTTCACCGCACTTGGAATTTTTTTCCCATTTTCGAGCACAAGACATGGTAAAACCAATGGTGTCATTCAAAAGTACAACTTGTCCCGCAAAAAAATAAGCCCTCGCATGGCCATATTGATGGAAAAATAAAAAAGTTATGGCTCTGGGAAGGAGGGGAGTGAAAAATTAAAATGCAAAACCAAAAATACCTCTGGTCATTAAGGGGTTAAGTGTCTTTGGGGGTGTACTCTTTTATGCCGTGTACTGTATATGTGGCTTTATACATTCTTTAGAGACTAACATGTATGGCATAAGATATTCTCTAGCTATTAGGGCAGAGCGAAAGAAATCTATCTGGCAATTGGACAAAATAATTAGAGTTTGTGCCACAATAAATACAACTTCCTGATTGAGATTATAACAGAGTGGAACAAGTCCAAGAAGTCAAATTCACCGAGGGATCCTGCACGAGGCTGTTTAGTCTTCGTACGCCCTACCTGTCAGGTTTCTGTACTCTGCCAGGGCTCCCTAAGGCTGGGTGACATCGGTGTACTGATGATGCTACTGTAGGTACATGCCATTAGTCAGGTGAAAGTCCACACATACAGGCTGAGAAGACCAGGTGGCAAAATGCAAGCCTCATTGTTTTACTGTGGATTGGACCATGGCCAAGGAACATTGTAGTACCGCGACATTACCTACTGCCCACCACATGAAAAGCATTAGGCTGCTTTCACACATCAGGTTTTTTGTTTCAGGCTAATTCCGGCTCTTCTGTGGAAAACCGGAATAGGAATAGTGTGAAATCGGATCCGGTTTTTCCCCCATTGACTTGTATTAGCACCAGATTGCGCCGGATGGCCTAGCGTTCCTTCCGGTTTGATGCCGGATCCGGCGGACAATCGATTCCGGCGTCTGAAAAAGTCTACTGTAGCGTTTTTTGTCTGCGGCGAAAAAGCTGGAAGGGCCAGTTCCTTTTGGCTTTTTTCAACAATGCATGTCTATGGACGCCGGATCCAGAAAATGGCGGATCCGGCGGCCTGATCCGGCTTTTTACACTGAGCATGCTCAGAAACTATGGGCCTGCCCCCAGGACTATATATAAAGCAATGCCATTGAGGCCTTCACTCATTTCCAGCCATACTGCCAGCCAGAGAGACCACAAGAGAGAGCGAGCCAGCTATAAAGCTGCCACAGAGGCCTGCCAGCTAGAACCTGCCACAGAGTCCAGCCAGCTACCTGCCACAGAGTCCTGCCACAGAGGCCTGCCAGCTCTCCTGCCACAGAGGCCTGCCAGCTACCTGCCACAGAGCCAAGCCAGCTCTCCTGCCACAAAGGCCTGCCAGCTACCTGCCACAGAGCCCAGCCAGCTCCCCTGCCACAGAGGCCTGCCAGCTAGCCATGCCAGAGCAGACATGTCTTCTTCTGGGAGCCCTCCTCCCCGTCGGCAGCGCACTGAGGTAAATGATACATGATTTTGCTCTCTTGCTCCCTCGCTGTCGTCTGTGTGTGTGTATGTGTGTCTGAATGCATGTCTGTGTGTATATTAATGTATTTTGTCATTTTGAATCTTTGTAGGAAGCTGCTGCCATAGTCCAAGAGGTGCTCCCCGAAGAAGAGGGAAGGGGTGGAGAAAGACATGGAGAGGGTTCACAATTGGTATGTTTCTTTCATGTATTGCGGAGCCACAACCTAACACCACACACAACACATAACACTAGATACTTACAGATAGAACACAACACATACAAACTGATACATTCAGACATCACACAACACATAAAAAAACTTATCATTATAGATATCACATGGCACACAACACATAGAAAGGCTACCTACAAGCACAAAATTTTTGTTATTTTTCTTCTAGAGTTCGGATTCTGGTGCTCAATTGAGAGGTCCTTCCAGTGGCTCCCAGGGTCGTCGGCATGACAGTCGTGGCGGCCGTCGTCGTGTAAGATTTTATTTTATTAAACTTTTTTTGGGGGAGGTTTTCTATGTTTACAATTTTGTGTTTATTTTTCCCTTTTTTATAACAGGTTTCACAGCGTGCTCCTGATTCTGACGGTGAGGAGGTCGGCCTTAATGTTGACCTCCTCATCGATCTTGTTATCTTGCTGATATCACAGTGACCCGTCGACTCTGGGAGCAAATCTGCAAAGAACTTATATCGAGATGGGAGGACCTTGATGTTGTGGCCCAGAATCAAGAACGTAAGTATCCACAGTTCAGTTTTGTTGATGCATTCTAAGTATTGTTTCTAACCACGTTGTGTTTCTCCTTTTTTAACAGGTGAGAGGATTGTGAAAAGGTGGCGGTCGATCGGGGATCGCTTTAAGAAGGAGTTCAACAAAGAGATGAGGGCCCCGAGTGGATCTGGAGGACGCAGGAGCAAATACAAGTATGCCCGAGCCCTGTCGTTCCTCAGGTCAACGATGGTGACACGAAGGTAAATATTACCCACCACATGCACTAACAAATGTCTAAACCTCTTTTGCTCTTTCAGCCAGGGCCATGGTATGACAGTATATTAATTGTTTGTTTTTCTCTTTTGTTCCACAGCACCGTCGGGAGCACTCGGGAGCCTGCAGCACAGTTGAACCCTTCTGCGGCGATCCCTCAGGAGGCCGCCACCAAGGGACACTTTGACAGTGAGGAACCCTCTGCACCTTCCCACTCTGCACCTTCCCACACACCGGATCCCTCTGTCCCATCCACGAGCGCTGGAGCATCCTGGCTGGTTCCATTGCATGTATCTGCTGGTGAGGATATATCGTTTCCTGTACCCCACCCCTCTGCTGCAGCCACCTCTAGTACACCTGTAGCATCGGGGCGCCTTCGGCAGAGGGGTCAGGTACAGAGTTATGTGCCCGAGTTCTTACACCTGAACGCATCATTCCAGAACTGTCTGAAAGTTTTGTCCGAGCAAATGGCTGCAGGTTTTAATTTTATAAATAAAAGTATACTCGAGATGCATACACTTCTGGTAACCATGCGTTCAGAGGCAAGACAGTCACTGAACAATACTTTTTTCCAGTCGGTGCTTGAGCAAATGGAGACGCTATCTGCTTCTCAGCAGATGCAAGTAATGGAATCCTGCCGGTCTACTCTAGCGCTCATTGCCTCAAGAGCTGAGACTCTTGCCACCCATGCTGCAACTGCCCCCCCTTCCTCCACTGTCCATCACTACAGCCACTACCATCCTTCTGACCCGTACGACCAACCTGCCCGTGCCCCATCCCACCAACCTCACCATCACCCACATCGTGCCCGTGCCACCAGCCACAACACTTCCAGCGTTCCCGTGCCCCTTCCCACCAGCCACACTACCAGCGTCCTGCCCGTGCCCCTTCCCACCAATATGATGATCTCGACCCATACCACTTCTCATCCACGCCTCCTCTCCCTGGCCACTACCACCAGCCTGTTTCACCTCCTTCCCAACCCTCTTCTCCACCCAAAACATCACCTACACCCCTCCATCCTACCAAATTCCTAACCCCAATCCCACTTTCTTGCCGACCCGGTCAATTGCCTTCTCCACTCCTTCACCACTACCTATTTATCCTTCCCCACCACCAACACATTCCTCTCTCCACACTCCCACTGTCAAAGTGTCCCTATCCGACAGCCCCTCCAGCACTATCTCCACCCCGACTTATTCCAATCTTTAGTTTGTTTTGTACGCTGCGAAATTTATATATTTATTTTTGTTTCCAAATAAAAGTTGGGTTTGGATATTGTAAAAAAAATTTTTTAATAAAAGTTTGTTGTTTACAGCTACCTTGTATTTATTCTTTATAAGGTATAGATTAACACACTTTGGATGAACAAGGTTTATTGGTCAGAGGTAAAATACTTTGGGTACAACCCAAACTGATGCACATCTTGGGTAAAAGGTAAAACCAAACGGGTACACAACTTGGGTAAAATGTAAAACCAAACGGGTACACATCTTGGGTGTAAAACCAAACAGGTACACATCTTGGGTAAAAGGTAAAACCAAACAGGTACACGACATGGGTAAAAGGTGAAAAAGTTACTAGGTTCAAGACAAATTGTTTAAACTCTCTCATCCTGCCAGTGTATTCTTCCTTTGGGTGAAATAAAATATTCTGCAAAGTGATCCCGTATTCTGGAAACAGTGGCAGCACTTCTGTACGTTTGGTTGCTATAATCAGCCAAGATGGTTTCGGAAGAGTGGTCCTCAATGGAAAGCTGTTCCTTGGATATTACATAATTGTGTAGGACAACACATGCTTTCACTACCTCATCCACAGTGTCTGTCTTCAAGTTAATGGATGTCAGGAGAACTCTCCATTTGGCGGTTAAGATCCCAAACACACACTCCACCATTCTACGTGCACGTGTGAGTCTGTAGTTGAAAATTCTTTTAGTATTGTTTAAACCACGGCTGGAGTAGAGTTTCAAAAGATGTTCTGAAAGCTGAAAAGCTTCATCTCGAACACAAACAAAAGGCATTGGTGGCTCACAGGTTTGAGGCAGTGGTCTGGGGGGGGGGGGGAATTGAAAGGTTTGTCCATACAAATGCCGTCCCATAGAAGACAGTTTGAAAACTTGAGAATCATTAGATCGCCCATACGCCCCAATACCCACCGCTACAAATTTGTAATCCGCATCGGCGATGGCCATCAGCACGATGGAGAAGTACTTTTTGTAGTTGAAAAACTGAGATCCAGAACCAGCCGGTTTCACGATATGGATGTGTTTCCCATCCACCGCGCCCAAGCAATTGGGAAACTGACACACTTCCTGGAATCTGTCAGCAACTTCCAACCATGTCTGCATTGTGGGATGTGGAATGAATTCGTCGTGCAGAGAGTCCCACACAGCACGGCAAGTGTGCCTCACTATTCCAGATATGGTTGAAATGCCCAGTCTGAACTGGAAATGTAGTGAAGACAGGGATTCACCAGTTGCTAGGAATCTGTGAACAAAAGCAAGGCAGAAATTACTGCAAATTCAAAATATCAATCAATGAAAGTGCGCTACAAGAGTAGATACAAAAAGAATGCTTACCGAAGAGTGACCATCAGACGCTCGGCCGGTGTAATGGAGAATCTGCAATAGGTATCACTCCTTCTTATCAGATGTTCAACCCGCTCCACCAATATATCAAAGTTCTCAGCTTTCATCCGCACATAGCTGAAAAACTTGTCAGGGTCTCCTCGTAGCTCCATGTATAAAGTAGAAAAGACTCCCCGCGTCATTCTCTGTGCCGTGATGGGGTGGATCCACAAACGGCGTCGGCGCAGACGCATGACACGCTGTCTCTCTTGCTCCTTCTCAATAAAAATTAATTTCAATCGATTCGCCTCCACGATGAAATCCACTTGTTCTGCAGAATCTTCGCAATAATGCCGTCCATCTTGCTCTGTATCTTGCTCCTCTCAAACCTGTCACTGATGGGCTGTAGGAACACTGTATATATAATTTTCAGGGGGCCAATCACCTTTTTAGCCTTTCAGGGGGCGTTTCTAGAAACCGGATCCGTCAAAAACCGGATGGAAAACCGGATGACAACCTGATGGAACGGATCTGGTTTCTTGCCGGATCCGGACGCCTGATCCGGCTACAAACCGGATCCGTTCCATCAGGTTTTTAGCTAATTACGCCGGATCCGACGCTGCGGTGCGACGCCCGAACCGGCATGCGGCGAAAAACCTGATGTGTGAAAACAGCCTTAACACTATAGAAGGGAAGCAATTTATGTGCAATACCGCATATTTCCTGCCTAAAAATGGCTCAGGCCAGATGAGCCCCATGGTATCTCCTGTGACAGCCATCTGTAACAGACTGCCTATTTAACTCCTTAGGCCACGTGCACACATTTGAGTATTTGGTGAGTATTTTACCTCAGTATTTGTAAGCCAAAACCAGGAGTGGGTGATAAATACAGAAGTGGTGACGAGTTTCTATTATACTTTTCCTTCTGATTCCCCTCAGATTTTGGCTTACAAATACTGATGTAAAAAAATTGACCAAATACTCAATGTGTGCTGTAATGCAGCGATGTTCACACAGTGCGGTGAAGAGGCAGTGACCCAGGTTAGTCCAACTTAAAAGTCTTCATTTTGGCAACTCACAACAAAAAGGCAAACATTATCCTCCAGATTGCAGCCAGATCGTCCATAAGGCTACTTTCACACTGGCGTTGTGTGACGGACGTCGCAATGCGTCGTTTTGGAGAAAAAACGCATCCTGCAAAATTACCCCGCAGGATGTTTTTTTCTCCATAGACTTGCATTAGCGACGCATTGCAACGTATGGCCACACGTCACATCCATCGTGCGACGGATGCGTCGTGTTTTTGGTGGCCGCGACGCACAAAAAAAGTTCAATGTAACATTTTTTTGTGCGTCGGGTCCGCCATTTTCGACCGCGCATGTGCGGCCGAAACTCCGCCCCCTCCTCCCCAGAACTCACAATGGGCAGCGGATGCATTGTAAAACTGCATCCACTGCCCACGTTGTGCTACATTAACACACTGTCCGTTGGTACGTCGGGCCGACGGTTTGCGACGGCCCGTACCGACGGACTAGTGTGAAAGTAGCCTAACACTCCATTGCTGTGGGTGACTACATCACTGTATCTCTCAATGGTGAGTCACTGGCTTTGTTTTCTCTGGCTCTGGCCTGTGTTCAGTCTCGCACCCCTCCACACCAGGGGGCCATACCTGAGATGGCTACCCCCTTCACACCAGGGTTCATACTTGAGATAGTTACCCCTGTGCACCAGGGGGCCATAACAGATAGTTACCCCTGCGCACCAGGGGGCCATCCCAGAGATGGTTAACCATGCGCACCAGAGGACCATACCAGAGATTGTTACCCCTGCACACCAGGGGGCCATACCTCAGAGGCTTACCCCTACTGAAAAATTGAAAAGTAACTTCAAGAACCCACTAAACAGAAAAACAAAATAACTGCTCTTTTTTATTTTTTGTATATTATATAGATACATATAATGACCAATAACAGTGTATCCACATGACAGCTTATTGTGAAGTTAATTGAAAATGTAGGTATCCTTCACTAATAAACACTAATTTCCACAGTAAGTACTCCTGATGAGCCTATTATGAGGGGAGCCAGGTGGAGTGAAGCAGACTATGTGCAGGATTTGTACGATTTTGGCACATACTACATGTTTTGTGAGCCTGGTATCTAGTATACAGTAAATATCCCCTGAATCC
This sequence comes from Ranitomeya variabilis, assembly GCF_051348905.1. Taxonomy (NCBI): domain Eukaryota; kingdom Metazoa; phylum Chordata; class Amphibia; order Anura; family Dendrobatidae; genus Ranitomeya; species Ranitomeya variabilis. The sequence continues at coordinate 178,445,700 of NC_135236.1, read as the reverse complement.
ATAGCCCAGTCGTCAGTATTGGTTGTACAGACAACAGACATTACAGCATAACAATAAACACACAGATCAAAACAGATACCAGGAGGAATGAGGGCCCTGCTCGCAAGCTTACAATCTATGAGGAAAAGGGGAGACACGAGAGGTGGATGGTAACAATTGCTTTTGTTGTTCGGACCAGCCATAATGTAAGAATCGGGTGTTCATGTAAAGCTGCATGAACCAGTTATCGGCCTAAGTATGTAACAGTACAGACACAGAAGGGTATTAAATACATAAAGTGTATGAGAACATGATGCGGGGAACCTGATTATGGTTTAAGTTTTTTGAATGGGCCACACAGGGATAATTAGGTTAATGTGTTGAGACATAGGCCAGTCTGGACAAATGCATTTTAGGGCACGCTTAAAACTGTGTGGATTGGGGATTAATCGTATTAACCTGGGTAGTGCATTCCAAAGAATCGGCGCAGCACGTGTAAAGTCTTGGAGACGGGAATGGGAGGTTCTGATTATTGAGGATGCTAACCTGAGGTCATTAGTGGAGCGGAGGGCACGGGTAGGGTGGTAGACTGAGACCAGGGAGATGTAGGGTGGTGCTGAGCCATGGAGTGCTTTGTGGATGAGGGTAGTAGTTTTGTACTGGATTCTGGAGTGGATGGGTAGCCAGTGTAATGACTGGCACAGGGTAGAGGCATCGGTGTAACGGTTGGTGAGGAATATGATCCTGGCAGCAGCATTCAGGACAGATTGGAACAGGGAAAGTTGTAGTAATGTGGTTACTGCTGGCACCAGATCTGGGTTTCGGCCCCCAAAAACTGAGCACTGCAGAGCCCCATCATGGAGGAAGGATGCACAGCCTCACCCCCGCTGCAGCCATTGTACATGGGACTGCCGGCCATAGGCGGCGCTGCCTGCGATCTCCAGCAGTCCTATAGGCAGTGAATGGAGCGGATGTAAATGCTCAGCTCCTCACCTCACATTACATTGTCAGCGGTCTAAAACCTGCATTTCTTGCCCGTATCAACCAATCGCTTCGCAGCTTTCATTTTTCAAGAATATAATAAGAAATGAAAGCTGTGCTGTGATTGGATGTTATGGGATATATTGCTTTTAGATAGGGGAATAAATCTCCATTGCTGAGAACGGTGAAGGAAGCTGGAACGCTCCTGGTGTCAACTGGACAAGACCCATAGTCCTGCGGCTCCTCCAGAGCAATGGTCCTCTGCACAGCGGCTGTGGCGGAGAATGATGGGCACATGCTTCATATTCGTGTATACCCCATTGATCCATTATAACAATTATAACTCCCGCTCTCCGCATCTCTTAGGCCTAGCATTTGCTTCTATCTCGGGACCCACCCCCTTGCAACTTGTAACACGTGATCCTTTAGGTTTTCATCCCATTGGGTGGCACAGTTTCACGCCCCTGCCTGACCACGCCTCCACGCCGTTGGCTCTCAGTGGTTACGCCCAGCAGCGGACTGAGCCCAGGGCCCCGCCTCCAACTGATTGCGTCATCGCCCGGCAGCCAATGAGCGCATGCCACACTCCGGCTCTAGGTCCAGCGGCGGCTTCTTCCGGCAGGTTTTCTCCCTGTCTCTCCCCGGCTTCCCGTAGTCCAGGTCCGGCAGTGCTGCTGAGAACTCCGCACCGCGCTGCACTCTGACACCGACATGGCGCGCAGTCTCCTCCTCAGCGTCCTGGTCCTTGTGGCCGCCAGCACCGCCAGGGCCTCGGATGTCCTGGACTTCACAGACGACGACTTTGAGAGCAGCATCTCCCAGTATCCGGTCATCCTGGTGGAGTTCTTTGCTCCCTGGTGAGTGGGGTCCTGGGGCTGAGCCGGCAGCGCTGTGCCCGGGGGTTACCGCGGCTGTGAGGCGGTCACCCGTGGGTGCCATCCCTGCAGTGCGCGGAGGAGGAGGAGGTGCAGCGTCCCCTGCAGCACAGGCTGCACATGGCCGCACATAGGGCGCAGCCTGGAGACCGCACTGAGGCGGCTGAGAACGGGGGGCACTGCCTGAAATAATCCTCGTGTTCTCGGCCCGGTGCAGCTGAGGCCCCAATGCATTAGCTCCAACGTCCACAGCTACTACAGGCGCTGGCATAGGGGCCCCTAGACTCGGGGGCCCGGGTGTGAGTGGGACCCCTGCACCTATTAGCTATGCCCCTGTCCGTCATCCTCCTCATAGACGTCTACAGGGTCAGTGAATGTATAGAGCAGCTAATATCACTGTCCCAGGGAGCCTGTGTGTGTATATGTATATGTCTATATCTATAGCTCCACCCACCCCCTGAGCTGCCCCCATAGCTCCTGTCCCCCTATAGTTAGTGGTGGGGACTTGTAGGTGTTGCTGAGCTCCTGCCCCCCATGCAGGGAATGCTGCACCCTGTGATGTTATATGGCTGCTTTAACCCTTTGCTGCCCCCAGGTCCTGCACTACTGCGCCTAGCTCCAGTATAGAAGCCCCTGCTGTTATATAAGGATGGAGCGGAGTCAGACAATTTGTGACAACTTTCTGTTTGGGGTTTGTTTCACTTTTAGTCCCTGGGTGCTTTGTCAGGGTGAGGCTGTAGGGACTTGTAGTTCTGGCAGATTCTGCTCTCCTTCCCGTGCAGCGGTGATGTCACTTAGTGAACTACTCTTCCCATCCTCCCTTGCTCTGCTGGCAGGGATGGGCGTGTTCTTGCTGTGGTGTCTGCTTCTGATTGGCTGTTCGGTCTTTGGTGGCTGCGTTGGATTGGCTTGGTGTGTGATGTCTTTCAGGATTTCCTCCTTCTCATCCTGTCTGGTTGGATGCAGCATGATCCTATATACTGGCTGCTGTGATTACATGTATCGCCCCCTGCCCAATAGGTTCCCTGTATGTAGTGAGGCTCTTATAGGCCGCCCTTATCGTCACCATTTATGTCAGTCATTTGTTATACTGGAATTTGTTACTCTATTAAAAGATGATCCTGCTTCGTCTACTGCATCACATGGAAGTAAAAAAATAAAAATGTTCAGCCTCAGGTTTTTGCCACTTTAAAATGATCAGGATTATATCCCCTGCCACCTTGTTACAAACTATAGGAATATTGGATGTCGCCACAGTTCTCTGATGAGAAGATGAAGGTCATGGGTAGCACCTGATGTTAGGCGAATTCTAGTAATGAGGAAGGTTTGTCCCCTGTTGACTCGTTAGAAATACCTCGGAAAGAAGTACTTCAGCATCTTAGGTGTAGCGATCGTCTCTTGGTGTATAACATACCTTCCTGTAAGAGTGCTGCGTGAAGATCTGAGCAGAGTCCAGGTAATCGCTAGTCGCTAACATCACTTACAGAAATGCCACAATCTGATATGTTACACGTGTCGCTGTGTCCTGTGCGGACATCTGTGCTCAGTAGTGTGTTGGGTTTAGAAACGATTTTTTTCTTTCTAGGTGCGGCCACTGTAAGAAGCTTGCCCCGGAATATGAGGAAGCCGCCACAAAGCTGAAGGGAACTGTCGCGCTGGCTAAGGTACCATATTCTCTTCTCTCCAAGTCTGTGGGTTGTGCTCTAGTAAAAAGTCCCCTGTACCTTTTCTTATTAATTCAAAATTGCCCCCAATCTATTACGCCAGATAAAGGGGCCACCAAGGCTGAGTTCACACTAGGCCTTCTTGCTGCATAATGTTTCATTTCCGCTTCGTAACCTTTACGTTAGTTCTGCCTTTATTTTACTGAGCAATTCATATGGTTTATGCACTTTTTTGTTTAACCCCTTCAAGATGCAGCCCGTTTTCGTTTTTCGCTCCCTTCTTTCCCAGAGCCATAACTTTTTTTTTTTTTTTTTTATTTCTCCATCAGTATGGCCATGTGAGGGCTTATTTTTTGCAGGAAGAGTTGTACTTTTTAACATCACCATTGGTTTTACCATGTCTTGTACTAGAAAACGGGCAAAAAAATTCCAAGTGTGGTGAAATTCCAAAAAAAGTGCAATCCCACACTTTTTTTTTGTTTGACTTTTTTGCTAGGTTCATTAAATGCTAAAACTGACCTACAATTATCATTCTCCAGGTCATTATGAGTTCATAGAAACCAAACATGTCTAGGTTATTTTTTTATCTAAGTGGTGAAAAAAAAAAATCCTAACTTTGCTTTAAAAAAAACAAAACAATTGCGCCATTTTCCGATACCCGTAGCTTTTCCATTTTTCGGGATCTTGGATTGGCACTTGCTGTAGTCACCTTTCCCCGTTCCACCTCCGGGCGCCACTGCGTCTTCTGCACTGAAGTTTAGGCAGAGGGTGGCGCACACACTAATCGCGTCATCGCGCCCTCTGACCTGAGCGTCACTGCAGAGGATGCGGAAGACGGAGCCCGGCGGTGGAACGCGCACAGGTGAATATCGCGCAATGCCTCCTTTATACTCACCTGCTCCTGGCACATTCCTGGTTCTCCGGGTGCCGGCAGCTTCTTCCAGCGTTGAGCGGTCACATGGTACTGCTCATTACAGTAATGAATATGTGGCTCCGCCCCTATGGGAGTGGAGTCCATATTCATTACTGTAATGAGTGGTACCATGTGACCGCTCAACGCTGGAAGAAGCTGCCGGCGCCCGGAGAACCAGGGACATGCAGGGACCTCGTCAGGAGCAGGTGAGTATGATTAGACAGTTGCCGCTCCCCCTCCCCTCCTGACCTCTGGGAATGACTCAAGTATAAGCCGAGAGGGGCAATTTCAGCCTAAAAAAAAATGGGCTGAAATTCTCGGCTTATACTCGAGTATATACAGTAATCCATTTATTTTTTTTTAATTGATCGGGCGATTCTGAACATGGCGATACCAAATGTGTATGTTTGTTTTTTTTTTGTTTTTTTTTTTATTTATTTTTTTTATTTTGAATGGGGCGAAAGGAGGTGATTTAAACTTTTATATTTAAAAAAAAAAAATTTCATATTTTTTAAAACAATTTTTTTTTTTACTTTGCCATGCTTCAATAGCCTCCATGGGAGGCTAGAATCTGGCATAGCCTGATCGGTTCTGCTACATAGGAGCGATCATCAGATTGCCCCTATGTAGTAGATTTACTGCATAGCTATGAGCTCATAGCAATGCGGCATCAACAACCATAGAGGTCTCAAGGAGACCTCTGGTTGTTATGCTGACGCATCACTGACCCCCAATCCATGTGACGGGAGTCGGCGATGCACGCATTTCCAGCCCGATGGCCAGAAGTGATAGTTATATGCCGCTGTCAGTGTTTGACAGCGGCATCTAACTAGTTAATAGCGGCGGGTGGATTGTGATTCCATCTGACTCTATTGCGCGCACATGTCAGCTTTTTAAAACAGCTGACATGTTGTGACTTTGATGTGGGCTCAGCGCCGGAGCCCACATCAAAGGGGAGACACGACATGCGCAGTACTAGTATGGCGCATGTCGTGAAGGGGTTAAGTGATCACTGATCTGAATTGGTTATTATACCATCTTACTGTTTTTGTGCAATCTCCTCTTTTAATTATGGCATAGCAGCAGTGTGTCCCCCCCTTGGTAGGGTGCTCAGGTCTTTTGTTATATGTGTATCTTTTACTTTTTTGAACTTTTTACTATGTATTAATATAGTATAATAATTTTAGCTTACCATTCTGGTGCATTCTGTCCCTCTTCTTGATAGTCCGGATTTGTGTTCATCTATTTTTGAAGTGCCAGTCACTTAACTTTTAGGACAACGTTTGTATGTATTTAACCCTGCTGTGGAACCGTGAAAAAAATCACTGCTTTGGTACCATGGGGTCTAGATGACTCCAGGCTCAAAATCGTCATATTTCATTAAAATGAACACGCTGGCTGTTCAGAATAATCAATTTTTATTCTGTCATAATTTCAGAACACCGTTATGAAATCAAACGTAACTTTGAAGTGATTTGGCATCAAACACAAACTGAAATTTATACCCAAATGCTTTACTAATAACTAAAAGTATTCAAATTCAATACCAAAAAAATGCAGAATAACTGCAACTGTGTGGATTTTAGTAAAAACATAATGACAACGAATGATCTGGTAATAAATTTAGCCCTTGCATTCACTGCATGTCATGGTGCCATGTTCTTCACAAACAAACTTCTTGCAGTCATTGCAAACAATTCTCGTCTTTTCCTTCTTCAATCGAGGACAAACATAGCACCGTTTGCGCTGTCCTGTAACACTGCTGGTGTCACTTGGAAGTGACTAGCCATTGTTTATTTACAGTTACCGTATATACTCGAGTATAAGCCGACCCCCCCAATTTTGCCACAAAAAACTGGGAAAACTTAATGACTCAAGTATAAGCCTAGGGTGAAAAATGCAGCAGCTACTGTAAATTTCAAAAATAAAAAGATACCAATAAAAGTAAAATTAATTGAGACATCAGTAGTTTAAGTGTTTTTGAATATCCATATTCAGTTCATGATGGCCCCATATAATGCACCATACAGTTTATGATGGGCTCCATATTAAAATATACCCCATATAATGCTGCACAAATGTTGATTATGACCCCATAAGATGCTCCATTCAGACATTTGCCCCATACAATGCTGCACATGGCTCCATACAGATATTTGCCCCATGTAATGCTGCACATGGCTCCATACAGATATTTGCCCCATGTAATGCTGCACATGGCCACATAAGATGCTCCATACAGATATTTGCCCCATATAATGCTTATACTCAATAAGTTTTCCCAGTTTTTTTGCTGCAAAATTAGGGGTCTCGGCTTATACTCGGGTCGGCTTATACTCGAGTATATACGGTAACTTTGATAATTGAAAAACAAATTCAAAATATCATCAACATAAGCATAAATGTTACTTGAAAATACATAGGTCAATGTCTGAGATTGACCAGTTTTAGAAATATTTCAATTTATTCAGTGCCGGTGGTCATCACTCATAGCAAGTGAGGTATTCTGCTACATACAGGCACTCTGATCATTACCTGTATGTAGCAGAGCCGTTCTGGTTATGGCAGTCTCCCATGAAGACTATTGAAGCATACCAAAAGTTAAAAAAAAAATAAAAAAAAAAAAAAAATTAAATATTACAAAAAATAAAAAGTTTTATTTTAAATCGCCCTCCCTTTCGCCCCATTAAAAATAAAACAATAGAAAAATCAAACATACACGTATTTGGTATCACCGCTTTCATAATTGCCCGATCTACGGTGTATATTATATCTGTTAAGAGCATGGCTTATTATAGCTGTGGTTTTCTTGTATGTATGGGCGTTATTCATGTGTCCATTTAACCTGCCTTCTTTGGGGTGAGGGTTATTGGGCTGCACTTTGTATTTTAAATGTTTTTTATGGATTGTGTAAGGTGAAATAAAGGTTTTTCTTTATCGCCTCATTGGGGGACACAGGTAACCATGGGTGTATGCTGCCCTCTCCCCTCCAGAGCTCAGTTCATAGTCTGAGTTTAACAGCATGGCTGTTGAGGCCATAGTCCTAGGGAGGCTGTTTTTTCCCATCTGGTCATTCAGGCCATGATTGGGGTCAAGAAACCAGCATCCTGGTGTATCTACTACAAATACTGAAAATACGTCTTCTAGTGGAGTATGGACTGGGGTTGGTCCCCATGTCCTTTTCTCTTCCTTTCATTCTCGGTTTTCTTCAAGGTGTGGCCCACCTGGCACCTCCTTATTGTCTGCCAATAGATCCATGGGTTTTTTATCCTCGTCTCTTACACGCTGCAGCGAGCCACTGTTGAGTCCGTTCAAGACATCACATTTTTTTTCTCTTGTCTGGGACAGTTGTCTTCTTAGTTAAATTACGTCTATCAGGAGAGTTTCCGAGTTAGCGGCATTTTCTTGCCATTCCCCGCCCCTGATTCTATATCAGGACAAGGTAGTTATCAGGCCTGTTCCTCCCTTTCTACCCGAGGTGGCCTTTTCATTTCTCATTGATGAAGACTTTGTCCTTCCTTCTGTGTCTCTCCGGTCCAACCCCTGGAGACGTCCCTCTACAAGCTGGATCTCGTCACGGCTCTCCGAGTCTACTTTTCAAGGACTGCTCCCTTTCGCCAATCTGATGCCCCGTTCATCATCTCTGAAAGTTACCTTAATGGGCTCCTAGCTTCTAATTTCACTATTGACGTGAGGTATTCCGAGTTCAGGAAAAACAGCCTCTTCCAGCGGTGCAGGCTCTTTCGGGGGTGAAGGCTCACTCCGCTCTGCGGTGGGGGCCTCCTAGGTTTTTCGTTACCAGGTTTTTGCTTCCAGTTTGTAAGACCGCAACCTGATCATCTTTACCCTCTCTTGCGGTTTTTTTTTTTTTGCGGGGTTCATACCTATGCCTCGTCTGATGCAGGCCTGGGAAGGAAGGTGCTGCAGGCGGCGGTTTTCCACCGACCTGAGCTCATTTATTCCTTGATCTACCTGTTTCCCATGCTAGGGACTGCTTTGGGACCTCCCATGGTTACCTGTGTCCCCCAATGAAGCGATAAAGAAAGAGGTATTTTTGGTACTCACCGTAAAATCTTTCTTGGAGCCTTCATTGGGGACACAGCACCTTCCCTAACTGTTGGTACCATTATTTGGTCTATGTGCCTTGTTTGTTGGATTGGTACATATGTTGAGCTTTTGGTTGCTTCTCCTACTGCTTTAACACTAACTGAGGTACTTTGTGCCTGTCGGTGGGTGTATACTACGGAGGAGCTAGTTTCCTTTTTTTGCATAGTGTCAGCCTCCTAGCGACAGCAGCATACACCCATGCTTACCTGTGTCCCCCAATGAAGGCTCCAAGAAAGAGATTTTACGGTGAGTACCAAACATCCCTCTTTCTATTTTACTATAAGGCTATGTGCAAACGTTCAGGATTTTTTCGCGTTTTTTCAGCCGGTTTCCACGGGAAAAACGCATACATAAGCATCCCATCACTTTTAATGCATTCTGCAATTTTTGTGCACATGATACGTTTTTCCGCGAAAAAAAGGCATCTAGGTAAAAAATGCAGCATGTTCATTAATTTTGCAGATTTTTCGCGTTTTTGCAGCTATTTAATGCATTGGGAAGCTCCGGGGAAAAAAATGCGCGAAAAACACATGTGGATTTCTTGCAGAACATGTCCGGTTTTGTTCAGGAAATTTCTGCAAGAAATCCTGACGTGTGCACATAGCCAAAAGGATGTGCCTACTGTTATTAGTTCAGTCTTTTTTCTCTGTTCTTATACATTGTGATTAGAAGTTGCCACAACATGGATGTTGTCTTAAATTGAGTAAAATGTTTTGCTCAGGTTGACTGTACTGCAAACTCCAACACCTGCAACAAATATGGAGTCAGCGGCTACCCTACGCTTAAGATTTTCAGAAACGGTGAAGATTCTGGATCTTATGATGGTCCTCGGTCTGCTGGTAAGATGAACTGCTATGTAGAGGATAAGAGAAGATTGTATAAAAGTACAGGGATTTCTGCATGTGGGACTCAACATAAACCAGACGGTTCCTGCACATTATCACTGCAGCAATAGCTTTATTAGCTGTCAACTTTTTTTTTTTTTTTCTTTTGTCAGGGCCAGCACTAGTAAATAACTTTGCTTTCTCTTACTTATTTTTTTATTTCACACTGTACCTTCCATAAGGTCACAAAAGACCTTTTAATGCAGGATATGTCAACACATAATATATTTATTTTTAAATGCCTTATTTTTCTTGTAACTGGAGCTGGTATATCTGCCCTAATTACAGGAGAAATTCAACCTACTGGCTGCATAGCTGACTGGGTTTTTTCAGAATCCAGCGTCCCTCCTCCCTACACCCATCGATCATCTTCCCTCTTTGCCTTCTGTACAGTGTCATGCAGCTGCTCTACTATGCACTGACATTTTAAGACTGTAGATTCTAGAAATCCCCCCAACTTTTTTTCATCTATAGGTGATCCATAATGACATGTTGACAAATGAGGCCTGTTTAGACAGGCTGATAATCTGGAAACTAGCATTCCCAGTAACTTGCTAATGCAATTGTACCCTTATAGTAAAACACTTGGATGTAATATCTTTTGCAAGTCTATTATGCTGTCTGCACAAAATAATTATTAAAATAAGATTGAAACTTAGAACTTGCTTCAGAGCTGATCGCAGACGGTGAGATATTCCCTACCAAGCTTGTATATTTAGGCTAGTCCTATGTCTAGAGATTACTGGCTTGTAACTCTCAAGCAAAGCGGCTCCGTGCTGACCACTGTACATGGGCTTTTTGCTTCCACTATGACATTACATATCTACTTTGCATGCGTAACGTTCCCTGAGTTTAGTTAAGGAATAAATGGTAATGGCAACAAATTGGCATCATAGATCATGTTAAAATTGTCTAAGTAGTGGTAAATGACTATTCTCAGTTTGTAACGTTAACAAATCTTTCTTCAAAAGACAAATTTGTGCAGTGTTGATACACATGGCTCTTGGGTATTAATTAAATACTAGATGGTGGCCCGATTCTAACGCATCGGGTATTCTAGGATATGCATGTCCACGTAGTATATTGCCCAGCCACGTAGTATATTGCCCAGCCACGTATGTCACAGGTTAAAAAATAAACATATACTCACCTTCCGAGGGGCCCCTTGTAGTTCTGTCGCCTCTGTGCGGTGCAGGCGGCAACTTCTGGTCCCAGGGTGTGATGACGTCGCGGTCACATGACCGTTACGTCATGGCAGGTCCTTCTCGCAGACCATCCTTTCCACCGGAACCTGCCACTTGCATGGAGCGTCACGAGGAGCGGGAAAGGTGGCGGATGGTGAGTGTATATAATGATTTTTTTATTTTTTTTATTATTTTTAACATTAGATGTTTTTACTATTGATGCTGCATAGGCAGCATCAATAGTAAAAACGTGGTCACACAGGTTTAATAGCGGCGGTAACGGAGTGAGTTGCCCGTGGCATAACGCGGTCCGTTACCGCTGGCATTAACCCTGTGTGAGCGGTGACTGCGGGGAGTATGGAGCGGGCGCCGGGCACTGACTGCAGGGGAGTAGGGAGGGACTAATCGGACTGGCCGTCGCTGATTGGTCACGGTAGCCATGACAGACAGAGGCCGCGACCAATGAATATCCGTGACAGAAAGACAGAAGGACAGACAGAAAGACTGAAGTACCCCTTAGACAATTATATAGTAGATAACGGGCCATGAATCCTTTTTGTATAGCGATTTGTGGGCATTTCCATTTATACCTATGGAGAGCCATAGTTCAATGACTGCTGTGATCTTGTGCCAGTCTACTATGAAGGGATCTGAGTGATTCTTTCAATCATTTATACACTTTACCTCATTGTATTTCATTGTATTTCCTTAGATGGCATTATCAGCACAATGAAGAAACAGGCCGGCCCTGCATCTGTCGATCTACAATCTGTCGAAGCTTTTGAGAAGTTCATTAGTGACACTGACGCATCTGTAGTTGGTGAGGATCCCGACGCAAATTTACACTGCTCTGGTTTACGATCATTGGTCCCGGTTTATGAAGACAAACAAACTCTTTCCTTCCTCTCATCCTAGGCTTCTTCCGGGATCTGTATGGCACCACTCATTCTGAATTTCTGAAAGCTGCCAATACATTAAGAGAGAAATACCGATTTGCGCACACTGATGAAGATGAGCTTGTGGATAAATATGATTCCAATGGAGAGTAAGTGCATATTGTCCTGTAGGTGTGACAGATGTGGTTGGGGCTGTACACTGTCAAGGTAAAGGCTCATCTGGGAACTTATGTCCTTTGTGCTCAGGGGTATCGTCTTATTCCGTCCACCTCGTCTTGCAAACAAGTTTGAAGACATCTCAGTCACATTCCCTGCCGATGAGAAGATCACTTCCCACAAAATAAAGAAGTTTATCCAGGATCACATGTAAGTAGATCTCTGAAGTGGCATTTGAGGTACTGGTGCCAGTGTGAGTACTGGCCCGTAGATCTCACTGAGCAGAGTATGATGCTGAAGGCTCTGCAGTTTGGTGGTTCACCGCCCCTACTTGATTATGGGAGTGATCCATAGACTATACTGCGAAAGGATGGTAATTACAATCAGTCATGTCTCTGGGTCTAATGTGCAGACTGTGCCCCAATAATCCCAATGTTTCTTCTTCCTCCTCCTTTGATCCTATGTTGTCACACATGACCAATAGAACAATTCAAAAATTTATAAAGCATTATCCTGAGATGAGAAGCTTTCTCCTTCCTTGAAATATTGTGTCTGTGATATTGTGCAGTAATATTATTTCATGGACATGTTGCTGTTTTGTTTTTTTCATGCAGATTTAAAGCAGTTTCAAATCTGCAGCATGTCAATTCTTTCAGCGTTTTCACCCCTTTTAATGAGTGGGGGACGAAGCACATATTTCATGCAGCGTCTTGCCTGCAAACACCTCAGTATTTTCTGCAGACTTTTCTACTTCAAATTCTGAACATATTATTATTATTATTATTATTATTATTTATTGTTATAGCGCCATTTATTCCATGGCGCTTTACATGTGAGGAGGGGTATACATAATAAAAACAAGTACAATAATCTTAAACAATACAAGTCATAACTGGTACAGGAGGAGTGAGGACCCTGCCTGCGAGGGCTCACAATCTACAAGGGATGGGTGAGAATACAGTAGGTGAGGATAGAGCTGGTCATGCAGCGGTTTGGTTGATCGGTGGTTACTGCAGGTTGTAGGCTTGTACAGGGTATGTGCCAGGGTATGTGCATAGGTACACACCATGTCTGGTCATAAATTGTTGCTTCATCCTGTCTCCACCCAGTGTTGTGTAGATGGCTGACACTGGCATGAATACACCAAATCACAATTATTATTTATTTTTATTTTTGTTTTGCATTGCTTCCTGCCTGGCAAAAAAAACCTTTGTAACTTTTCAAAAGTGTCTTATTCTAATTTCTTGAGTAAAATGCTCTTGATTCAGGGCCATGATGTTAAGCTCTACGCATTTGCTGCTTTATGTATTTTAAGTTTTCCCAATTAATCTACATTTCAGAGTGTCATGCATAAAATGGAGAAAAAAATATATATTTTATTTATTTTTTTTAGCTTTGGTATCTGCCCTCACATGAATGAAGACAACAGAGAACTAATCCAAGGAAAGGATCTGCTGGTGGCCTATTATGACGTGGACTATGAGAAGAATCCCAAGGGCTCCAACTACTGGAGAAATAGGTGACTGCATTTTCATTAGTTTTGGCTGTAGAATTTTTTTTCTCCCTTCTGTATCTTGCAAACTTCTGATGGTAACTTACATAATTGTGAGTATAACATGCCGTATATACATAGTAACGTTTACAGGTGACTATACTAATGACATTGAAACTTTAATTCCAGAGTAATGATGGTGGCAAAGAAGTTCCTGGATGCTGGCCACCAACTCAATTTTGCTGTTGCCAACCGCAAATCCTTTGCCCATGAAGTGACTGAATTTGGTTTGGATGCCAGTGCTGGAGACGTTCCTGTTGTTGGAATTAAAATGGCCAAAGGAGATAAATATGTCATGCAGGAGGAGTTCTCGTAAGTATACAGTCTACTATACCATAGTTTCACAGAGAAATGCAAGACTGGCCAAGCCTAGAAATCCTCTTTTTTTGCCAGTATATGGTTTAGGCAGGTTATTAGTGATGAGTGAGCATGCTTTGATAAGGTGTTATCCGAGCATGCTCGTGTCCTAATAGTCCCCGCTCCTGCATGTCTCAACATGTCTGCAACACATGCAGGGATTGCCCGTTTGTTAGGCAATCCCTGCAGGTGTTAATGTCACAGCCGTGAGACATGCAGCTGCGGCAACACTATCGTCTTTTTCGAGCACGCCAAAAACTCTGTTGGGACACGAGCATGCTGTCATCATTACAGGCTATGAACTGTCTGTGTAGTTCCCACTCCACAAGGAAATCTACATATTAAATAAATGTTGTCTTGTGATTCCCCTCTACTAGCCGTGATGGAAAGGCACTGGAGCGCTTCCTGCAAAGCTACTTTGATGGTCAGCTGAAGAAATACATGAAGTCTGAACCTATTCCTCAAAACAATGATGGCCCAGTCAAGGTAAAAGCGGCAACAACAGCACAAAGGAGTCTTGTGCATGGATCTTGAGTCTGAATGGAGGAATATAGTTACTAGGCTGATTCATCGAGCAGAGCATGAATGTTTTCTGGCGTAAAACTGCTTGAAAGGTTGTGAAATGTTTGCACAACTTCAGTTTTTACTTCATTCCTGGCCATTGTGTGGGTGTTTTTTTTTTTTGTTTTTTTGTTTTTTAAATATATATTTAAAAATTAAAAAAAGATGAAAGAGGCATGGCGGCCAATATAATGTACCCCACAAAAGCTGAGCAGGTTGCAACAGAAATGTATGCCTGTCCCTGGCAGTGCGAAGCCTTTTCAGGAATTTGATGCATCTTACTTCTGCTCCCTGTCCAAACTCCAGATTTTATGAAATGTGGTCATTGACTTCTACACTCTGGAGTTTTCTGAAGGATTACTACATCAGAATGGTTTGGCAGAATCTGTAACCACAGCTAAATGTGTGTCCAGTGGTGTTTTTAATTGATTTCTATATTGTGTGCATTTTATCAATGTCCGGTTCAGATGGCCGCATTTCCTTGTCTATATAAGAATCTTAATGCCCAGACAGAGGGGGGTCTCCCAAACCGACCTTGCAGTCTTGTGTGTACCTGAGGCTGAAAGTTTGGGTCAAGAGACCTAAGTCAAGTTTGAGCACCATGGCCTGTGATATACGACCGACTCCTCTGCTAAAGAGCGTTAAATCTTATCTGTAAGGTGCTGCATGAATTTTTTTTTGTTCTTTTTTTGTGCTCTCACCGTTGCTTTTTTTTTTTTTTTTTTTTTATTATTATATATTCACTAGCACCGGCTGTACTAAAGTGTCCTCTTGCTCAATTCCTGACCTTGACTTCAAGAATCTCAAAACTGCCCTTGTAATACAACTGTAAGAAAAAAAAGAAACATTCTAAAAAATTTTTTTTTTTCTTTCCCATGGACTTCCATAGGTCATTGTAGCTGAAAACTTTGATGAAATAGTAAATGATGACAGCAAGGATGTTCTAATTGAGTTCTACGCTCCTTGGTGTGGACACTGCAAAAACCTGGAACCCAAGTACAAGGAACTAGGAGAAAAGGTATGCCTGAATGTTCACCTCTCTGATATTTTGACATGTACTGTTAAGTTAGGCTAGTTTACATAACTTTTAGTTGGCAACACAGCTGAAACATTATTCCAACTTGTTTGATTTATCTACTTTGGACAAAGGAGCTGAATGGACAGGACATGTGCTGTATGTGAAAAGCGCAGACTTCTTTTGTTTTTTGTAAAAAAAAAAAAAAAAAAAAATCTCGTGTAGGGTTTTTTTTCTCCTGCAAAGTTCCTTCTAATATTAGTAGGCAGAATGGTGCCATTTGGAGATATTGGTGCCCTAACATGCACATGGGCATTTGTATCAAGTAGAAAACACTTATACCACAAATTTAAAAATAAAATCACCCACCCAGAGAAACAGGTTTTCTTTCCTGACTATTGTCTTACAATAGATAAAGGCTTGTCCCTTCCAAATGTAACCTTTATCTTTATTCCTGTTACATAGCTTATCGATGATCCAAACATTGTTATCGCTAAGATGGATGCCACTGCTAATGATGTGCCTTCTTACTATGAAGTCAGAGGGTAAGTAAATTGCTGGTTTCAGACAATGTTTAATTGATTTTTTTTTTTTTTTTTCTTTTGCTCTGATTTTGGTTTGATCCTATCCACATAAAGGACCTCTTCCAGATTGGTGGTAATAAACAACCAAAAGCCTGTTAGCCAAGCATTCAGAAACACCCCTGTAGCAGATGAGCGGAGTGTTTGTTACTGATTTATGAAGAGTTTTTTGCTTTTTCCAGGTTTCCCACTATTTACTTTGCACCAGCTGGAAGTAAGCAAAGTCCAAAGAGATATGAGGTGAGATGATCTTCTAAATTTACAAAAGTAGCTAGCTGGGAGCTCCTAGTCATTTGCGATCACTCAGTTACAGATAATAGTCCTGTAAGGGTTTAGCAATAGTCTGTCAAGAGAAATCTAGGTCAGAAAACACTTTTTTTTTTCTTTTTTTTTTTTTTTTCTCGCGACAGTTTTGAAAACTTTGTTGCGATAAAGTCAGACTCTCTATATGAACAACAAAGTAGATTTTCAATTAACTTGAATAGGAATAGTATCTAAAGTGTATGTGTGTGTGTATATATATATATATATATATATATATATATATATATATATATATATATATGTATATGTATATGTATATATATATATATATATATATATATATATATATATATATATATATATATATTATACATATACCTTTTTTTTTAGCTAATCTGTTAATGAAATTCACATATCAAAAATGCTGTGTGAACATGGCCTAAAACTGTCCGTATACATCGCATTAGCTGCACACCGAATACTCTGCTTGCTTTCTCCATCATAAATTGCTTTGCTTGGATTGTCTGAACATTATAGTAGTGAAATATGGATAAGCAGACATTACTTATGTGCCAGTGAATAAAATGGAAGCTCCTAATGTGTGTTGCTCTGATTGTAGGGTGGCAGAGAGGTGAGTGACTTCATCAGCTACTTGAAGAAGGAGGCTTCAAATCCTCCAATAGTGAAAGATGACGAAAAGCCCAAAAAGAAGAAGAAAGAAGAATTATAAATACGATTGTGTCAAGCAGCCTTTCTGCAGGTTGGGGTTGTCATCCTGACATTATTGGGAATTAATGGGAACACATTGTGGACACTGAAGTAACACTTTCCTGAAGGGAATTTGTCGGTTGAAATAGAGATGATTTCTTAGATGCACTGCTGGAAAGATCCAAGGACCTATGAATCTGTGGCTTGTCTACGGGGGCACCACTTTTCCATCTAGGTTGGGAGGGATGTGGTTTGGGTGGGGGCTCTGAAATTTGGTATTTGTTTTGTTACTTTTTTTTTTTTTTTTTCAATTTCTTTTGTACATTTGAAACTGATTCGACAATAAACACCCCCCACCTTAATTATTGTCTGACTAATCTATCCTGCCGTTTGAGTGATGCTCGCTGTCATGGTAGTCCGAAATGTTTCTCCATTTAAATGCATTTTTTTTTCGTGTTCGTTTTTCACTCCCCTCCTTCCCAGAGCCATAACTTTTTTATTTTTCCGTCAATTTGGCCATGTGAGGGCTTATTTTTTGCGGGACGAGTTGTACTTTTGAACGACATCATTGGTTTTACCATGTCGTGTACTAGAAAACGGGAAAAAAATTCCAAGTGCAGTGAAATTGCAAAAAAAGTGCAGTCCCACACTGTTTTTTGTTTGGCTTTTTTGCTAGGTTCACTAAGTGCTAAAACTGACCTGCCATTATGATTCTCCAGGTCACTACTACG